>NC_090224.1:11313333-11666666 GCF_024489055.1 Chanodichthys erythropterus | reverse complement strand
ATGTTTACTGTAAAGCCTAGAGGAAGAAAGACTGCGGTCAGATAAAAATTACACAGTAATTAAACTCTCTATTTTCAGCTGACCATGAAAGTAAACAGAGGTATAATTTCGGACGCTTCTCTGTAAACCGGGAGCACCTGTGTGGTTTTACACACAGTATGTTAAAGAACATTTTAGTCTCTTTAGCCTCCTTTCTAATGTGGCCTCTTCTTTCATAGACACATTCAGCTGCCATCCGGCTCCATGAGGATCACAGAAACACGTGTGACTGACAGTGGCATGTACCACTGTGTGGCTACCAACATAGCCGGAAACTTCACTCAGACAGTCAAACTCAGCGTGCTGGGTAAGAGAAACAGAACACATTTATTTACTTGGATGATCTCACAATGTATGCTTGCAGGTGAAATTCAAAGCAACAACAGTTTTATCTCATGCAATTGAAGTTCTTATGAGCACACATCAGCCCGGAGGTGGTAAAAAACAGGTCTCATCTGTTTAAATGAATCACTTTGCCACATTGGTTTTGCGGTGACATCAGGCTTCAATCAGCTGTATTTTAATACACATCATGAGTTGATTTCAAGTGCTCTGCTTGTACCCACAACTATCAAATAAATTTCAACTGAAAACCGCATGTAGAACAATGCTGCACGAGCATCATTAAATGACTGATTATTGCGTATTTGATAGTCAATTTCACATCATAGACCACATTCATCTCGGTAAGTACCTCCATGTGTTTTTGTTTCATACATGCTGATGTACATTTTCCCAGGGCAGGCACATATCAGAGCACTTTCGTAATTTGTTTTTCTGCTCAGTGTAGTTCATGCTAAGATCAATGCTTTGTTCAGACAGGTACCATTTTTACCATATATGACTCAAATTAGAGTTTAAACTCTAGGTTTGGCGGGGGCTTTGGGTGTAGTGTGAGCAGTCAGAGTACCGCCAACATGTGAGAAGTGAACATATGTGCGTACCGGCCAATACACAATGTAGAATGCCTGTAGCTTTGTAAATGATCGAGTTGAGACCCATGCATGTGGTATTCACTATATACTAAATGATGAAGTAGTGATTGATCAAGCAGTTATTTTCGAGTATTTTTCATTTGATTTGCATTTGAGGGTTTTTCGTTGGTAGCACTCTGCCTTTCGGTGCTATCCGGTGGCTGGTGCTGTGCTTCAAAAGTAGCTGTCTACGTAATTAATATTCATTCAGTTGTTTTAACTGTTTGTTCATTTTAATTGTATATTATACTCCTTCAGTTCAATCCATCAGCCATTGTAGATATATTTTTCTCATTTGTGAGATTTTCATTGGAATTGCCAGTCAGTTCTACCCAGAGGAATCGTATTAGTATTTTTTTTTTGCTTCTTTAACCTCACTCCGCTTGACTTAAAACCTTTTACAGTACTATCTGAAGGGTTGTTAATGGCTTACAGCTTGATTGCCATTGGTTTCCCACTGGTTGGTTGTCCTAATAATCTTCTCCCGGACAATGGTCATAATACTTGCCCATAGTCTTTGGGTATTCAACATCTCTCAAGGACCCGTGTCTGCACTGCAGTGTTTTGCCCATGTCAGATCAACGGCTCCGTCTTGCTGAGTTAGATGACTACTGGAGTACACTGTAAGAAAACCTTGAGAGACCTTCCATTTGTTCCCGGGCAACCCTTTGGGCCTAATGTTCCCGAGCTGTTGGAAAAGAGAGGAAAGCTGTCGGAGGCCACTTGTCAGCGGACACAGGTATAGCACAACCCTATGTTTAGGATACCGGCGGTTCAGACTCGGCATTGCTATGCCACGCTGTAGCAATGTTCGTTCGTTGGGTCTCTCTCAGGAAATGTTCGCTGTTAGAAAAGGGAGCAATAGAAAGAGTTCATCCACTCATTCAATTTTATCAACATATTTTCTTGTTCCTAAGAAGTATTCTTTGGGGACAGGCTTCTTTGTGCCCCCACAAAATAGCAGGCTGTGCAAGACAGTGCGTTTCATGTACTGTCAGTTAGCGAGTTGTGCTTGCGTTGGTTGCTGAGTGGCTTTAGGGTGGTCCTATATCCCAATCCTTCTTGTCTTTCAAAAGTCCTTCTTCCTCAGTTCATAAACCAGAGCATTGCGTTGGCCTCTTTTCAGACCTCTTCAGGGTTGTGTTTGAGTGCTCAAATTTTGTCTCCTGTTTGTGCCTTGAGATGTTATGTGGAGACTACCACTCAATTCAGATAGTCAGACCAGTTATTTGCCTGTTATGGTGAAGTAAAGATGGGTGCTTCTGTGTCAAAGCAGAGGTTGTCTAACTGAATAGTAGAGACAATTATGTTGAATTACAAGGCAGCAGGGAAACCAATGCCCTGGGGTCTAACTTGTCATTCCACTTGGGCAGGGGTAGGCAACATCAGTTCTGGCCATTGTCCTGCAGAGTTTAGTTCCAACCCTAATCAAACTCACCTGAAGAAGCTAATCAATGTCTTCAGGATTACTAAAGCTACAGGCAGGTGAGGTTTTTGTGCATATCCATGCACATTTGATAGTTTCATAAGATCAATGTTGCTGCTCATCATGTCATGAGTTCTGTGATTCTTCAGGAGTGGCCTTAATTTTTTTAAAAGGTGGGTGCAATTCCTCATTACTATGTTGGTAAGTGTCACCCACTAGTTTTTATACTGCATCTGGTAGTCAGTAGGAATGAAACAGATCACTAGTTACGCATATAACTGTGTGAGGCAGAGTGAGGAGCCAAAACAACCCTGACCCATCGAGGCATGGACTCCACTAGACTCCTGAAGGTGTGCTGTGGTATCTGGCACCAAGATGTTACTAGCAGATCCTTTAAGTCCTGTAAGTTGCAAGGTGGGGCCTCTATGGATTGGACTTGTTTGTTCAGCACATCCCACAGATGCTGAATTGGATTGAAATCTGGGGAATTTGGAGGCCAAGTCAATGCCTTAAACATTCCTGCTTTGTGGCAGGGCACATTATCCTGCTGAAAGAGGCCACAGCCACCAGGGAATACCATTTCCATGCAAGGGTTTAAATGGTCTGCAACAATGTTTAGGTAGGTGGTAAGTGTCAAAGTAACATCCACATGGATGGCAGGACCCAAGGTTTCCCAGCAGAACATTGCCCAAAGCATCACACTGCCTCAGCCGACTTGCCTTCTTCCCATAGTGCATCCTGGTGCCACGTGTTCCCCAGGTAAGTGACACACACACACACCCAGCCATCCATGTGATGAAAAATAAAACATGATTCATCAGACTAGGCCACCTTCTTCCGTTGCTCTGTGGTCCAGTTCTGATACTGTTGGACCTTTTGGTGGTGGACAGGGGTCAGCATGGGCACCCTGACTGTTCTGCCGCTATGCAGCCCCATACGCAACAAACTGTGATGCACTGTGTATTCTGACACTTTTCTATCAGAACCAGCATTAACTGGCAATTTGAGCTACAGTAGCTCGTCTGTTGGATTGGACCACATGGGCCAGCCTTCGCTCCCCACATGCATCATTGAGCCTTGGCCACCCATGAACCTGTCTCTGGTTCACCACTGTTGTTTACTTGGACCACTTTTGATAGATACTGACCACTGCAGACCGGGAACACCCCACGAGCTGCAGTTTTGGAGATGCTCTGATCCAGTTGTCTAGCCATCACAATTTGGCCCTTGTCAAACTCACTAAAATCCTTACGTTTGCCCATTTTTTTCCTGCTTCTAACACATCAAATTTAAGGACAAAATGTTTACTAGCTGCTTAATACTGTATATCCCACCCGCTAATAGGTGCCATGATGAAGAGATAATCATAATATATATTACATTAACTGCAATTAACCTAAATAGTATTGTGAAGCATAAACAAATATAGTTACTTAAATTAATTATGCTGCACAGTGACTGTGCACATTGAATGTGTTTACATTGATGTTAAGAGGCCAAGTGAGATTCATTGACATCCTAACAACCACATTTGAACTTCAGCAGGGCTGGCATGATGTATGAGAAAGCATGGAAGGAGAGATCAGCTGTGCCTCAGTCGCTCTGAGCGAAGAGTGATAATAATTATAGAGTCTTATAAACCATAAGCCACTCTCAGCACGCTCAGACACATCTGTAAGTGAAAATTGAATAGAGTTATCTATAATGACTACAATTAAACCCTTAGTCGTTTTAATCTTGAATTATAGTTTTCCGTAAAACTGTGAGCAGATACTTTAGCAGAACTGAGTCTGAGATTGAAAACTACACCAAAGGGGATTGAACTGTTTGATTTATCACAGCTACCAAATGTCTCATCAGAATGATTAACACCCAAAAAAGATGTGAGAAAATTATCAGTAACTTCCAAGGGCAAATAAGGGCAGGTTGCTATTTTTGTGCACAGCTTTGCCTCATGAGCAACAAATCACTTCAATTTACATGTTATGAAAAAATGTATTATCACTGCGTATGTTTAACACTTATGCAAGAGGATGTGTTTTCTACTTCAATCTACTCTTAATACCACTTTCTCTCTTTTTGCCCTCTCAGTTCCTCCCAGCATCCGTGCAGGTCCTCGAGCCATGAAAGTGCAGGTGGGACATGCCATAGACCTGCCCTGTGTCGCACAGGGAGTCCCAGAGCCCTCTGTGTCCTGGCTGAAGGATGGCGCTTCCTTGTTGGACGGGTCTCAGTACAGGATCTCAGATGGGGCTCTGACTCTGAATCAGGTGGGGCTTATGGATGAGGGCATCTATACCTGTGTGGCCTCCAACATCGCCGGACAAGATGAAGCCACTATTCAGCTACATGTACAAGGTTAGACAGCTGTTAGACAGCTGCATCTATAGTTGTGATTACAGCTATTTGGCTTTAAGTGCACTATAAATCTCATGTATTGCCTTCTTCCCTCCACAGTTCCTCCTGTGGTGGAGGTTTCCGAACCCCCTTTCAACAGCCCTTTACAGGAAAGAGTGGCTAACCAGCAGATTGCCTTCCCTTGTCCTGCCAAAGGTGAACCTGCACCTGAATAATCAGAAATCATTAATTTGATCAAAAATACAGTAAAAGTTAACTGTTTTTTGTTTTAATATATTTCAAAATGCAGAAGGTTGATATTGTTTGATAGATAAAAATTTAAAAGGACATTTATTTCATACAGAAATCTTTTTGTAACATTTATAAATGTATTTGCTTTTGATCATTTTAATGTATCCTTGCTAATTAAAAAAGTATTAATTTCTGTAAAAAAAAAAAAAAAATTATACTAACCCCCACACTTTTAAATGGTTGTGTATATTTTTTCCAAAACATTTTAATATATAAAAAGCCATGCAGAGAATGATGACACAATTAAATAGTTCAAGTTTTGAATCCCAGAACATCCCAGTCTTAAACTCATGAGCTGCAAGACAAGGAAGGATTGCAAATCTAGTCTAAAGTTGCCTTTGCCTTGAGGTAACATAATGTTCAAAAAATTGCATTAAAATCACTGTGATATTCACAGTATTGTTTAATTTAATATCACAAATGTTTTGTGAAAATGTTGTGTATTTATTAATTGTTACTCAATTCCCTTTGTTCTGTCTGTTGCAGGCACTCCTGAGCCAGTAATAAAGTGGTTTAGGAATGGTCAGGAGTTGACAGGGAATGAGCCAGGTGTGTCTATTTTGGAGGATGGCACACTTCTTATCCTGGCCTCAGTGTCCCCTATGGATAATGGGGAATACACTTGCATGGCTGTCAATGATGCTGGTACAACAGAGAAGAAATACCAGCTTAAGGTTAACGGTTAGTGTAACAGTTTAAAAATGTCTTAAGCTTGTTTCGCTTTCAGCACATTTCACAATCTTTCTCTTCTCTGTCTCCTCCTTCCCCTTTATCCAGTCCCACCTGATATTCGAGACAATGGCCTGCTGTCTAATGTCTCTGTAGTGATGAATCAACCGACCAACCTGGTGTGTGATGTCACAGGCACACCTGTACCTGTCATTACCTGGTACAAAGATGGAGTTGCGGTCAGTACTGCTGTTTATTAACTCACTCCTTGATGCGCAAAGCTTTTTCAAAGCAAATTCACATTGCCACCGTTTGTCCAAGGGTCTGATGATAACAATAACATGCAATGAAAATTGACCCCATTTACATTCTTTCTAAATGTTCATGGTGTTGTTGTACATAATCCATGCACACGATTGTTTAGAAGAAAAATAAATTAAAGGAAAAAAAACTTCTGAAGGAACCTTTTTGCAGACCTAACCAAGAACTGTAGTTCTTATTATAGACCTAACCAAGACTATGATTTAAAAAAAATAATAATAATAATATAAATGATGTAATAAAAAGATATATTGTAGCCTAATGTGTTATAATCCAGTCACTTCCCATTGGATAAAATCAAGTCATGCCATTTCACATTGTTAAATGTGCATAAACCAGTTAAAATAAGCCTAATGAGAAATAAAAGTGGTATTTCCTTCAATGAGGCCAATCACAAATTAGTTCCCTCCAATCACTGGGTTTGAGCTCCAAGAACAGGTCATAAAAACCCCACTGCTTCTCATAAATGTGCCTTTACAAGAATCAATTTCAGAATGTCAACAATTAGGAAATCTCTAATCACACTGCAGGGATTCAGATTTATGTTAGAATAGCAGATATTTCTAGGATTTTTTTCCACAAAAGATAATCATTATTAACACTTTTACTCTTTTTTGATATTATTTTTAGTTATTTATCTTATATATCGTCAATAAGTAGAGTAAAAATTCACTTGCAGTATTAAAGGAACTCTGTTAATGTTGTTGTTATTTATAATTTCTCAATAGCTTGTATCATTTAACCAGGTGGTTCCAAGCAGCGATGTGCAGATTCTGCAGAAGGGCAAAGCTCTCAAGCTGTTGAAAGCGGCTGTTGTAGATGCTGGACGTTACACCTGCAAGGCCATCAACATTGCTGGAAGCACAGAGAGAAACTTTTACTTAGATGTTTTGGGTAAGTTATTCTGTAATAACTTTCAGTTACTGTGAATTACGACATTAAGATTTTGGTCTTTTTACGAGCTGATATTACATCTTATTATATGGTCGTTCCTCTGTTTAGTTCCTCCTACAATCATTGGGACAGTTGGTTCACGTGACCTCTCTGTCGTGCTTAATCAGGAGATCATTCTGGAATGCAGGGTCAAGGGCGATCCTTTTCCCACAATTCAGTGGTACAAAGACAGGAAGTAAGTTACTTCAATAAGCTTTGTAAAGAAAACTTTATATATCTAATCCAGAAAAAACAGAGGGGTGAATTCACCAATTTGCACCACTTTTGCACTTATTCTCTAACCACCCAAAACCCAGTTAAACCAGGTACTAAATATAATAGTGCTTTGTCATGAGTAGTTCAATTTTTCGTCAGTGTTTCAAGAATAAACATCTTTACTCTTCAAATTATGCTAATCATAGATTCACAAAACTCCTGCCTGTTACAATTCATGTTGTGCTTTTACCACTCACGTAAAGCATGTAAATTAATTTTAGCATCCTCCATAACCCAGCACAGATGTTTGGGAAATGTGTCTTGCAAATTGCTTTCTTCACTATTGGGAATGTTTGCATCCTTACTTGATTTGCTTAATTCCTTTTGCTAATAAGGTGCTAAATCAACGCTGTGCCTCCAAATAAACACTAGCGGGGCGCAATTCATTATCAGAGAATTCCCCCCGATTCTTACATTTTGAAACAATACTAGGGGAATTTGCATTATTTGTCCTTTTCACTCTGTGTTTTAGGCCAGTGTTTTTGGGTGACCCCAATATTGAAGTTTCAAACAGAGGACAGCAGCTGAAGATAAAGAGTGCACGCTTAGGTGACCAGGCACGATACCAGTGTAGCGCCACCAATGCAGCAGGAAAGCAGTCCAAAGATTTTAACCTCAGTATTTTTGGTAATTTTACTCATAATTTCTTGGATTTTAAATATGGATTTCACTTCAAGAGAATTGAGAAAATTTTAAATACTGAATTTCCTGCCTTTTCTGTCTGTCCTTCCATTCTACCAACTCAGTGCCACCCAGCATTAAGGGAGGTAATGCGTCTTCTGAAGTGACAGTTCTGCTGGGTAATGTGGTGACTCTGGAATGTGAGGTACGGGGTGTGCCACTCCCTGCCATTACATGGTACAAGAACGGAGAGGTCATTCTGTCCAGCAGACTGACGCAGTATGTGGACCGAGGGCAGTTCCTTAAGATCTCAAGAGCTCAAGTGTCAGATGCTGGACAGTACACCTGTAAAGTCACCAGTGTGGCTGGCACTGCTGAGAAAATTTATGGACTGGATGTCTATGGTGAGGGCTTGCTAAAGAGTGCTTTAGTGTTTTGTTTTTTAAATTGTTATTAAGGTATATTGGTTTATTTTTTTAGACTTGTAATTTTATAAGAAAGGAATAAACAGAAAATCAAAACAAAGTAGTATAGAAGCTTATACCATTCAAAAGTTTGGGGTCAGTCAGATTAAAAAAAAACTTTTATTTAGCAAGGCTGCATTAATTTAATCAAAATTGATATTAAAGACTTTAAAGAAAAAATGCATGCAGATAATTTAATACTTTTGTGTAATTTAGTTTTAGCTTTTGGTAACATTTGTTTATGTGTCCTTTTTTGTCATCATTCAGTCCCCCCCTCCATCACTGCCAGTTCTGACGGTCCCACAGACATGAAGGTTGTGCTCAGTAAATCTCTGATTTTGGAGTGTGAAGCTGAAGGTCATCCTCCTCCCTCACTGACCTGGCTAAAGGATGGTTCACCGGTGGCTGCTAGAGAGAACCTGCGTGTTCTAGAGCAGGGTCGCAAAATCGAAATCCTCAGTGCGCTTCCATCTGATGCTGGTCGATATGTTTGTGTGGCTACCAGTGTTGCTGGAGAGAGGGAGATCAAATATGACGTCAGTGTCTTAGGTATAATGATACACATTGACTTTTTTTTAGTGCTCTGTTAAAATTCAAGACAAGTCTCCTGACCAGGGAGATAAAAAACACAAAGTACTTCTAAATCTTTTCAGGCATCTCATCCTTCACTATCCACATGAATCAGGAATTTCGATGTCTTTTGTTGTTGTGTGCATGAGCCCGACAGATCATGTCTCGACCTGCACATTTTTCTTCTAAACATCTGGACACCATTGCGGTCTTAATACATGCATCCAACAGACCGCTACATCAGACATTTGTGTTGCATCATTGGAATGAAATTGCAGGAAATCAACAGAAAAGTGTTTTATGAGCCAGTAAACTGGTTAACAACAAATGAAGGAAATGTATAAAAGATTAAGCAAGATTAAAGGGCAATGGTAGAGTCAGTATCCATGTGACCCAAGCATGTGGCATTCATTAACTCTGTGTGTGTTTTCATGATGTGAGTTTATCACGCATTATTTCAAAGACATGGTTGATTTGTGCATTGTTTGGTTTACAGTTCCGGAGATGCTGTAGTGTTTGACCATAATTTGTGTGTGTGTGTGTGTGTGTATTCAGTTCCTCCTGTTGTTGATGGGGCAAGTGACACCACAGATGCCACGGTCATCCTCAACAATATCCTAGAGCTGGACTGCTACGCTACAGGCACACCTACTCCAACTATTACGTGAGGACTTCAGTACATGCACAAATATTAATAACTGTAAATGCAGAATTGAAATGTCTCTCATCTGCATCTCTCTCTCTCTCTCTGTAGATGGTTAAAGGATGGTGTACCAGTAAGGCAGGGCGAAGGGGTGCGGATAACATCAAATGGTCGTCGATTGGTCATCTCTCGTGCTCAGGTGTCTGATACAGCACTCTTTCACTGTGTAGCGACCAACGAGGCTGGAGAACAAGAGAGAGAGTTTAAAGTGTCTGTACATGGTAATGATCATTATAGATTTTTATTTAACATCTGTCATTTTTTCTAATATTTTTATTTGATTTTTACATTACCTGCTCTCAGAGAGGAAGATCTAAGGTGACATTTCAGTTTCCTCAAAGTAACAAAAAAGTTACAGGTACATTTATAGTAAAATTGCATTGTTTTATTTCTTTAATATTTGTCTGTCAGTCCCCCCAGCTATCCGTTCTACCGGTCCAGCTGAGAGGTCAGTGGTCCTCCACACATCAATCAGCCTTCAGTGTGTGGTCAGTGGAATTCCACCTCCCAGCATTACATGGCTCAAAGATGGCCGTCCTGTGGACACAACACAAGAATTTCTGAAGGTCAGACTTTAAAGA
Source organism: Chanodichthys erythropterus (assembly GCF_024489055.1). NCBI lineage: Eukaryota > Metazoa > Chordata > Actinopteri > Cypriniformes > Xenocyprididae > Chanodichthys > Chanodichthys erythropterus. Next base: position 11,656,440 of record NC_090224.1, on the reverse strand, counting down.
ATGACAAAAGCTTTTCAAAGAAAATTAATTGTTTGAGGAGGTTTACATAACCACATGTACTCTCTCCTCTCTCTTTTTATTTTACCATCTGGCATGTAGCTGGAATCCGCAGGCAGGGTCTTGCACATAAAGAAGGCCAGGCTGGAGGATGCTGGGAAATATACGTGTGTGGCAACTAATGCAGCAGGCGAGGCACAACAGCACATTCGCCTCAGTGTGCATGGTAAGAATGAATATACTTATAAAAACAGCTAGCACATATATATGTGTATTGTGTATGTGTAATATATATATATATATATATATATGATTGATTGATTGAAATTTGTGCATGTGTTTTATAGAACCTCCCAGCATCCAGTATGCTGGAGAGACGGTCAATGAAACCATCCTTGCTGGCTTCCAAATTCAGCTGAAGTGTAAGGCAACAGGAAGTCCTTTGCCAGGTGAGTCATATTACATTTCTCCTTTTTTAGGGCAATATTACATTTGAACTGGCTAGTAGTTTACAAAAGTACAGGTGGTATAGACAATTTTTTTCTCTTATGCCTTTTCTGCTTCAGCTGTGACATGGTATAAAGACAGTCGTCCATTGACGAGCGCTGCAGGTGTTAACATTCTGAGCAGAGGTCAGGTGCTGGAGATTGACCGTGCGCAGGTGTCAGATGCTGGACTCTACAAATGTGTGGCCATCAATGTGGCCGGCAGCACTGAGCTCACATACAGTCTGCAGGTGTTTGGTGAGTGTGAAACAACATTTCAATCAAAAGTCTGGCTGTGTGAAACTCTTTCCTAACCTATTTCTTTCATGATTTTGATCACCTAATAATGTTCCCTCTCTCTTTCCATTAGTTCCTCCCTCCATTTCTAGTAAAGGAGGAATGATAACAGTGGTGGTGAATGAGCCAGTCAGGTTAGAGTGTGAAGCCTCAGGAGTTCCCATGCCCAGCCTCACCTGGCTTAAAGAGGGCAGACCTGTCTCCAGCTTCTCAGATGGCATCCAGGTCTGTACGTGTGGGAGTTTGGATTCTACTTACTCTACTTACAGTTTATGAACATGTTATATCAGTTTTCGATTTCCTCTCTCACTAGGTATTGTCAGGTGGTAGGGTGTTGTCATTTGTTAGTGCACAGGTCAGTGACACAGGTCATTACACCTGTGTGGCTGTGAATGCAGGTGGAGAACAGCACAGAGAATATGACCTACGTGTGTATGGTGAGCTCAGGAAACACTCTTAACTTCACTCTAAACTTGATGAAATCTTGATTATCATTTGTGTATTTCAGTGTAACTCAGTTGTTGATACAAAGGAATGTTCTATGTGTTTACACTACCGTTAAAAAGTTTAGGGTCAGTAATTTGTTTTGAAAGAAAACAATATTTTTATTCAGCAAGGATGATTTTATCTGTGTGTTTGTTTTTGTCCCTCAGTGCCGCCCAACATCATGGGAGAGGAGGTAAACAACACTGTTCTGATGGGTCAGTCAGTGCAGCTGCATTGTCAGAGCGATGCCATCCCTCCACCTGCACTGAGCTGGCGGAAAGACGGCCGACCGCTCTATAGAAAACCAGGACTAAGCCTGACAGAGGATGGCAGCTTTCTGAAGGTATAGTAAATACATCAGCCTGTAAGCTGCCTGTTTTGACTTGGGCCAGTCACTACTGGTAGGTCTAGTACTTGCAACAGCAGCAGGTCCCTAGTCACATACCATAGGATCCATACCTAGCATCATGAAGCAAGTGAAGAGCCTTTTGGATTGTTGTTCTTCTCTTTTAAAAGGCATTAGATGGTATTCATTTGATAACTGTTTTGTATTTGCAGATAACCAGTGCTCAGGTCCAGGACACAGGCAGGTACACATGTGAGGCAATCAATGTGGCAGGAAAAACAGAGAAGCACTATAACCTGAACGTGTGGGGTGAGTGCTTAAAATATGATATTATAAACTCTGAACTTGAGTCAAATTATAATGTATGATGCAATTCTTTCTCTTTCTCCCTCTATTATTTGTTTTTCCCCAGTTCCTCCCAGTATCCGTGGATCTGATGAGGTGTCTTCTCTGACTGTGATTGAGGGCAGCCTCATTACACTTGTATGTGAGTCCAGTGGGATCCCTCCTCCCAGTCTCACCTGGAAGAAAGGCGGTGAGGCTTAGCATGACTGTTTTCATCATTACCATCCTCCTACATATTATAATACTCCTCATCATGCTCATACTCTCATAATTAGTCACATAATTAGTGATGCTTAGCGTATATCATCAAACCCTTAATATAAGTTTGTAAACTATTATGTGTGTCTATCAGGCTCAGAGCTAAAGGGAGATTCACGTGTGCGTGTTCTTTCTGGTGGGCGGCAGCTGCAGATTTCCAGTGCTGAGAAGGCAGATGCTTTCTCTTACACCTGTCTGGCCACCAGTGCAGCTGGTAGTGCGATGAAAGAGTACAATCTGCAAGTCTACGGTACAGCGTCTTCTCTCACTTTACAGGCACTAACGCTCAATCTTGGACTATGTGATATATCAGTATCGATATTTACCTGAAAAAATAAGGACAATGTGTATGAGGTCAATCCACATAAACTTCACAAGCATTTCACATTTGCATTTGATAAAAGCTATCGCTAAACATACACTGAAAATTCCTGAGGTCTATCAAACATGTGGAATGCATTTCCTTCCCCAATAATGGAAAGAAATGAATACCCTGATAAATATCAATATCGAATAATATGAACTCACTTTCACCTCACAAAGATACAGTAATCGTTTTTATTCCACTATGTTTCTTCCTTACTTCACTCCAAACAGTTCGTCCAACCATCAGCTCCTCAAATCAGAATGAAGAGACAGTGACGCGAGGTGGAGATATCACTCTGAAGTGTGAAGCAGACGGGGTGCCCAGACCTGCCATATCATGGATGAAAGACGGTAGACCCCTGAGCACTGGTCGCAAAGCTCAAATACTTAATGAGGGACAACTTTTACGCATCCACGATGCTCAAGTGGCCGACACCGGACGATACACCTGTATCGCTGTCAATGTGGCGGGACAGGCAGACAGGAAATATGACGTCAATGTTCATGGTGAGAAAAAAGTCAGTTTTCTTTATGTGTAGTTTTTCAGCCACTAGCATCACCAAATGGATTATCCACTGCAAATGAATTTCCACTGCTCTTCCAAACGTTTAAGTGATTTTTGCTTATTATTTTAATATTATGTGTAATTTTATTCTATTATTTAGTATTTTTTAAGTGTTATATAAATTCTGCTGTATAGTTTTTTTGTTGCTGTTTTTGTCATTCACATATACTGACATTTTATTGCATCATCTCTTCAGTTCCTCCCACCATCATCGGCCAGACGCAGATGCCTGAGAATGTGAGTGTTGTTGTGAAAAGCCCAGTTGTTCTCACCTGTGAAGCTTCTGGAATGCCACCACCAGCCATCACATGGCTCAAAGACGGCCAGCCGATCAGCATGTCTAGCTCTGTTCGGGTCATCTCAGGTACCAACTCCTTCTTTAATGAATGCATTTGTCTTGCTCCAAAATGTCTGCACCACTGAGTCTAGGTAAAGAGCCCAGTACCAGTTAACGGATTAGGTTAACCAGGTGTAATAACTCAAATAGGTGTAACAAGATAGCTTCAGTAAGCAGCCAAATGCCACAGGTCATGGGGTAACTGAAAAGAAAAATAGCTAGACAGATGTTCTCGTATTTGAACATTCAAACTCTCCATTATCGGCTTCCAGTGTAAACAGAATCCGATCCTCCGCCAACAGCAAGTATGAGGTACATCCATCACTGTAAACTTAGACATCATAAACCACCGAAGGTCACCTGCATAAATGAACCACATTGTAAATGAATCTGTGCTGAGCTATTCTCAGACTGTCTGCCGGTATGCCACAGACAAAGACATGGATCTGGACAGAAAACAAGACCAGAATTTGTAGGATAGACACATTATTGATCACATATTCAGTTGGTAATATCGCCATGCCACTGAGGATTAGAAGGCTTGCTAGCCTTATTGCCTGTATTGCAAAGCTCATCCAAAGATGCTGTATATCATTTCTGGCTGACCACATACTCCTTTCCTCATTGTAAAAGAAAGGGACACCAGGGGAGGAAAGAGAATGACGTATTTGTTCAGGTGATCAGCTTAGCGGTCACCTGGGGAGTGATAATTACTCGTTTAAAGAGTGAAAATGGGACATTTGGCTTGTGTTGATGGGTTAAGCTCTGTTTGAACAGCTGTTAACTTTAGGTCTCCCGTTTCTTACAAAACAATAGGGACATTTATGAAGCCTGTTTTTTCAAAGACAAAGTGAAACTTGTTATTCGTTCTGCAGATGCATTTCTTCTCTGAGTAAATCACAGGTTCTTGATTTATAGCTGATTAAGTAATTCCCTTAGAGAAGTACAAATGGCCTATCCTTTTAATTCAGTGTGCAGAAATCATTATATCATTCAGCCACCTGTGCTGTGACCAGTTACTGTGGCAGGAGATGAGTCTGATATATGTCTGTAATGATCTCAGGAGGAAGAGGCCTGCGTTTGATGCATGCTGCAAGTGAGGATGCTGGGCGATACACCTGCATCGTGTCCAACTCTGCTGGAGAGGAGCGAAAGAACTTCGACTTAAATGTCCTGGGTAACACAGCACTAGTTTTAAAAATAGGGTTGTTTTCTGTAGCTGTCTGTTTGCTGTTTACATAGGCAGCTAACTTCTCATGAAAACTAACTAATATTTAGATATTATTCCAAAAGAGTGCTGTGAGGATGACATATTTTTGTAGCACAACCCGGAAGTTAGCATTACCATGTTTCCCTCGAAAAAAGCCAATAGGATTTTACCATTCGGATTTGGATAATTGTAGAAAATAAGCTCTCTGGCCAACACAAGTTTATGATGCTTTACCATTTTGTTAATCAAGATAATACTTAAAAATAAACACAGTACTTGTTAGCTTTTGGCTTTTTCAAGACACATAAAAACTTGATGTATTTTATGTGGTTCAATAAAACATAAAAATATGTTGAGCTTGCTTAAGCTTGACTCTGGAAATATTTTTGTTAACAGAATAGAGCAAAAACAGTCGATATTGACAAGATTGTGTCTAAAATGTACATCAAATGAGCGTTCGACTCTTTTTTTTTTTTGAATACAGTTATATTTAAACCATTTTCCTTGACATCTACAGTCTTGGATGCATATTTTCACTTGTACTCTGGGATTTGTTTATTATCAATGGATCCAAGAAGCATAGTTTAGAGGTTAGCATAGTTTTGTTACCAACTGCTTGGAGCAGCTTTCAGTGAGGAGCGTACATGCGGTGCTTAAAACGTTGTTTAGGAATCTCTCTAGACTTTGAAATGTTTATTGTCATCTTTATTCTGCCAACTTCAGTGCCGCCCAGCATTGTAAATGAGGGCACAGTGGAGGATGTGAAAGTGAAGGAGAGACAGAACATCATTTTGGCTTGTGAGGTCACTGGTAAGTGACACAAATCACAAGATTACCTTTCTTCTGTCTTGATCTCTTACTACTTATTAACCAATTTTTTGTGTTGTCTAGGTAATCCAGTTCCAGAGATCACGTGGTTGAAGGATGGTCAACCATTGGCTAGTGACTCAAGGCTGCAGGTGATGTCAAATGGGCGTTTCCTGCAGATCAGTGGATCACAAGTGGCCGACACAGGCAGGTATAGCTGCCTGGCCTCTAACAGCGCTGGAGACAGGAGCAGACACTTCAACCTCAATGTGTTAGGTATGTTTGGATGGGTGGAATTGAAATGACTCTTTGTAGTCTTGTCTGTGTACTTATTTATGTTTCCACTCCCAGTTTCTCCCACCATCGCCGGTTCTGGTCCAGAAGGTTCAGCTGAAGACGTTACTGTGACACTGAATAGTCCTACATCTCTTGTTTGCGAAGCCCAGTCATACCCTCCTGCCATCATCACCTGGCTCAAAGACGGCACACCCTTTGAATCCAGCCGCAACGTCAGGGTACTTCCAGGTCAGAATTCTTTATGAATCAGTAACATAAAATAATTCAGATGTTCTGATCCAACATTTGTTATGCGACCAGCTCGCTTACTACTGTATCTTGTGACAGGTGGTCGCACTTTGCAGATTTTGAATGCTAAGGAAGAGGATGCTGGGAGATATACATGTGTTGCGACTAACGAGGCTGGAGAGACACTGAAGAACTATGAGGTCAAAGTTTTTGGTGCGTGTGAGAACTGAGCTACATCGCCACCTTTTGGTGTAGATGAATATAACTTTTTGTTTGTCAGTTATCTGTACCTATTTATATGTTTCTTTCTTGCAGTTCCTCCAGTCATCAATAAAAACGACATCCCAGGAGAGAGTCTGGCCCCTAAAGAGGTGAAAATCAAAGTTAACAACACCCTAACTCTGGAGTGTGAAGCTCAGGCTATCCCAACACCTACGCTAGTGTGGTACAAGGATGGCCAGGTGAGAAATACATACAGTATATGACAAAACTATGCTGTTTTTCACTCCTATGAGAATTTCGGTGGAGTTTTGAGTTGTCACTCCTCTGTGTTTATCTCTCTCCGCAGATCCTGAAAGCAGATGGTCACCTCACTATCACAGCAAATGGTCGTATAGTTCAGATTAAACACACTCAGGTGTCTGATACAGGTCGTTACACCTGTGTAGCCACCAACATTGCTGGAGAGGATGAGAAGGACTTTGATGTAAATATACAAGGTGAACAGGGTTTTACAAGTTCAGAATGCCAAATTAAATATACACTATCATTCAAAAGTTTGGGGTCAATATGATTTTTTTTTAAATACTTTATCTGCAGTGGTGCATTTAATTAACTAAAAGTGACAGTAAAGACATGTAAAATGTTACAAAAGATTTCTATTTCAAATAAATGCTGTTCTTTTGAATGTTCTAAGTTAAGAACCAAATCAGCATATTATAATTTTGTAAAAATCATGTGACACTCAAGACTGAAGTAACGGCTGCTGAAAATTCTGCTTTGCCATCACAGGAATAAATTACATATATATCAAAATAGAAAACAGTTTATTTCACGATATTAATGTTTTACTGTATGTTTGATTAAATAAATGCAGCCCTTAAAGGTACAATTTGTGATATTTTTTACCGCTAGAGGTCGCTAGAAGCCTATTCAAAACAAAGGCGTAGTTTGATGACGTAAAGTTTTAGAGTGGAAACTTGGGACATGTGGTCTCCATCTCAACGGACGGTGCAAAAGAATAGGGATTGGAGTCTGGAAGAACTCATGTTCGTGGATGCGATTATTAACGTTACTGTAGTATGAAGTAGAGCAGGAGCGAGTGTTGTGGAGCTGAACGAGGAGCTGGAGCGATTGATCAACACACGCCTCACGAGCAGTGGGACTTTTATTATGACACAGTCGCCGGCGCCGCTTCCGCTTTTCCGGTCATGAGTTTACGGGAGCTTTACTTGTCGACAGAACCAGCGGCAGATGGTAAACAGTAATTATGTTCCATAAATAATTAACACAATCCACCATAAAACGTGCAAGAAGTAAATAAGGAACTGCTTGAAGCGAGTTAGTGGTTTGCTGGACGCTAGACTCTACTTCCGCATTTGTCCACGGCACTGTTGTCATGTGGTTTCTACGTCAGTAAAGGCGGTAACAAAGGTATCTGCGTCATTGACAGGCGACTGCACTGCCCCGTGTCACTGTTTAGAATGGGAATTTTCTCATGATTTACAGGTAGTTGAAAATATTAGAGATATTGTTAGTAATCAGCTGGACAAAATATATAACACTAGCCTAGTGGTTTTTGGATATTTTACTTCAAAAATTTTACAAATTGTACCTTTAAGAGACTATTTACAAAAGAAAAATTTTAAGGAGTATGTCTCCCCCTAGTGGCTGCTTTATATATTATGTCTGGATCTCGTTTTCGGCTTGTTTTAAACCTTTTATCTTTGAATTTTGTGCAATAATTATCAGGCTTTATCCCTGTTTATAATACTAAAATCCTATCTGTGTCTCAGTTCCCCCTAGTTTCCGAGGCTTTGGAGACTCTGACTCTGGCCCTGGTAGTAATGGAGACGTGAAGGATGTGATTCTTAATAATCCCATCTCCCTGTACTGTGAGACCAATGCCGTCCCCCCTCCTGTACTCACTTGGTACAAAGACGGGCACCTGCTGACCTCTAATGATAAAGTACTCATCCTGCCTGGTGAGAGGCTACATTGCAACATTTTGATTATATCATGGAAAAATAATATGTTAATTTTTTGATACTATGTTTTGTACGATTGAACAAGAATTTCATAGTTTTTTTTATTTTTTACATTATTTCTCACATAGGCGGAAGAGTCCTCCAGATCCCTCGAGCTCAAGCAAAGGATTCTGGGAGATACACTTGTGTGGCTGTGAATGAGGCTGGAGAAGATTCAATCCAATATGATGTCAGAGTGCTGTGTGAGTCCAACCTGAGTGTTAACTTTTTTTTATGCTAAAAATTTTAAGAGCAACAACTGAAAGAATTGTTTGTTTGTCTTTTTTGTCTGTGCACTTGGATTTTGATAGTGCCACCCTCGATTCGTGGAGCTGATGGTGACCTGCCTGATGAGGTCACAGTGCTGGTTAATAAGACAACATTACTGGAGTGTCAGGTGGATGGAAGTCCCACTCCTAAAATTAGCTGGATAAAAGACAGTCAACCCCTCACCCCAGACAACACACACAGACTTCTGTCCAATGGCAGGACACTGCAGGTAAGACGCAAATCAAGTATGATGCAACAGTGTACATTGACAGATTTTTTTATATATGTGTGTTTATTTATGTTTTTTGTGTTACAGATTTTGAATGCACAGGTGACAGATACAGGACGCTATGTGTGTGTGGCTCAAAACTTAGCTGGAACAGCAGAGAAATCATTCAATCTCCATGTGCATGGTGAGTCTATCTTTGAATAAGACATTTGTCTTAAAGAGATAGTTCGCCCTAAAATAATAAATTCTGTCATCATTTACCTTATGTTGTTCCAAACCTATATGAGTTTCTTTCTTCTGTTGAACACAAAAGAAGATATTTTGAAGAATGTTGGTAACCAGACAGTTGACGGTACACATTGACCCATTGTATTTTTTTCTCCATTCTATGGAAGTCAATGAGGCCCATCAACTGTAAGTCTCTGTACTGTTCCTATGGGTTTACTGCATAGTTTGTGTTGCTGTGTTTTAACGTACATGTGTTTGTTGTCAGTTTCTCCCTCTATTGTGGGTGTCAGAGAGGAGAATGTGACAGTGGTGGTGAATAATTTCATATCTCTAAACTGTGAGGCCACTGGACTCCCACCTCCCACCCTCAGCTGGTTCAAAGACAGGAGACCTGTACAGGCCAGCACCAATGCACTCATAATGCCTGGTACACATGCTTACTGACACATTATAGTGGGACTACATAGTGTATGCTGCATACATATTACACATAAATCTCTCTTCCTCCACTCCACCTCTTACTCTCATTCTCCGTCTCTAGGTGGCCGTACTCTACAGATCCTAAAAGCAAAGATGTCTGATGGTGGGAAATACAGCTGTGTGGCCATCAACCTAGCAGGAGAAGCCCAAAAAATAATTTATCTCACAGTATATGGTCAGTATGTACAGTTTTTAGTGTTTTATATTTGCTTGTTATAAAAATGTAAAGCATGTCTCTGCAAAACTTTTCAATAGTTAAGAAAATATTTGGTGGAGTAAGGTAGACAGTCTTTGTTTTAATTTGACAAACAAAATGTTTAATATTTCAACATTTCTGGAAAGTCACTGATCTAAATTACTGGTGTCCGATTTACCAGTCCCTCCCAGCATCAGACACAGCAGTGGGGATCTTCCAGTGGTGTTAAATGTACAAGTGGGCAAATCTGTTACTTTGGAGTGTGAATCTAATGCGGTACCTCCTCCCATCATTACCTGGTACAAGAATGGACGGCCCATCACTGAGACTGCCAATCTGCGCATACTGGCCGATGGACAAATGCTGGAACTGAGAGAAACAGAGGTGTGTGAGAAAATGAGCAGGTGCTTTGGATAAAGAGAAGTAGATGTATGATTTTTGACTAATGATAAAATGAGTGAAAAGAAATCCTGTAGAATTACATTGAAGGATAGACCTGAGCAAGACCTAGGAACCAGAATATATAAGCTTCATATAAGCTTAGGGCCAGTAAGCAGACACCTAGCAACCAATTCATGGTGGTGAATTTTGTACTGTACATGTACAATCACCACTCACATTTACTTAAAATAAAGAAAATAAAGTAAAAACGATAATTCCAAGAAGTATAAATCCCTCTTTCTCTCTCAGGTGTCAGATACCGGCCAGTATGTCTGTAAGGCCACAAATGTAGCAGGTCAAGTGGACAAGAACTTCCATCTCAACATCCATGGTGAGAAACAAAACAGAATCTGCATATATATACACTACCGTTCAAAAGTTTGGGATCGGTAAGATTTTTAATATTTTTAAAAGAAGTTTTGTCTGCTCACCAAGATTGCATTTATTTAATTAAAAATACAGTAAAACAGTATATTGTGAAATATTATTACAATTTAAAATAACTGTTTTCTATTGGAATATAATATAAAATTAATTTATTTCTGTGTTGGAAAAGCTGAATTTTCAGCATCATTTCTCCAGTCTTCAGAGTCACATGATCCTTCAGAAATCTTTTTAATATGATGATTTGCTGCTCAAGAAATATTTATTATTATTATCAATGTTAAAAACAGTTGTATTCTTTTCTTTTTTTCAGGATTCGTTGATGAATAGAAAGTTCAAAAGAACAGCATTTATCTGAAATACAAAGCTTCTGTAGCATTATACACTACCGTTCAAAAGTTTGGGGTCAGTAAGAATTTTAATTTTTTTTTTTTTTTTTAGAAGAATTTAAAGAAATTAATATTTTTTTTCAGCAAGAATGCATTAAATCGATCAAAAGTGACAGTAAAGACATTTAAAATGTAACAAAAGATTAGATTTCAAATACATGCTGTTCTTTTGTACTTTCTATTCATCAAATAATCCTGAAATATTGTACACAAATATTTTGTACATCTGTACACAATAAATGTTTCTTGAGCAGCAAATGATCATATTAGAATGATTTCTGAAGGATCATGTGACACTGAAGACTGGAGTAATGATGCTGAAAATTCAGCTTTGCCATCACAGGAATAAATTACTTTGTGAAATATATTCAAATAGAAAACAGTTATTTTAAATTGTAATAATATTTCACAATATTACTGATTTTACTATATTTTTAATTAAATAAATGCAGCCTTGGTGAGCAGACGAAACTTCTTTTAAAGACATTAAAAATCTTACTGATCCCAAACTTCTGAACGGTAGTGTATTTATGTATATACTTAAGATTTTAGACATAAAGGATTAGTTCACTTTCAAATGAAAATTACCCCAAGCTTTATTCACCATCAAGTCATCCTAGGTGTATATGACTTTTTTTTCTGATGAACATATATTAATAAATATTCTGGTACATCCGAGCTTTATAATGGCAGTAAGTGTTACCAAACGAGTATGAGCTGCTGTCACTACTGTCTTTCATTGGGAAATTTTATCCCGCACCGCAAGAAATCTCGGGAGAGCTGCGGGAATGCAGACTCTAGTATGATATACAGCATAGGGCTATGATTATGGTGTTCTTCACACTTTGACATTCTGGTTTTGTTCAGCCTACTACTGTTTATGTCAAGTCTTCCTTCAATCTTTATCCAGTTCCCCCACGGTTGGAGGGCCCAGCAGTGGAGCGTGTGGTTGAAACCATCAGTAATCCTGTCACCTTTGCCTGTGATGCTACAGGGATCCCTCCTCCCTCGCTCACATGGTTAAAAAACGGCAGAGTGATTGGTGAGATAGATGATCTACAGATCACTTAAGCTTTACATTTCACCTTTTAAAGTCAACTTATGCTTGATTTTATTGCCTTTCTAGAGAATTCAGAATCTCTGGAGATGCATATCCTGTCCGGGGGCAGTAAGCTGCAGATTGCCCGCTCACAGTTATCTGACAGCGGCACTTACACCTGTGTGGCATCAAATGTGGAGGGCAAGGCCCTCAAAAATTACCATCTTACAATACAAGGTACAGAAGCATTATTAAACAAATATACATCTAATAGTTTTACCAAATTACCATCTGTATTGTCTGTTCTTCAGTCCCCCCAAACATCATGGGATCTGAGTTACCTAGTGAGATGAGTGTTCTGCTGAATGATAGCGTCCAGCTGTTGTGCCGTGCTGAAGGAAGTCCAACCCCTGAGATCCAGTGGCTGAAGGATGGAAAGACACTTAGCAGAACTGCCCAGAAGAACATCAAGTGAGAGCATTGTCAGATTTTTGTGTCATTATGCTACAAAACTATATAGTATATTCTCTGCATAGTACTTTTGCATAGTGATTCTAGGTAATGAGGAAAAACAATTCATAAGGCTGAACGTAAGTCAACCTTTCCTCAGAATTAGCCCTGATGGCAGCACACTGACTGTGACAGCCACCCACACATCCGACGGTGGAAAATACACATGTGTGGCCACCAATCAGGCCGGAGAGGAAGACCGAATATTCAATCTGAATGTATATGGTGAGTTGTATCTTTACAGGACTCAAGTGGAACAGCATTTTTCACTACACAACAGGAGTATTGTCCCAGACATTTGATAGCTGCATGTCCTGTTCCCAGTTCCTCCTCTGATCCAGGGAAACGGACCTGCTGCCAAGGAACTGACCACAGTGCTGGATAGCTCAATAAATATAGAGTGTGTAGCTAGTGGTTCTCCACCTCCACAGCTCAACTGGCTAAAGAACAGTCTGCCGCTTCCAGTGTCGTCTCAGGTCCGCCTGCTGTCTGCTGGCCAGGTCCTCCGGTAAGAGATCTAACATGGTTAAATCATGATGATCCTGGGATGGGAAATTAATTTTTTGCCCCTCAGCCACAGCTTGCCTAATTTCATTACATTTGAGATGAAGGCTTATGTTTTACTGATTTAACTGATTTTATAATTAAACCAGTGTTATTTTAATATTATTTATACAGTATTATATAGTATATTTTGATTTGAATTAGCTTTTATTTTTATATTTTCAGGTGTCACTTTCATATTGAATTTTTAGTTCTTTTATTTGCTTTTGACATTTTATTTATTTGTTTTTTATTCCATTTAGTTTTAGTATTTTTAGTACTTCTTAAAGTACTACTTAAACCTGTTTAAGTTAGTTGCCAAGGCAATATTTCTAAGTTTTTTTATTTCAGCTTTATTTCAGTTAACAAAAATCATTTTAATAGTTTTAGTTTTAGTTAACAATAAAAACACTGAATTGCACCCTTGCACAATGTACTAAAAATTCAACCGAGTGAAAAAAGAACCCATTTCTTTATTGTATTCCTATTATGTACGTAGTCCAGCTGTAGTTAATTACAATGGTAGGTAGATAAAACCACATTTTGTTGGTGGCCACCCTGAATGGAGCTGACAGCATGATTCATAATTCTAAATGCTAGACATCTGATTGTCATTTTTGGTGTTAGCATTGCTCGTGCACAGGTTTCAGATGGTGGGAGCTATACTTGTGTGGCCTCCAACAGAGCTGGAGTGGACAACAGACACTACCACCTACAGGTGTATGGTGAGTTAACCTGCCTGTGTACAAACCCAGTTCCAAAAAAGTTGGGACACTGTACAAATTGTGAATAAAAACAGAATGCAATGATGTGGAAGTTTCAAATTTCAATATTTTATTCAGAATACAACATAGATATCAAATGTTTAAACTGAGAAAATGTATCATTTTAAGGGAAAAATACGTTGATTTTAAATTTCATGGCATCAACACATCTCAAAAAAGTTGGGACAAGGCCATGTTTATCACTGTGTGGCATTCTCTCTTCTTTTTATAACAGTCTGCAAATGTCTGGGGACTGAGGAGACAAGTTGCTCAAGTTTAGGAATAGGAATGTTGTCCCATTCTTGTCTAATACAGGCTTCTAGTTGCTCAACTGTCTTAGGTCTTCATTGTCGCATCTTCCTCTTTATGATGCGCCAAATGTTTTCTGTGGGTGAAAGATCTGGACTGCAGGCTGGCCATTTCAGAACCTGGATCCTTCTTCTACGCAGCCATGATGTTGTAATTGATGCAGTATATGGTCTGGCATTGTCATGTTGAAAAAGCAAGGTATTCCCTGAATGAGACGACGTCTGGATGGGAGCATATGTTGTTCTAGAACTTGGATATACCTTTCAGCATTGATGGTGCCTTTCCAGATGTGTAAGCTGCCCATGCCACACGCACTTATGCAACCCCATACCATCAGAGATGCAGGCTTCTGAACTGAGCGCTGATAACAACTTGGGTTGTTCTTGTCTTCTTTAGTCCGGATGACATGGCACAGTGGATTGTGTTCACCGACAATGTTTTCTGGAAGTATTCCTGAGCCAATGTTGTGATTTCCATTACAGTAGCATTCCTGTATGTGATGCAGTGCCATCTAAGGGCCCGAAGATCACAGGCATCCAGTATGGTTTTCCGGCCTTGACCCTTACGCACAGAGATTGTTCCAGATTCTCTGAATCTTTGGATGATATTATGCTCTGTAGATGATGATAACTTCAAACTCTTTGCAATTTTTCTCTGAGAAACTGCTTTCTGCTATTGATCCACTATTTTTCACCGCATTGGGGGAATTGGTGATCCTCTGCCCATCTTGACTTCTGAGAGACACTGCCACTCTGAGAGGCTCTTTTTTATACCCAATCATGTTGCCAATTGACCTAATAAGTTGCAAATTGGTCCTCCAGCTGTTTCTTATATGTACATTTAACTTTTCTGGCCTCTTATTGCTACCTGTCCCAACTTTTTTGGAATGTGTAGCTCTCATGAAATCCAAAATGAGCCAGTATTTGGCATGACATTTCAAAATGTCTCACTTTCAACATGTGATATGTTATCTATATTCTATTGTGAATAAAATATGTTTATGAGATTTGTAAATTATTGCATTCCCTTTTTATTCACAATTTATACAGTGTTCCAACTTAGGTCATATATAATCATTTTAATTATATATAAAAATTTGTCTGATAATGCAATGAAGTATTAAACCCATACATTTACTGTGTCATTCTTCTCAGTTCCTCCCAGTTTGGACGGGGCAGGCAGCACCGAAGAAGTAACAGTTGTGAGAGGAAATACGGCCTCTTTCATCTGCATTGCAGATGGGACGCCCAGTCCAACCATTACTTGGCTGAGAAATGGTGCAGCGGTGCCTAAAGAGGGTCACCTGTCACTCCTCAACCAAAACACCACCCTGCAGATTTCCCATGCGAGAGTCAACCACACTGGACGCTACTCCTGTACCGCACATAATCATGCAGGAGATGCAAGCCGCCACTTCAGCCTCAAAGTACTGGGTGAGAGAAAGAGCGACAAAATGAAACAAGACCAAACTGACTCCTTCTATCACAGACTCATGGACATCTATCCCATCTCTCAGACCCACCGCGTATCAATGGCTCTGGTGTACCTGCTGAGGTCTCTGTGGTTGTGAATCATGTCTTGGAGCTGGTTTGTGAGGCTGATGGCATACCTTTACCTACACTGACCTGGCTGAAAGATGGGCGACCGCTGCCTCAGACAGACAGCATACGGCTCCTCAGAGATGGAGAGGTGCTAAGAGTTGCTTCTGCTCAGGTAAAAACTACAAATGTGGTGTCAAAATGGGCAGTACCATTAATGTTCCTATCTTTTCTCCCATGCTGCTCAATGTGCCACAAGCGTGACATGTTCCTAAATCATGTTGTGTTAACTCCCATCTTTGTACAGGTGGAGAACACTGGAAGGTACACCTGTTTGGCCACCAGCCCTGCTGGAGATGATGATAAAGAGTTTCTTGTCAGAGTACATGGTGAGATTTAAAAGCAATTACAAAGATTCCCATTATATCAATATAAAATGTCACCTCACCTACAGTAATTTGCCAAACAACCATTCTTTTCAACAGTGCCACCCAACATTGCTGGAGACGGAGGTGTGCAAGATGTGTCTGTCCTGCAAAACAGACAGGTGACCCTTGAATGTAAATCAGATGCAGTTCCACCTCCAACCCTCACCTGGCTTAAAGATGGAGCGCCGCTGAAGGTATCCAAAAATGTATCAATGTTGAAAGCAGTTGTGCTGTTTAAAAAAAAAAAAAAAAAAAAAGCATTTATTAGAAATAGAAATCTTTTGTAACATTATAAATGTCTTTACTGTCACTTTTAAACAAATGAATGCATCCTTGCTGAATAAAAGTATGAATTTCTTTTTTTTAAAATCTAACAACAAAGTTTTTTTTTTTTTAAATCAGGTATATGTAGCTCTAAATAGCTTTCACAATGCTTTCTCCAGATGTCTCCACGAGTGCGTGTTTTGTCCAGCGGTCGTTATCTGCAGATCAACAATGCAGAGCTGAGAGATGGTGCCCAGTACACTTGTGTGGCCAGCAATGTTGCTGGAGAAACCAGACGCAACTTCAACCTTAGTGTCAATGGTGACCAGCAATTTCTACCAATGTTAAGGCAGGAAATGTATTGTGGGCTTATTTATGTGTATGAGCATATGTATGTGCTAATATAAACATTCTCTCTGCAGTCCCTCCCACAATAAAAGATGGTCCTCAGTCTGTGTTGGTTCTTATCAATCAACCAGTGATTCTGGAGTGTGTTGTGAATGGAGTTCCTGCCCCACGCATAACCTGGAGGAAGCATGGATCCATCTTGGCAGGAAACAACCCCAGGTAAGCAGCACAGATCACTTCAGAGCATTTCATAACTCTGTTTTGTTCATGGGAAATAAAAAACACCCTATACATTTAGGTACAGGTTTGGTGAGGATGGCTCACTCCACATCCTCTCAGCCCAGGTGACAGATACGGGCCGCTACCTTTGCATGGCCACCAACCAGGCAGGAACAGAGCGCAAGAGAGTAGATCTTCAGGTTTATGGTGAGTCTTGACATACATACATGCATGCAATACTGTAATTGTACATACATTAAATGTTGTAGCTAAAACTAAAATCTATTAAAAATAATTTTCAATGATCGAAATAAAGCTGAAATTAAATTAAATATGAAAATTTAAAGGTGCAATATATAAGAATTTTGCAGTAAAATATCCAAAAACCACTAGGCCAGTGTTATATATTTTGTTCACTTGAGTACTTACAACATCCCAAATGTTTCCAACTATTTGTAAATCGCGAGAAAATTGCAATTTTAACCAAGGCTCCAGGATGTGTGAGGAGTCAGTCAATTGCATCATACCTGTGTTACCCTCAGTTTCTGTTTTTATTTTGTAGAAACCATGGAAACACCAAAGACGCTTTAATATTTACATGATTTAATAGGCAAGGGAACAACGTTTTGATATATTTATAGACAGATAACTAATTATTGTTATATAGCTCAACACGTTTAGTCTTTTTGTTTATTTTTTTAATTTTTTTAATTAATTGTTTTTTTGCGAGTACCATGCTTTACCATGCCTCAGAGAAAAACATTATTTTGTAAAGTAGCTAACATAACAGTAATACAGCATTTTCTCCATCATACAATACGTTTTAAAATTAATTGCATGCCATTTATCAACGCAAGCCATCCAGCATTTATTAATATGATATTCTAATATCGATCTATCTTACTGGAGTGTGCAACAAGTGCAACACAGCAGCCACCGAGTGAACGCACAGAGTAACGTCATAACATTTTCAACACACTCAAATGCATTTAATATGATAAACAGAGCTGTGTTACCTCATACTCATGATCTGAAAAGCGGAAGCGGCGCCGGCGACTGTGGCATAATAAAAGCCGCTCTGCTTCATACTACAGTAATGTGAATAGGCCTCTAGCGACCTCTAATGGACAGAAAATATTACATATTGCACCTTTAAACTTAAAAGTCTTTATTTTCAGTCCTGTATTTTCAGTCTTTTCATGTACAATTATGCATTCATGCATTTGGCAGATGCTTTTATCCAAAGCACTGAATTCAAGCTATACATTTTTATGAATTTGTGCATTCATCGGCACCAAAGCCATTAACATGGCATTGCTAGAGTCATGCTCTACTTGCTTGAGCTATTGTTTGTTAATCACTGTTTAAAATATTGGCTCTTTGTCCAAGGAAATGTCCTGATATACAGTAAACACAAATATTCTCTCCTACTCCAGTACCACCCTCCATCGCTGAGGGTCCCACTAACATCACTGTGACAGTAAACGTCCAGACCACGCTATCCTGTGAGGCCACCGGCATCCCCAAACCCTCAGTCAGCTGGACCAAAAACACCAAAGCTCTTAACACTGACCAGAACCAGAATATGTACAGGTTCAGCCAGGTTTCCTCCCTCTCCTCTTATCACCTCTTACTGTATCACCAACCAAATAAGCATTACTCCTGGTTTGGGTCACAATATGACCCTGATGCTTAACATTGCACAGTAAGACACTTGTGATTCATGATTGTTTCCAGTTAATCAGTTTGCAATCTGTCCTCAGGCTATTGTCTTCGGGCTCATTGGTTGTCATCGCACCTACAGTAGAGGACACAGCGCTGTACGAGTGTGTTGTATCCAATGAGGCAGGCCAGGAGAGCCGAGCCATTCAGCTGACAGTACATGGTGAATCCCTACTGCCAAATATGACATCCATCTAAATGTGTAGCTACATCTGAAATTGCATACTCTCCTAAGTAGGTACTTATTTTTAAAATGTATTTACTTTGCGGGCACTTAAAACGTATATTATATATATTTGTATATAGTGTGAATGTAATCCGGACGTACTACATTCGCCATGTTGTCACTGTCTTGTGACCTACCAGCATCAGTTGCATCACTTCACTAACTTGAATTGACTTGACATACTGTTAAATATATATTAGGGAAGTATGCAATTTCAGACTCCGCTAATGTGCATTTCAAGAGGAACTTATATACATTTCCTTCTACAGTTCCTCCTTCTATTGCTGATGAGGCCACAGAGCTTGTGGTAAGCAGACTGTCCCCGGTGGTCATCGGCTGCACTGCATCCGGAGTGCCTCATCCTGTCCTATACTGGAGCAAAGATGGATTAAGACTAGCTAAAGATGCAAAGGGCTATACAATACTACCGTCAGGTTAGCTTTATGTAGTTACAGTGTGAAAAAAAGGAACGATTGAGGTTTGAAGTTGATCTAAATGTTGCATTTCTCTTTCCTTGGTTTCTCTCAGGTCCTCTTGAGATCACAGCTGCAGATCTGAGTCACTCAGGCCGTTACTCTTGTGTGGCCAAGAATGCTGCAGGCACCGCACACCGACACGTCCAGCTCACAGTACACGGTATGAGATATGCAGAAACACTTAAATCTAACATGCTTTTAAATATGCCTCTTTATTTTATTTTTGTCTAATAAGATCATATATAACAAATATCCATGTGAGGCTCCACATTCATTTCATTCTATACCAACTTTGTCATTTGGACATTTCTGTGGTGAATATTTGTGTGCATTTACATTTAATAGAACCTCCGGTGATACAGTCACACCCGTCAACACTAGATGTTATTTTGAACAATCATGTGACCCTGCCCTGCAGAGCAACGGGCTCCCCTCGCCCAACTATCACCTGGCAGAAAGAGGGCATCAACATTTTTACTACAGGTGAAAGCAAGCTTTTCATATATTCAGTATCATTTAATTAATTACTTAATTATTTTAATTAATGTATATAATTATTCTGTAATTTATTATATTGTATTACATACACTGCCATTTAAAAGTTTGGGGTCATTAATTATTTATTTATTTTTTTTAATTTCTGTGAATGTCTCATCAATGTTGTAAACAGTTGCGTTGCTTAATATTTCTGTGGAAACTGTTATTATTTTCAGGATTAATTTGAAAAAAAGCATTTATAAATTTTTTTTTTTTAACATTGTAAAAGACTTTACTGTAACTTTTGATCAGTTTAATGCAACTAAAAGTATTACTTTCTTTTAAGAAAATCTTACTGACCCCAAACTTTTAAATTGTAGTAATTATTTTAATATATATTTAAACCAATTTAATACCTTTCATCATCAGGAGGTGGTTTTACAGTGCTCCCCAATGGTGGTCTGCAAATCTCTAAAGCCAGAGTCGAGGATTCTGGAACCTACATGTGTGTGGCTCAGAATCCAGCAGGCACTGCACTAGGAAAAACCAAACTCAGAGTTCAAGGTTAGGCACACACATAGGCTGTGATGAAAGTTAAGATGTCTGTGGAAAACAATTATCTCAAATGTTATCAATTCCACTTCTCTTACAGTGCCCCCTGTCATAACATCTGACATCAAGGTGTACACTGTGGCACTAGATGCATCTGTAACTCTGCAGTGCCACTCAGAGGGTTTCCCCACTCCTTCTATCACCTGGTACAAGGACGGACAGCCGCTGAGCGAGTCCGTGCGCCAGCGGGTCCTCAGTACTGGGGCGTTGCAGATCGCCTTTGCCCAACCTGGAGACACAGGCAGATACACCTGCACTGCTGCTAATGTGGCTGGAAGCACTAGTCTGGAGATGAGCCTTACTGTACACAGTGAGTCAGAGGGATTCTGAAACAGATGGATTGGATTGAATAAATGGCTTCACTGTACAGAGTGATTTAGGGGAAAACTGAGATGGACGGATGAATTGATAATATTTATTAGTGCTATTTATTAGTGCATTGATAGAGTAATGTTTATTTTGTATCAAGTATAATATTGATAAAATATCTTTTTTATATTTATTTTAATTATCATTATTTGATTTATGTAATTAATGATAAGAATAACATGAATAATTTGCTGATTTGGATGAACTGATAAATATAATAACTGATTGATAATATTGTGTATTGATAATCTAGTAAGAGTAACTTATTTTTTATTAAGTAAAATACTAGTAGAATTTTTTTTAAATTATTTTTTATTATAATTTGATGTATGTTATTATTAATAATATTAATAACTTATTTTATGATTTATGTGATTAATAATAGTAATAATAACAATCATGATTATCTGGTAGAATAACTTTTGTAAAATATTGGTATAATATTAAGTAGAATGTTGGTAGAATCTTTTTGTTATTATTTTCAATTAGTTGATGTATGTAATTATTAATAATAATTTATTAGTAATAATAATTCATTTTATGTCAGCGCCAATAGCCTTGTGGGCAGTGCTCCGACATATAGCACCATTGCGTTCGTGGTCCTTTCCCGATCCTGTACCCCCTCTCTCTCCCACTTCGCTTCCTGTCTACATGCTGTCCTATCACAATAAAGGCAAAAACACAAAAAATAAATCTTAAAAATAATAAAAGTTATTCTACCATGATTATTATTATTATTATTCATCACATAAATCATAAAATTATTTTTTAATTTTTTTTTAAGTAGAATATTTGGTAGAATATCATTTTTAATCATTATTTGATTTATACGGAAGAGGATTAGGGCCAAGCAATAATAAAAAAATAAAACCATCTTCGAGAAAAAAGTCGAGATAAAATGTTGAGAATAAACTCGTTAAATTACAAGAAAAAGCTCGTTAAATTTCGAGAAAAAAGTTGAGATAAAATGTTGAGAATAAAGTCATTAAATTACGAGAAAAAAGTTGTTATATTACGAGAAAATATTCGTTAAATTATGAGAAAAATGACGTTAAATTTCGAGAAAAAAGTCAAGATAAAATGTTGAGAATAAAGTCATTAAATTCTGAGAAAAAAGTCATTAAATTATGAGAACAAATTCGTAATTTAACGTAATTTAAAGTTGTTAAATTTCGAGAAAAAAGTCATTAAATTTCAAGAAAAAAGTCGAGATAAAATATTGAGAATAAACTTGTTAAATTACGAGAAAAAAACTCATTAAATTTCGAGAAAAAAGTCGAGATAAAATGTTGAGAATAAAGTCATTAAATTACGAGAAAAAGTTGTTATATTACGGGAAAATATTCGTTAAATTATGAGAAAAATGACGTTAAATTTCAAGAAAAAAGTTGAGATAAAATGTTGAGAATAAACTCAATAAATTATGAGAATAAAGTCATTAAAGAACAAATTCGTAATTTAACAAATTTGTTCTCATATTTTAATGACTTTTCTCATAATTTAATGCGTTTTTTTAACGACTTTTTTCTTGAAATTTAACAACATTTTTCTCGTAATTTAACAAATATTTCCTCGTAATTTAACTACTTTTTTCTTGTAATTTAACAAGTTTATTCTCAACATTTTGTCTCGACTTTTTTCTCGCAATTTAATGAGTTTTTTCTCAACATTTTGTCTCGACTTTTTTTCTTGAAATTTAACAACTTTAATCTCGAGATGGTTTTATTTTTTAATTATTGCTTGGCCCTAATCCTCTTCCGTAGATTTATGTTATTAATAATAATATTAATATTAAAATGTATTATTTATGTAAATTAGTATTATAATAAATTATGTCATACATGTATTTATTTATTTCCTCTCCCTCTCTACCTCAGTACCTCCTTCCATCCGTGTAGGAGAGTCAGAGGTGTCTGTGGTGGAGAACACCCAAGCTTTGTTGACCTGTGTGGCAGACGGGGTCCCACAGCCCACTATCACCTGGGAGAAAGATGATATTGCACTTACTGACACCACCGGGGAATACACGATCCTGCCCACAGGAGAGCTGCTCATAGACACTGCACAGGTCAGAGTCCCAATCTTTAAACTGCTTGCATTCAGAGTGTTTACATATTGTGACAGTTTGTGTATGTAGCCTGAGGATTCTGGGAGTTACACGTGTGTCGGAACCAACTCAGTTGGGGAGGACAGTCGCACCATTGGTCTGTCCATCCACACACATCCAGCCTTCACTGAGCTCCTGGGGGATGTGGCTCTTAACAAGGGAGAGCGCCTTCTGCTAACCTGCAGCGTCACTGGCATCCCTCCACCCAAGATCACATGGGCATTCAACAACAATATCATCCCTGGTATTGATCATCCCTCTAATTGAGCCTACAAATATCCACAATTTGCATACCCTGTAGTTTATCACTATTAGTTATGCTGCATGTGTCAATAGGCTATGTGAGAATCAGGAAAGTATTGTTTCTGCCCACAGCCCAGTATGATCATATCAATGGCCACAGTGAGCTTGTGATTGAGCGTGTGAGTAAAGACGACTCAGGCACTTATTCCTGCATGGCTGAGAACAGCGTAGGATCCATCAAATCTCTGGGATTTGTCTATGTTAAAGGTAAACATCTGGAATTCTGTTATACGATGGCTTGTATAATCAAAAGTAAATCCATTGTGAAAAACTTAAATCTCTTGTCCAATTTCTCCAGAACCACCAATAATAGATGGAGATGTTCATTCAAATCGCATTGAGCCCCTGGGAGGGAATGCCATACTTAACTGTGAGGTGCGAGGAGACCCTCTACCCACATTCCAGTGGAGCAAAAAGGGCGTCAATGTCCAGATAAGCAATCGAATCCGTCAACTTGACAACGGATCTCTAGCCATCTATGGCACAGTGGTACATAAACACAACACAACAGCAGATACAGCTGCACAAATGCAAAGTATATAAACCCTGCTCTGCATTTGTATCATTTTTTAAGGAATGATTTACCCAAAAATGAATGTTGGCATTTTTTATTCACCCCACTGTAGTTCCAGAAGATACTATTTCTTTAACTCATGCAACCGAATGCTAATCAAATTTAAAACAAATTATATTGCACTGAAAAAGAGTTTAAGTGCCTACCTGAGTCTAATATGCATTATTTGTTCTGCTGTGTGTAATAAGTTATTTTTCATTTAGATACTAAAATAGGCATTATTTTTACAACAATACAAGAGGGTTAATATGGGTACACAATGTTTGCCATCAATCCTGGATACAAAATTCCAGGTGTAATTTTCCAGATGTTTTGTATTTTTATCCTTTTGTAACATTCATAAATAATAAATGGGATCAATTTGTAATTTTTGTAGAGCGAAGATGCTGGAAATTACATGTGCGTGGCCACAAATGATGCAGGAGTGGTGGAGAGAACAGTTACACTGACCTTACAGAGTAAGTCTACAGTTCAAAACAAAAATGAATCATTTAAAGTTAAAGTCACGTAGAATACTCACACAGAAAATAAAAACCTTAATTATGATATATTTATATATAAAAAAAAGCCCTTGCTTGTGTTACTGTAATAACATCAGTAATCTGTCCATAGGTTCTCCTACCATCACTGTAGAGCCAGTAGAAACAGTGGTAGATGCCGGTTCCACAGTGGTGCTGAACTGCCAAGCAGAGGGAGAGCCTGTGCCTGTCATTGAGTGGTCCCGTCAGGGGCGCCCCCTGTTGGGTAACGAGCACATAACCACACTGAATAATGGTTCTCTGCGGCTCAGTAGTGCTCAGAAAGAGGACACGGCTGAGTATGAGTGTGTGGCCCGAAATTTGTTAGGCTCCGTGCTGGTACGCGTGACCCTCACAGTACGAGGTGAGCTTCGGCCTTTAGCAAGTATTCGGATTATAATGCAGTTAGATGAATTATAATGGCCAATTGAATTGTGTGTTTTGCAGTTCACGGAGGTTTCTCTGAATGGATGGAGTGGGGAGCTTGCAGTGTTTCCTGTGGTACAGGAGTGCAGAGGAGACTGAGACAGTGCAATAACCCATTTCCTGCAAACGGAGGAAAGCACTGCATTGGTTCAGGAACAGAAACTCGCAGCTGTCAAGGCAAACCTTGCCCAGGTAAATTAGTTTACTTTTCATCCCTTTTACACATTACAATTAATATATATATATATATATATATATATATATATATATATATATATATATATATATATATATATATATATATATATATATATAATATATTTTAAAATATAACAAAATAAAAGAGATATTTATATTTTAAATTGTAATAATATTTTACAGTCTTACTGTTTTACTGTATTTTTGATCCAGTAAACATAGCCTTGTGCATTAGAGACGTCTTTCAAAAACATAAAAAAATTTACCAACTCATACGGTAGTGTATATTTTTTAATATTTAAGTGCTTATTTATAAACATGAATTTTTGACTGTACTCACCAAGATCTCTCCTAAACAAACAAACAAAAATAGATAAAAACATGGAGAACAGTCCAAACTCTTTGTCCCCATAGTGGATGGTAATTGGTCCGAGTGGTCTTCCTGGGAGGAGTGCTCTCGTACCTGTGGTCAGGGTAACAGGACTAGGGTGCGGACTTGTAGTAATCCTCCTGCCCAACATGGGGGTAGAGCCTGTGAGGGAAAAGCAGTGGAAGCCATCATGTGTAGTATAAGGCCATGCCCAGGTGAGTGGAGGAACATATCTTCTCCTGCTTTCTCATGGGCATATCTGTCTGACTGGCTTCTTATCTGTCAGTGGCTGGGAACTGGGGTGCCTGGTTGCCTTGGAGCCCTTGTAGTGAAACATGTGGCAAAGGGATGCAGACAAGACTCAGACTCTGCAATAACCCTCCACCCTCATTTGAAGGACCATCATGTGAAGGACCTGACACACAGACACAAGTGTGCAATGAGAGGCATTGCCCTGGTAAGCATTCTGGTGAAAATTATTATTTTTATTTAAAGAGATTGTTCACTCAGAAATGAAAATGTTGTGAAATTAAACAGCTGTTGTTGGCTGGATGTTCTAAATATCCAATATATCTAAATATAAATTCATATGAATTTGGAACGTCGTGAGTGTAAATTTAAAAAGACGTGTCTTTTCTTCTCCTCTTCAACAGTGGATGGCAAGTGGTCATCCTGGGTAAGCTGGGGGGCATGTAGTGTTTCTTGTGGAGGCGGTACAAGGCAGAGGACACGTATCTGTGCAAGCCCCACCCCCCAGTATGGTGGACGGCAGTGTGAGGGAAATGACATCCACATTGATTTCTGCAACAATGAACCCTGTCCCAGTGAGTAAAGACATTTCACATATAGTAAACCCACAGACATATTAGTGTAATGCAGAAGGCTATAAGTATAAATTATCTCTCTTCATAGTTCATGGTAACTGGGGCCCATGGAACAGCTGGGGAAGTTGTAGCAGGACCTGCAACGGTGGACAAATGCGTCGCTACAGAACATGTGACAATCCTCGACCAGCGAATGGAGGCAGAGCGTGTACTGGTTCAGACTCGCAAATCCAGAAGTGCAACACAGCCAATTGCCCTGGTATAGCACTCATACATACACTACCGTTCAAAATGTTGAGATCATGAGATTTTAAAAATATTTTTCAAAGAAGTTTCTTGTGCTCAAAATAACTTATCTATTTCAATATAGTTTAAAATGTAATTTATTCCTGTGAAGGCAAAGCTGAATTTGTATCTGCCAATACTGCAGCCAATACTTGAGAAATCATTCTAATATGCTGATTTGGTGCTCAAGTGGCATTTCTTTTAGAATAAAAAGTTCAAAATAAGAGCATTTATTTTTTGTAACCCTAATTTTATGCACCCCGCCTGAATAAAAGTTAATTTCTTGCAAAAAAAGCAATCATTTTACTGACCCTTTGAACTGTAGTGTATATTGCACAACAAATACCCAGCTGTTATATATTATTTAATATACAAGAAAAGCTAACTAAATTTAAGATTTATGATTGACAAAAACTTGAATGGAGGATGCAAACCACATCAGATATAGAAGACTTTTTTGGATTCATTTTTACCATAACTGATTACACATCTTTCTGTGCTTTGTCTATGTATGCGTGAAGTTGATGGTAAGTGGGGTTCATGGGAGTCCTGGGGTGAATGTTCAGCATCCTGTGGAGGTGGAGAACGGACACGTGTCAGACTTTGTAACAATCCATCACCTAGCAACAGTGGCCGACCCTGCCCAGGAGACTCCACCCAGTTATCAAGATGTAACATACAGCCATGTCCAGGTACATTTACAGCTAACTATGTATGGTTCTTAATCAAGACTTTCATCAAGAAATTGTTTAATGATTTAACATGGTCTTGAGGACCATTTTTATTCATTTATTTTTATTTTTAATTATTTTTATTAATATTTTAATTATTTTCCGAAAAATTATGACTGTTATCTATAAAATCTAATCAAATACAATATCATAATAATAACACAATCATGCCTAATAATTGCCTGATGGCTTATATAAGAATTTACAGTTCTCTGCTGTCTGTCTTAGTAGGTTGTAATGAATTTAGATTAAAAATGAATGTGAAGAAAACTCTCACAGTGTTTTCATTTAGCTTATGTAAGCTACACATTAAAACACATTTTATGCAACTTTCCCCAACCACTGGTTAACGGTGCAGTAAGTAGATTTTGAACAACGCTTTTGGACATTGTTTATATTTGAAATCAACCCAAATAAACCCTACCCTCTCTTCATTGCTCTGTCTCTAAAATTCACTCCAATCCCAATCCAATCTCAAACCCCAGCCCGATCGCTGCTGGCATGCAAGGCAAGTGTGCAGTACTGTTGCACTGTTACACATGCAATGCAAGATTTATCACAGCTGATGTGCAACAGAATGCTTCAAGAAAAATAAAGTGCAGTTGATGAACGAACGACAAGGAAGCACAAAAAATGAACACACAGTACACAATACAGTAAATACAAAACTAAATACAAGTAAATACAAAGCATTCGTTGTTAGTCGCAAACAGCACAGCAGCTCCAGACAATCAAAACAGTGTTACTCACATGAGAAGTGGGATCCAAGCAGCCTCCGCGTCTGTTTTCAGGCCTTCCCACTTAGCTCTCTCCAGCGCTGGAAAGCTTTTCTAATGAGTCCTAAAGCGCTTGCCCAGTCATAAACCTACATTCCAGTGATATTTTTTTGAGCCCTTTTGTATTGTGTCCCATCTCTCATTCTGCAGTTTTTTTTTTCTTATGTTCAAATCTCCCTCTTGCTCATTCTGTCTCCTCTACCGCCATACGCCCCCCTAATGCTGATTGGTTAGACGTTTGTTGTTGGTATCAGCCCGACTAACTTCCAAACAGTGTATTTGATACTGAGTCCACCTGTAATTTCTGACCTTGATTTTAAGTTAACTAAACAAGAAATGATTGTACTCATTATCTAAACTTTTCTACTTTTCTCTCTAAGGTGGCCCTCAGAAAGCGAGAGGAAGTATCATTGGGAACATTAATGATGTGGAGTTTGGCATTGCCATCCTCAATGCCACTATCTCTAGCAGTCCCACTGGAGGGAGAGTTATACAGGCCACCATCACTAATATACCCAGGAGTCTGGGTCAGTCTCTGCTACTTTTTGTTACGAGCAGCAGTGTATCATATTTAATATGCTAAAATGTATAGTTTAAAGTATTTGTCAGTATATTAATTATTTTTTATGTGGCAATGGGGTTGTAGCTTAAAGATTATTTAACAAAAACTAAAAAGAATACTGTAATTTGAGTTGGTGCTTGTATATGTTCTGCTAAATCATCCAGGCTCTGCTATGAGGAAGTTGATCTCCATCCTGAACCCCATTTACTGGACCACAGCACAGGAGCTGGGTGAAGCTGTTAATGGCTACACTCTCACAGATGGCATCTTCAGACGTGAAACTCAGGTGGAGTTTGCCACAGGTAAGAGAAATCACGTTGATGTTTAGCGATCCTTGTAAACTGTGTTTTTCCTGAAAGGGTTCTTTGTTTAATTTATTTGTGTTGACTATAGGAGAGATTCTCCGAATGACCCATGTGGCACGAGGGCTGGACTCCGATGGAGCGCTTCTGCTAGACATCGTAGTAAATGGACACATCCTGCAACTGCCCTCCAATGCAGACATCAATCTCAAGGTAGAATCTCCATCACTGAATTCATTAACTGTTTTACCTTTTTATACTTTGAAAATAGAATGCTACACAATGTAAACTTTATCACATTAAAATATCTTTTTTGAACTCCAGGACTACACTGAAGACTACATCCAGACTGGTCCTGGTCAGTTGTATGCTCTGTCTACACGTATGTTCAGTATAGACAGAGTGAGCGTGCCTTACTCCTGGAATCATACCATCACATACGGACCCTCCAGAGGAAAGATGCCCTATCTGGTACAGACACTTCATGCTTCGGCTATCAATGCTCTGTACCGTCCACTAGAAGAGATGCTGGAGTTTGCCATCCATGCCACTATTGCTAAAGGTACTATATACAAATATTAGGAAATAATTTCATTCAGTATGAATGATATATCCACATCATCATATTGATTTGATGTTAAGATATCATGGGCTATTTGTTTCCAAATCAAGCTTTTTCAATGCGTAATTTTCGAAATACTAGAAATACTTTTTCATTTATCTTCTCTATATTACAATGTCTCAATGCCTGGTTCAAAATTTTTAATTTAATATAATGCAAAATTCATATGCCGGTGCATCCCTAAACATCATAAAATTCTAGCCGATCATTATGATTTTGTTGTGTTTTATTTAATAGTTTTAAGAGCTGTCCCTCTCCAATTGCAATATATTTTTGTCCTCAGGAGAGCGCAGTAATCAGTGTCCCAATGGTTTTCAACTGGACCCCGCTGGGCCATATTGTGCAGGTACAGTCAGACAGTATTTTTTGCTTTTACTATATAATACAGATAATAGTCTCAATTTGTGGATATACAATGAGTTCTTTCATTAATGAGATTCCGTGCTTGTCCTTTTTTTGCTGATGAAGATGAGAATGAGTGTGTGGAGGGAAATCCCTGCTCACATGCCTGCCACAATGCTATAGGCACATACTATTGTTCCTGTCCCAGAGGACTCACCATTTCAGCTGATGGCAGAACGTGCCAGGGTACGGCAGTTATTTTAAACTGTAATCATATTTCACAATATTACTGTTTTTACTGTATTTTTGATCAAACAAAATGCAGCCTTGGTGAGCATAAGAGACTTTGTTTATAAGACACTCCTTTAAAAAAAAAAAAAACATACTTTTGAGCGGTAATGTATGATTTGTTATTTCTGTAATCTAAGCTAAACAGCTGCTTTCCTTTCTGTTTACCCTAGATATTGATGAGTGTTCACTGGGTGGGCACATGTGCCATGATGGACAAGACTGTGAGAACACCATTGGCTCCTATCGCTGTGTAATGCGCTGTGGGCGGGGCTTTAGAAGGACAGCAGACGGGCTGAGCTGCTCAGGTGTGTTATGTATATTGTTTATGTGTGTACTTGTATGCTAGGATGAAGATAATGATGAATAGAGAGCATTAAAATAAGATTGAAGTATGCTATATACATGTCAGTTGTTTAATCTTGCTTCTACAGATGTGAATGAATGTCAGGAATCCAACCCTTGCCATCAGCACTGTCTAAACACCATTGGCAGCTTTCGCTGTGCTTGTGAGCCGGGGTACCAACTTAGGAATCGGCGCTGTATTGGTACATTATATTGTGGTTTATAGCTTATTCTTGCAGGGTTTGTAAAATTATGCATCTGAAACTGAAGTGATAATTCTTTCTCCTCAGATATAAATGAATGCAAACAGAGAGTGTGTCGCTCTGATCAACAGTGTAAAAACACACGTGGTGGATACACTTGCATTGACCTCTGCCCTACTGGCATGACCAAAGGAGGCAATAGCACATGCATAGGTTTGTGAAATGCTTGTTGCTTATTAGAGGGCCATTGTGTTGCAAAAAAAAAAATAATAATAATAATATAAATATATATATATATATATGTATATGTGTGTATATATATATATATGTGTGTGTGTTTTGTTTAAATTAATAAAACAAGCTTTGTTTATATTTAGAATAATTTAAAAAAAAATATTCATTTTTATTTTATTATTATTTTTAATTACATAATTAGATTATGATCAAATCAAATACATTTTTATTCTGCTTGCAGATATTGATGAGTGCCATGACGGCACGCATCAGTGCAGGTATAATCAGATCTGCGAAAACACCAGAGGTAGCTACCACTGCACTTGCCCGAGGGGGTACCGCTCTCAGGGTGTGGGCCGCCCCTGCCTTGGTACGTAGTTTCCCCCACACCTAACTCTAATCCTCTGACAACAACCCAACATCCTGGGCTGCTCTCCTGCCAAATGCGAACCTGCATCCCTCCCTTCATCTTTACCTACCTCATTCTTTTGCTAAAGTTCATTTCTGTGAACCAACCCTCACCTAAACAGCATTCAGAACCTGTGATGTCACTTCCTTCCACACAGCTTGCTTTTACTGCCACAGTGCTTTTAAACTAACCAACCTATAACTGTAAGAAACAAAGAAGGCACAGTCACTGATACCAAATCAAGGATCCAGGTCTCTCTGAGCTGCTACAGATGTAACTGTGAGTTGTATTACACTGGTTAAGTAGGTTCACTCTCACAGCAAGGCCAGCACGACTATAATGATTCTGTCCTTCCTCTACCTGTATCTATCATCTTTGACTTTACTCTTCAACTTCCTGCTTGGTATTCTCCGCAGAAATGCTATGCTTTGCTGTGGCTTTTTTTTTTTTTTTTTTTTTTTTTTTGTCCTTTAGTGACAGTTTTGGCATTCAAAGTTTTTCTGATGAGTACTGAGAATGAATCACTGTTATTTCTATTAATCATTTATTAATAGAAATAACCAGGAATCACTAAATACACTCAATATTTTACAACAAAAATACAATACTTTTTGCATGAGAAACCTGCTTTTGAAGGATAGCTACACATGTGCAGTATTTTTGTCTCATCCCCTTCTTTTTATTTTCTTCTTTTGATCCTCTTATTCTCATTTCAACTCTTTTTCCTTTATTTTTTTACCTTTCTTTTCTCAATTTCTCTTTCTCTGTGTTGGCCTTGCTGTGAGAGCAGACATAAACGAGTGCGAGCTGGTACCGGTGCCCTGTGCCTATCAGTGCGTGAACAGCCCTGGCAGCTACAAGTGCCTGTGCCCACCGGGGCTCCACCTGCTGGGTGATGGCAAGTCCTGTGCCGGACTAGAGCGCTTGCCTAACTATGAGAGTTTCTCATATGGGTACAGAACATCACAGTCCTCCTCTGATCGGAGCTCCTACCAGCAGCGCTACCATAGCCTGACTTCCCAGAGTTACCACTCATATGTCCCCGTAAGGGGACGTCATGTGGCCAACAGACCAAACAATGCCCCTTCACGCAGTCGTAGGGATACTAATTCCTGCCCCCCTGGTTTTAAGGCAAAAAAAGGCCAGTGTTTAGGTAACTACAAGAGTAACTGTTGATCTGTAGTGAAGTTTCATGGGTTTCATGTCATATGCTAGGTGTATGTATATGTATATCAGACAGTATACTGTATTCTTGATCCTTAATGGTTAAAGTATTGTG
Organism: Chanodichthys erythropterus; assembly: GCF_024489055.1. Lineage (NCBI taxonomy): Eukaryota > Metazoa > Chordata > Actinopteri > Cypriniformes > Xenocyprididae > Chanodichthys > Chanodichthys erythropterus. The sequence goes on along the minus strand of NC_090224.1, from coordinate 11,624,011 downwards.
AAATGCTACTATGACAGTAACTGATGCGCAAATGTCGTGTTTTCATGATATTGTGTGAAAACTGGTTTATGTGCCAAAAAAGTTGTACTTTTAATCAAAATTCAAATAGTATTGCTCAGTTTTAATGTGGTTTTTAAGTCGCACATTATAAAAGATATATATGACCTGAAATAATGTAGAAGAAATGTACTTTGGTTTAAACTATGAGGAAAAAAATAAAATTGTCAACCCTTAAATATTTTGTCAGAAAAAGCAAAGCATTGCTTTTAAAGCAGGGAAATGGGGTTTAACACTACAGAGCCCCTAAGGGGATATAAACATGGGGAAAATATGGGATGTGAGGAAAAATTCTATTTCAATGTTTCAGTGTTTACACAAATTTTTGCATTCCCCTCAGAAGTTTGGAATTCACTTACAAAAGTTTTCTTCCCCCTGAGAAACTTTGCGAAGAAATACAAAGTTTTGCGTGCAAATTAATAGTTTCCTGGGAAACTCAAAATTTTTGCTTTTTGTGCAAACACAAAAATATTGAAATATAATTGTTCCTCCCATCTCATGTTTTTCCATCACCATGTCCCTTTAGGTGCTTTGCTGAACACAACATGAGCAGCAAAGACTCAAAAAAGTCCCAACATTTTTCTCAGAAAATGCATCATTTTAGAAAAGCAACATAATTATAGCATTACTTTAATGATTTTTAATGTTTTTTTTTTTTTTTTTAAGATATAACCGCTTCAAACATAATAATGATAAATGGTGGCATACAAAGTGGCAGTTATACTGATTAATGTTTCATTTTAGAAGGTTTTTTATGTTATACACTAATTTATCAAATAATGTCAATATGCAACTTACAATGCACGATTTCCATAAAATAGTCCATTAATTATTACCCATCTTGTGTTTGTAGATATTAATGAATGTGAACAGAGGGATACATGTCAACATGAGTGTATGAACACACCAGGCAGCCATAGATGTTTGTGTCCCAGTGGCTATCGCCTTATGACCAATGGCAAAACCTGCCAAGGTAAGAAAATGAAGACTTCTCTATAGAATGACCTAAAAAAAAATCTAAAGAAAAATCTAAATATACTAAATAAGAGTTTTGTATTGATCACTTTTGGTGTTTATATGGACAGACATAGATGAATGCCTGGAGCAGAACATTCAGTGTGGTGCAAACAGGATGTGTTTCAACATGAGAGGGAGTTACCAATGCATCGACACACCTTGCCCTCCCAACTATCAGAGAGATCCAGCTACAGGGTGAGACTGCCACTATTTTTTTTGCAATTGTCTGTTTTTTCTTAGTTGATAATTTTAAATAAAGTGAGTTCGGCTTCTCTCAGGTTCTGCCTGAAGAATTGTCCGCCCAATGATCTGGAGTGCGCCCTGAGCCCGTATGCACTGGAGTACAAACTGCTGTCCCTGCCCTTCGGCATCGCCGCCAATCAGGACCTGATCCGGCTGGTTGCCTACACCCAGGATGGAGTCGTCCACCCCCGCACTTCCTTCTTAGTGGTCGACGAGGACGCGACTCTGCCTTTCGCCCTCCGGGACGAAAACCTCAAAGGTGTTCTGTTCACCACCCGGCCACTGCGCGAACCTCACACGTACCGCATGAAGGTACGAGCCCTGTCTTACAGCGCCGACGGAGGAATAGAGTACCAGACCACCTTCATTGTCTACATCGCTGTCTCAGCCTATCCGTACTGAGCACTTTACTACGCACCACAGCCTATGAAGAGAGGGAATGATCAGAGGTTGCGCAAAAAAAAAAGAAAAGTAATTTCACGAATTTTGAAAACAATGTTTCTTGTCATTTTGACAGATAAAAAACAAGAAATCTGGTTCCCATAATGTCCCTGTTATTAATATTCCCACATTAAGTGTTTCTAAATGAGATTAGAAGTGCAGAAAAGGGAAGAAAATTAAGTTTTTAAAGCACCCCTGCGAGAATAAACCAGGACAGAGCTGTGGGAGCAGATTTTGCAAGAGAAACGAGAGATTGCAAGTGTATGCCAGTGGAATATTTTGAAATATTGATCACTGAATTAAGTGGCCAGATTGTGAGACCAAATTATATGTAAGAAAAGGCCAAAAAAAGACTCTTGTAATGTCAGTGGCATTAAAAAAAATCAGCCATATCAGTAATTTGCTGATAAAAATAGAGCATGATAGAAAATGTACAACCCAGTCCATCTGGATAAAATCTTTTAAAGCGCAACCTCTGAGAACGGTGCAGTTTTTGTACATGCATGACTGAGAAGTGCGTGTCTTTGTGTGAGAGTGTGTATGTGTGAGTGCAGATCCGCCACTTGAAGAGATTCTCACAGGTCATGTTGACATGTAAGGCCTTGTAGGCTGGAAGAGCCGAGTTGAAGAGTCTGCAGACAGATGACGTTGCTCTCTGGAGTTCATTGGAGAGACTTGAAACCAGTTTTAAGACTGCAGGCAGGTTAACGGTTCAGCCGCTCCGCGGGCTGCAAGAATCCTTCATCAGAATGTACAGCAGGACTATGGGTGGTAATATAGAATACATTTGCATATATGTCTACCTATTAACTTATTGGGAATTGCTTGAATATATGAAAGAAACTCAATTCCCTCCATTGCTTTCTATGAAATGAGACGGGGAAGATTTTATTGGTTTAAGTTTGTGCTTGTTAACATGATGAGGTTTGGGTTTGCAGTAAAAATGAAAAGGATGTCCACCTCAGGTAAGCACTACCTTTACTTTAGAAGAGAGTATTGTCAACCAGTAATTATGCACATAATAGCAATGTCTCATTATCATTACAGGTTCATACACATTTGGAGTATTTTTTTTTTAGTCAGTATTTTTTGTCAGTAATCAAGTTGTATTCTATTGTCATGATATGTATATAAGTATTTGCGTTTTTTATTTGTAATACTATGTTGTATTCCCTTTTTTTAAAAAAATACAATAAAATGTACAATCTATTAATTTTGATATATTAATTTCAGAGCTGCATACACTGCTGTTCAAAAGTTTGGGGTCAGTAAGATGTTCGGGAGGAGCATGTTCAGAAATTCTACCCAATCAGTACGAGAGGAGGCATATATATATATATATTATAGACACTTGGACTTTTATTTCAAATAAATGCCATTCTTTTGAACTTTATATTCATCAAAGATTCCTGGAAATGGTTTTCAACATTGATAATAATAATAAATATAGCTGCAAGCAGCAATTATGGGGCCAAGCACAAAAACGGCACAAGAAGCCAGCCAACATGGCTGGGAGCATCAGACCAACTACAACTGTGAGCAATTAAAGACCTATTAAGATCATTTTAGGCAAAAGAGCTGAAAAATGATCAAAAATGAGGATTTACTGGTTCATCACTTTCGACCAATAGGTGGCGCTGTGACCAAATTAATGTGGTATGGTCAGAGTGAGGTGACAATGACACTTGCAAAGTTTGGTGTCAATATGTCAAAGCATTGCAGAGATACAGCTTCAAGAGTGGGTTTGCATCATGCCTCAAATTCATTGCTCCGGTATATGAAAATGGTTTGACGTATCGACTTGAAATCCATAACTTTTTGTCGGCATGGTCTGAAGATGATATGGTTCGATTTTGGTGAAAATCAGAGCAACGGTCTAGGAGGAGTTAGAAAAAGTGGGTTTTTAAAGAAAAACAATATGGCTGACAGGAAGTACAGGCGACTATGGCAAATTTGATATCTATGTTCTCAGCATGACCCAAGGAATCTACTGAGACCAGTTTCATTACAATCAGTTAATACAGTCAAAAGTTATTAGCATTTTTGTAAATTTTGTTATAAATTTGTTATAAAAAAATTGTTGTATATAAATTATAAAAACCAATCAGAAGTTATAAGCAAAAATATCAATTTTTCATATCTCCGCACCAGTAGGTGGCGCTGCACCGAAACACTGCATGATGCCTCAGGTCATGCTTGTGATGACATGTACCAAGTTTGGTCTGAATATGATAAAGGAGTTATGGCCTAGGAGGAGTTCGAAAAAGTTAAAATTAAAAATGGCGGAAAAATTTTCATGACGGAAAATGACGTCATAGGGTGCAAACGATTTGTCTTGACCCAAGGAATCAGAGAATTTTGTTTCTACCCCTTACGGTTCAAAAGTTATTAACATAAACATAAGTGCAACTTTGGACAGCTGGTGGCGCTAGAGGGATTGAGTTAGAGACTCCAAATTTGCTATGGACATAGATCAGACTGTCCCCTAACTGTGTACCAAATTTCACAACTTTTTACCATACGGTTCTATGGGCTGCCATAGACTCAAGAGCGGAAGAAGAATCAAAAATAAAAACGCCAACAGATACAAATAGGTGCCTCCGCACCTTCGGTGCTTGGCCCCTAATAAATGTTTCTTGAGCATCAGATCAACATATCAGAATGATTTCTGAAGATCATGTGACACCGAAGACTGGAATAATGACTGCTGAAAATTCAGCTTTGCATCACAGTAATTACTTTTTTAAAATATATTCAAATAAAAGTTTATATTTCACAGTACTGCTGCATTTTTGATCAAATAAATGCAGCCTTGGTGAACAAAAAAAAATTACTACTACTACCCAAACTTTTGAATTGTAGTGTACATTGGAAGGAATACTGGGTTAAATGCCATTTCACTGACAATATCGATTACCAGGGAAAATAATTTTGACCCTCAGTTTGTAAAAACAAAGTTGACACACATCTGAGGCTCTCAATAGAGCTTTCAGCATAATATTCCTACATATACAAAATAAAAATATAAAAGTCAAGTCATCAGATGTATATTTAACAATTTATTATTATTATTATAATATCAGAAAAGCACAAACATTAAAAAGGAGTATTTTGTAAGGCAGTCATTATACCGGTTTGGTTTTTTGAGTGTTTGCATTTTGTCATTCTGTATTACTGCATTGTAGAGGCAGGTCCCTGATCAGATGATATGTCTCAGATCAGACTGGATCATGCTTTGAGGCAAGTATTCAACACAGTTGGCTTAAAAAACACCTCCTGATATACAATGGATACAGACATATGCATTCTGACACATACGATAACCATGGTCCACGGCAATAAGTGCTTTGGAATGCTGAAACAGATACATTAAGACAATACATTACAACAGCATTAGTGAAAGTCACAGATTAGTGAGAAGACTTCATCTGCTATGAAAATCAAACAGCTGTTTCAGATGATGCATAAGATCTGCAATGTTACTTTACGTCTTGGACGAGTATAAGAGCTAATGCGCTTTGGTTATGGAAAAATAAATACTATGGGATAACGCCTGGTGATTTAGAACAAACAAGAGGGGATCAGTGACGGGAAGGTTTAATGCACCGAAGAGTATTATTCATAATCCGACAGTCAATGTGGACAGACGTAGTGCCAGTAAGACGCTCCGACCTGTCTGTGACTGTTCATTTCAAGCCATTCACACACTAAGATAATAGAGGTTACATGGCCATTTCTCTTGAAGAAGAGTGGCAAGTAAATTGCTATCAATAATAAAAGGTTATAGCAAACGTAAGATTTTATAAAACTCCAACAAGCCCCTTGTATTCAGAATTGCTGAATACAATACAGAAGAGCATAGAAAAGTATTCCTGAGAGAAGCTACGGTAAGTCTAACATACAACTGATGGCACGGTGAGTGAAGAGTGATATGACAGAAGAAGGTGAGGTCACGCATTGAAATTAGATGAGAGGTCCTCTTGAGTCTCCTGTGGAAAGTCATCGCTTTGTTCTGAGTGTCTCGGCAGGATTTCCCGCTACTGGGTTGTTGTTGTTTTTCTTTGTGCTGTGCTAATCTGCTTGCAGTTTACACTGTTTTCCTGGCTGTTAGGACTCTCACAATGCAGCCCACTCCACCTGCAGAGAGAGCCTGAGGAGAATTGAGAATTGAGCTATTGACCTCTTTTAAGAGCATAACACACGCTTTGCTATTAAAGGGTTAGTTCACCCAAAAATGAAAATTCTGTCATTAATTACTCACCCTCATGTTGTTCCAAACCCATAAGACCTTTGTTTGTCTTTGGAACACAAATTGAGATATTTTTGATGAAATCCGAGAGGTATTTGGTTCGTCCATAAACAGCAATATAATCACCACTTTCAGGGTCCAGAAATGCGGAGCCCCGGACATGACATGCAGGAAAAAAAAAAATAGTAGGCTAAATCGGGCGCAGGAATTACTAAATCGTTCCCTCGATTTACTAAATTGTGCGCACAATATCCTATTTCGTTCCCTCGATTTACTAAATCGTGCGAATTAATTAGTAGATTAAGGGAACGATTTAGTAAATCGTGCACACGATTTAATTTTTTTTTTCTTGCATGTCATGTGCTGGGCTCTGTACAGAAAGATACTAAAGACATTGTTATGCTGCGTACACACCGAACACATCTGGGGCGTCTGATTTACATGTTAAGTCGCGTTGACGCGCGAATTGAGCGTCTGACGCCCAAACGCCCCAGGTTGAAAAATCTGAACTTTGGCATAAATTCGCGGCGCGTTAACCAATCAGGGACTCCTTTGGTAGTGACGTTTATGATGTGATCAGTGGTGGAGACCAGAACAAAGATGTTGCTGTGTGTGGCCACCCTGAGCTCTATGATGTGTCATTATATTTTTATCGAGACAGGAAGAAAAAGGACCTTGCCTGGAAGAGAATAAGCGAAAAAAAAATCGGACAATCTGGTTAGTTGTAAAACTTTTTGCATGATTTTAGCCGTTGATACTAGCCCACCTTCTAGCTAGCAAAAGTCGGCCGGCATAACAGAGTTAAATTGCCGCTACAGGTTTCCAACTGACGAGATTGTGTTTATTCAGAGGATCTGTGCAGAAAGAGATGAAAGCCCCTCCCATGATGCGAATATGCGAATTGAGTGAATTGTACGCGCGTCTGACTTCAAAATGTTCAAGCGTCCAACTAGACGCGTCTGGGGCATCAAATTCGGGCTCACCGTTCGGTGTAAACGCAGCATTGAAGTCGACTTGACTGCAGTGGTTCAACCTTAATATATTTTTTGCGGCCAAAAGCAAAACAAAAAAATCACTTTATTCAACAATATCTTCTCTTCCTTGTCATTTTCATACGTTGTTTACATCCAGTGCTTCCAGGTTCTACATCAGAACGCCTGCGTCATCATCAAACGCATGCATTGTGCTGCTCACGTGATCAGATTTGGCCAATACTGAGATGGATTTCGGACGTAAACTTGAAAGCCTTCACTGTGCTTACTGCAGCAACTATGCAAGGACAGTGAGAGGGAAGAGAAGTGAGTGTAGCATAAAGTGGTTATTTTTGTTTTATTTTGTTTTTTTGTTTTGTTTTTGACTGCTTTAACGATGTCTTTAGTACCTTTCTGGACATTGAAAGTGTTGATTATATTGCTGCCTATGGATGAGTCATATACCTCTCGGATTTCATCAAAAATATCTCAATTTGTGTTCTGAAGATCTTACGGAAGTGGAACGACATGAGGGTGAGTAATTAATGACAGAATTTTCATTTTTGGGTGAACTAACCCTTTAACCATACCTTTTCATGCCACTGCAGCAGGACTGCGCTGCTGTTCTCAGACGGTCGCTCAAAGCCCTTGTAGATGTATTTCATGAGCAGGTCCACTCCATTCTTATCCAGAGACTGAACTCCCTTCTCTATGTCAGTACTCTTGAAGGCGCTGAGCACCTTCAGCACCAGACCTTCAGCACGATCCTACAAAATGTCAGAAAAAGCTAACTATCATCTGGTTCCTGTCACTTTACAAGTATGATGTATAAATAGAGAAGTCAGCTGCATGTTTTTGTAGAGGACATAGGCCGTTAAGAGCTGTGTGTGTAAACCTCACTCCCCTGATCTCACGAAGCGATCTAGCGACTGACACTAGAGACCACGGTCTTTATCCTCCTTGTTAGAGTGCCCGACTCCCATGCCGGCGGACCGGGGTTCGAGACCCACTTAGAGCGGATGGTTCGAACAGGAGGGGTTACATTTACAGGTGTTTCCTATTAATGAATCTAGGCAATAGAGGGTATGCACGTGACGTCACCGTCAACTGTTACGACTTTGGTCACGCCCACTGAGTGGCAAAAGACTGAGCGGCAGCACTGGTTTTCAGCGTGAATGTCGCGAAAGACACACAAAACACATCCAAAACGGAAAAGAGCTTTAAGACTGACTGTACAAATAGCTTTGACACAAAACCTGAGGTATATATTTAAAGAGTGCCGAAAGCTACAGAAAAAAAGAAGCAAATGGATCACTGCAATTCACAGAAACAGCTGGACTCCAGAGAAACATGGATTTGCAGTTATCATTTTGTGTGGAATTGTTGGATTTTGAGGTAAAATCATACCGTATATATTGAATTGTTATATATTATGTAGACGACTCATCAATTAAATATTTTCCATCTTATATTCTGCATAATTGGGTGTTTTTAAATAAACAACACTGACAAAAACTATACTATAAAACTATATATATATTTTAGGGCTGGACAATATGACAATATAACATTGATATAAGTGATTACGCGGATTTAAACTTACCTATATTGTAGTTATATAAAATATTCACAGGCAGATTTGCTTTTTGTATTTCCCCGGCATTGAAATCAGGCACATAAAAATGTCAGGAAACACGACTCCTGGCTGCATGTCAATATCCATGGATTAGGTTTATTTGACAAGTTGCAAGGAACACTTTCGAGTCCAACCTTTAGGGTAATTCATTTGTTTTACAGTTTCCCCAATTAAATCCAGTCATGCGGCAGGTTTTTTAGCCACTCAGTCCAGCTGAGGGAGCGCATTTTCGGTGGGAAAGTGATGTTGATTTTTGTTTTTTTAAAGAGGGGTTATCACAGTTTCTGCCAATCTCATGTTAATCTTGAGTACCTATAGAGTAGTAGTGCATCCTTCATATCTCCAAAAAGTCTTTAGTTTGATCATATTTATAAAAGATAGATACACTGTACTGTCTTTCCGAAAAACAGCTGAGCTCCCGGAGGCGTGTCTGCCGTCAGTGCCGTGGGCGGAGCTAAAGAATCACGAGCGTGCGCAGATTTTGCGTAGAGATCGTCTGCTAGCTGCGACGTTATTATAAATAAAAAGGGAACAAAAACGTTCGTGTTGTTTACATTTTATGCCGATTGCCAACAAAACACAGACATTTGATGCAGTTTTACTCGCCACCTAATATCTGCAAATCCAGCGCCAAACTGGGACTTGTTTACAAAGCATTCATCACCGAAATTCCGGGAACAAACAAACATACATGTGCAACTCCGTTGCTGCCTCGGAAAAACAAACTTCATCCACTGTTCCCTTAAAGGTGCTAAAGAGGATGTTTTGTTTTATACATTTTTGCAATATTACTTGAAACTGTCTTTACTAACTGATAAAAGACTATTTATTAGGTGCACTGAAAGTAATAATATTAATATACATAATCTGTGCACGAGGTAGGGCCTTAAAACCATCAGCCAATCGTTGGCCCTCTGGCTTGTCAATCACTGCCATGATGTTCCTTGTGAGAGACGAGCGTGGCTGCGCGCTCCAGTAACTTTCCACACTCCACAGGCGCCGCATGCAATGTTTTTGTCAGGAGACGGGAGTAACAACTGCAGATTATGAGTTACCTACGTTGAGTCCGACATAGTGAATCCACTAACACGACACAGCGAATGCCGATGGTAAACACTCGTGTTCCAATACTCCTGCACGAGTTTTGGGAGGCGTTCCCTCGAAAAACTAAGTAACAGTCGTTGGTTTCTCAGTCGACGAAAATATCCTCTTTAGCACTTTTAACGCTGGGTTCTTTGGGAAGCTGAAAAGGGTAATCTTTCCCTCACAACCAAAAACACACTCCTTTGTTGACAGGAGCTGCATCTCATTTCAGAGGCTGCATCCTCCAGAGGTCGCACTTGAAGGCTGAACACTTCATCAAGGATGTCATATTTAAGCAAAGTAACCGTAATAAAATTGACTGATATTCATTGTGAAGTGTAAAATACTGTAATTTCTTTCTTACTTTGCAATCTAATGGTTATTTTTCTAAAATGAGACTGCCTTGATGATGTATGCAGCCTTCAAAGGGTGCAGCCCCTGAATTGGGACACAGCCAATGTTCAAAAATCTCTCGGCTTCCGTATCTCGAACGAAGCGCGTAGATGGGCATGCTCTTGCTCTGGGTGATGTGTGTGTGCATACTTATCACGGAGAAGTGCCTATACAAGGAATTCCTCCCTTTATTACGTGATATAGGCCATACTTGAAAAAAAATTGGTGAAACATGTCCACAACCAGAAGTAGTGTATTTGGCACAGAAATACAATGTCATACGTCCAGCTCGTGTTTTGAAACTTTGGCCATGTTTAGCATGAGAATGAAACTCTTTAACAGTGTAAATAAGTCAGAAATAGCATTACATCCCCCCTTTAAATAATTAAATTTAAAAATAAAAATTGCAAAAACAGCAAATTCTGCTTAATTGAGAAAAAAAGGCTATGATTTTCTATATCTGATCAGAGGAAAGTACTTTTTCCTTTTAGGAAAAAAAGGTGCCATGACTCACCTTGACGTTCTGATTCTTTGTGTTCATTGGTGGATTTTTTAATACTGCCTGCAGGGCACCCATGAGATTCCCTTTGCAGAGTGGAGTTAAGAAAAAAAGAATTTCAACATCTATGCATGCTGTGGACAGGCCGCACTTGAGGTATTAAAAGGAAACCACGGGACAAAAAAAAAAAAACCATTAGAAACAGGAAATAAAGCCCTGGCTGCTCCAAAATTGACATATAAGGACATGAATTCAACTTCCTTATACTAAAATAATTCACAAGTTTCAATATGACAGGAAAGTTTTTGTAAACTCAGTTAGTTAACAGATCTGCATCTTTTTTGCAGAAACACTTTTATTAAAAAAGAATGTCTGGAATGTCAAGACATGTCTGGACATTTCAGAGATCTGAATTTGAACTACTGCATGTTCATAATGCAGCATTTGAGTTTGTGGCTACTCTCACTTTACTTATAAACTATAAAGATGGACCTTTATCAGTGTTGTTGCATACTACTGGATGGATGTTCGTCTAGTAAAGTAAATGTAAATGTGTAGAATAAATCACAACCCAGTTCTGTCTGTGTCGAGTCTTTGATGTACAGAAATCTGCAGGCCAGCTGGTGTATCAGGCAACTCATGAATTATGAACACCCAAATCAGATCATGTCATGTTAGCTTACTGGATGAAAACGAAATAAAATCGCCTAGCTTCTACTGCTAATAAGCACTTTTTGGTATTCGTTTCAATTATTTATTTAAGCACACTTTATGTAGCAAAACATTTAATTAGCCGTGTTACATCCATTACTGATGTCATAATTACCTACTCAAGCATAAAGCACACGGAGATTATTTTATAAGCTATATAGACTTTATCAGATCATGCACATGTTGGTGAATAAAGAAGGATATTGTCTGATGAGAGAATCCACCTCTGCCTCATCTGGACCCAGCTGGTTTTCTCCTCCCTCTTCCTCGTCTACAAACTTATTCTCGTCGTATTCATCCACATCCACTTTTCTGAAACGGTCGGACACTGTATTCTTTGACATGATGAAGGCAATTTATTCCGCGTCTGATGATAAACTAAACGTTTTTGCACGAATACAATGCAACAGTCCTGTATGCTAAACGAGCCTGACGGTTCCTGCAGCCTACTGTCTGGCAGTCAGTGATGGATCTCATCACTTCCGCATAGAGCGCCCTCTATAGTACAGCGGAGGAATTAAGTTCCTAATCCGGTGAAGCAAACACTAGGGGTCCTCAGCACACATGTAATGGGTCAACAAGAGGACTTGGACTTATTCAAAGGGTTAGTTCACCCAAAAATTTAAAATCTGTCATTAATTACTCACCCTCATGTCGTTCCACACCTGTAAGACCTTCGTTCATTTTCGGAACACAAATTAAGATATTTTTGATAAAATCTGATGGCTCAGTGGGCCTCCATTGGCAGCAAACTAATTAACACTTTCAAATGCCCAGAAAGCTACTAAAGACATATTTAAATCAGTTCATGTGACTACAGTGGTTCAACATTGATGTTATGAAGCGGCAAGAATGCTTTTTGTGCGCCCAAAAAAACCCCAAAATAACGACTTTATTCAACAATATAGCTAGTGATGGGCGATTTCAAAACACTGCTTAATGAAACGTCGAAGCTTTACGAATCTTTTGATTCGAATGGTTTGGAGCATGTATCAAACTGCCAAAGTCACGTGATTTCAGTAAACGAGACTTCATTACTTCATAAGGGTTTCAAAACATTTTGAAATTTCAATGGTTCATGTGAATGGTACACTCCGAAACAATAATGATTCGAAACAAAAGATTTGTAAAGCTTTGAAGCTTCATGAAGCAGTGTTCTGAAATCACCCATCCCTAGATTTTGTTGAATAAAGTCATTATTTTGTTTTTTTTTTGTCGCACAAAAAGTGTTCTTGTCGCTTCATAACATTAAGCTTGAACCACTGTAGTCACATGAACTGTTTTAAATAACTGTTTTAACTGGGCATTTGAAAGTGTTAATTATCTAGTTGCCAATGGAGGCCGAGCCATCAGATTTTATCAAAAATATCTTAATTTGTGTTCTGAAGATGAACGAAGGTCTTACGGGTGTGGAACAACATGAGGGTCTGAATTTCACAGACTCTGAATTCAAATCTAAGTTGAAAACCTACCTTTTCTCTCAGGCTTACAACTGTATTTGATTTTTAACGTTGATTTTTAAAGATTTCAAATTAGTGTTTCTGATGTAAACTCCTTTTATTATTGCATTATTATATTTATTTATCTTCTTGTACAGCACAAAGGCCAACTGCTGTTGTACTTATTGTGCTATAAATAAAATTTTGATTGATTGATTGATTGATTGATTGATAGGTTTCACAAATCATAGAAAAATGGGCATTTTGGGGAGGTGGAGGGGCATTTGCTAAGTTAAGGAATGTTAAAATGTTGAGAATAGAATTACATTTGAATAATTTTAATGTAATGTTAAAATATTTAAATTAATAATAAGTCGGTCTGTTTAATGATAACAGTGGAATGGACTATTTTAATATGCAGTGGTAGTCAGCTGACGGTAGATGGCGCCAGAACACTTTCGCTGTCTTTAAAAGTTTGGCGCTTTTCACGCTTCAAAATGTTAACCCTTTCTAAACCGCCGATAAAGGTAATGGGTTATCTTATTATCTTATATAGGCCTATTAACACTAGCACTACCGGAATTCTATAACTACTAGAACTGCCAATAGCGGTCATTTTGACTGTTCATACCAGACAGCAGTGAATGTCATTTTTGTCATGTTATATTTACTTCAAAGCTTCTATGGTCATGTTTTATGAAAAATGTGGGGTAATTTAAGCATACATAATATAATATGTTCGTGATATTATTGTGTAAGAGCTACTAGACCTCCCACAAAAGTGCATGCCGCAATTTGCTTTCCGCAATTTGCATCCGGCAAGCTGGAGATCAAAGTTTTTCACCGCAGTTAAAATGTTGTTCTTGAAAGTCAAAATGTCAACAAATATAAAATGAAGCAGAATATTTCGTTAGATAAAAACATATTGTGAATTTTGGAAATGATTACATCTGTCTTTATTCAATACATTTTGACTTTTGGAGTTTACAATGCTTTAGCATTATCGGAAATGTTTGGACCACACGAATCGGGAACAATTTTATGCAGCCTCTAATGAAATCTAGAATGAATAAATATTATTATTTTTTGGAATTATCTCTGAATCACTCTCAGAATCAGTGTCAGACGAACTGTCAAGAGACCAAGAGACATCGCTCTCTGCTCCTCCATCAGACTCTGCATCATCAATGTTCTCAAGCAAGGATAAAACCTCAGTGACAGTCATTTTCTTTCTTGTTGCCATTTTGACGGTAAAGCTAAGTTTTAGCTTAGCAAAAGCATACAAAACTGCCAGAGAAAGGTTTCTAGGCAACAGCTTGGCAACAGCTACGCACATCTTTAACGGCGGAAAAAAGCGTTGAGGAGATACAACGCCTGTAATATGTGCGGTCAAATTGACCGCTATGGCCATTCAAGGTAGAAATACTCAGAACTCTTTTGTGTTTTGTAATTTTAATAAAATAACAATGTTAAAATAAAATTTACATTAATTTAAGAAAAGTCATGGAACTGTAGTTATATGGGTTTTATTTCAACAAAGTTATTACATTGCAAATCTTTAAAACGGTCAAAATGACTGCCTTGGTAGTTCTAGTGTTAAGTAGGCTAATTAATCCTGCTAATTTCGAAATTCCACACTGTAAACGTAAACTGGGTTAACCATCTTATTTGCATATTTATTCTATAATATTTACTGAATGAATACTCTTTCGAATGGCACATGACCTGTTTTAATAACTGCTGGTCCGTTTGTGAAAATATTGTCAAGCAAGTTCACTTTAGTTGTATTAAGTCTTTTGAAGCATAAAAACAATTATCTCTTTAACACTACAGTTAACTAAACATTCAACATTTTTTAACTGTTTTGAATAGCTACAGCGCTAGTTTATGCAGCCGTTGACAGTGCATGGATATTTACTGAAGTAAGCACTGAGGCAGTTTGTCATTTGCAACATTCTGGCATCATAATTCATGTTGTCTGTAATTGCCACAAGGTTATATATAAATTGCGCGCCCATTTCTACAAGTTGTTAGCCTCATAGCATAATTGGCCAGATCATATTTCAAAGGCAGATATCACAATTTGGCCAAAAACGACTTAGGCAATTATGCTATGAGGCTAACGAATTATGCTATGAGTCTATGGTGTGAAACAATGCTTAAAGGTGCCATCGAACGTTTTTTTTTACAAGATGTAATATAAGTCTAAGGTGTCTCCTGAATTTGTTTGTGAAGTTTCAGCTCAAAATACCCCATAGATTTTTTTTTTTTTTAATAATTTTTTAACTGCCTATACTGGCCATCATTAACTATGCACCGATTCATGCTGCTGGCCCTTTAATTGCTTAAATTTACTCCGCAAATGAGATTTATATAAGAAGGAGGAAACAATGATGTTTGATACTCACTGTATGTCATTTCCATGTACTTAACTCTTGTTATTCAACTATGCCGAGGTAAATTCAATTGTCAATTTGATGGCATCTTTAACCGTGGCCTTTATCCTATAAAGGCCTACAATGATTGACAGCTAATAGGTTAAAAGAACAGCTTTTGAAGATTCACTCATCCGTATTCTAGACTTTTAATCTTTAAAAAGAGACACAAGGAATTCAATATAGGCCTTTTTTGGAAGCATATTATATGCAGAGGAAGAGACACAAAGGCGTGTTTGTGATGCAATAACCGTGTAGGCAGCGGATGTCTTTCATACTTTGCATAAACTGTTCACCTCTTGTCCTTTCACGTACATAAAGGCATTCCTTCTGACGTTACTCATTAAGAGAAACCTCAAAGCATCAACAAGTTCAAATAAACATCCTCCATTTTATCTACACGTTTACATGTCTGTAAAGCGTATACAAGCTGGCCATGTCTGAAAAATCACATCTACTTTCTTAATGACCTAACTGGATTTGTCAACTTTTTCTTTGACAAGTGGTACAACCCAAGATAAGAATGCAGATGTTAGTTGTGGAGTAAAATACAATATGATGATTCTCTCATATTGTTAGGGAATTTTAAGTATGTGTCAGTTGAAACTTTTAGATAGGGCTTATCTGACATTTAAAAAAAAGTAAGGCAATGACAATTTTTGTGCCACAATTAACCTTAGAAATGCATTTACTGGATTTAAATCTGTCTCAAAAGTGTTTCGGAGGGCATTTACACCGTGTTTTCACGATCGGAGAGCTATCCGATAAGAGAAAACGCATGAAGTAACCAGGTGTAAACAGGCCCGTAGTGACTTCTTGGATCTAATCAGTAATGCCAATAAATGTCTCTATCTAATCAATAGATTACAGTTAAAGAACATACTCGATATATTCTACTTAAAGTAAACAACATCTTTAATTGCACTTACAGAAGGCATTTATATTTATGGTACATGTTTTGCAATATATAGCAGTATTCAGATGTTTCTCTAATATATAAGCAGGTAAAAGACTGCTCAACTGATCCTCTTATAAATATAGGTAGCTTTTGCAAAGGTATGCTGCCTCAAAATACATTAGTTTTGACTAACATGATAAGACATTGAAAAGCATCATAAGGACAATAAGTCATTGTTCACACATTTAAAGTCTTATTTTTTATTTAATCACCATCATAAGATGTTTTATTAAGTGTAAACAATGCATACATCTTTGTAATACAACATAAAACTATTTTTAACATAAGCATTATGAATAAATAGTAAATGAATACTCAGTATGAGTCTACAGGTACAAACTACCAATAACCTGGTCAATTATAAGCTACACACACAGGCCTTCATTAGGGTATAATGTCCACAAATGTTAAAATATGCTCTATACATCAGAGCATTACTCTTTACATTCAGTCATCTAAAACAGCCAGTCCTCATTAGCAAGTACATAGATGTAGCAGGTATAGTGGAGCAAATGTTATAAAGTCAGTGTTTTTGTGCTACCTGCATGATCTACTGGGACTGACTGCATGATTGTGTAAAAAGAATATATAACATCATCCTGACATCACCAATCCATCACCATATTGGATTGTTGGTTTGAGGATTAACACCTCCTTTCCCTTCACTCAGATGCTAACAGACAATAGTGGTTAAAGGTGCAGTAAGTGATTTTTGAAAAACGCTGTTGAAGGTGGATCAAACCGAACACCACAACAACTTCTAGCCAATCGGCAGTAGAGGGCGTATACATTCATGATGGGAGAGGAGAGAGTGTGTGTGTGTGCATTTTGGGGGAGGAGCAATGAAGGGAGGGGTGTGTTTAGGTTGATTTCAAATACTAACGATTTTGAGAAACCTCATACTGCACCTTTAAGAGTAAAAGGAAATGACTCAGCTAGAAATAAAAACTATCTCTGCATCTAAATGGAAAAATAACAAGACGGGGCTAAAAAAACCCACCTGCTTATCCGACTCTAGCAAGATAGTGGTGGGATTGCCATGGTTTCATGTTTTGTTTTGTACCTCGGGATGACGTTATGTTTTTTTTTTTTGTTGTTTTTTTTTTGAGGCACTCCCTTAGTTCATTAAACATAAATCATAAAACTCATATGACGTTGTTTTAGCAGTTGCCATTAAATACACAAACACGCCAAAAGCCCAAAGGTACTTTCTGTCACATTCTTGGGATTTATTCACTAATAAACTTTTAGATAATTTTGCATTAAAGGGATAGTTCAACCAAAAAATTTTATTCTGTCTTCATTTACTTATGTATTTCCAAACCTGTACGACTTTCTTCTTTGGAACACAAAAAGAAGAAAAATGTTTCATTGTTTTTATTTGTCTATACAGTGAAAGTTAAACATTTAGCCCCTAACTCTCTTCAAAATGTCTTTTATGTTCTGCAGAAGACAATTAACATACAGAATGTAATCACATGAGGGTGAGTAGATGATGACGGAAGGGTGGATATACATTTTTAAGTCTTCGGAAAAGTAAATCTCTCAGCACCTATTATTGAAAGAAGTAGTTTATCTGTTTACATCTACTCTGGCACTTCACACCACACTTTCTGGAATTGCTACACCTGCACAACGTAATGACAACAGTTGCATTGTAAATGCTGTTTTTATGGTGCAAGTCACCAGTTCTCTCTTTATCTTTAAAAGGCTACATGGAAAAATGTTCTGGGGGCCAAACCAGACCATCTAGTTTCACAGTCTGTTTTTCAGGTAAAAAAAGTTTCCATGATGAGATGTGACATCTGTAAACTTGCTGTGGTTAGAATGCCATCATAAACTGCATTCTTATTGGCTTGCTTGTCCTTTGGACTCCCTCTTCAAGAGTTTTTTGTTTTGTATTTCACTGAGAGAAAGAGAGACAGCGCAGCGAGATGGAATCTCCTTCCTATACAAGATACTGTCCTTTATGCCTTCTTTGATGACCTAAATAAAGTGTGATAGAGGATTTAAAATGTGACATGCATAAATAAGTCTCAACAGATGTTCAGAAACTGGCATGAGAATATGATATCAGCTACACCTTATCACTAACACTATTCCTTAGAAAATATTGCTTCCTATTGAAACTGTGAGAACAAAGTAGTATTATCAATTTAATTTTAGTGGAATGTTAATGTATAAAACATATAAATAAGCATGAATCTGAGCTGGACTGACCTCTATGTTGTTAAGTGTGTTAAATTCCATAAGATCATGCAGCTGGCTGAAGGCTTGATTGGAATACTGGAAGTTGAAGGTGGAGTAGGGCGTCTCTGGGTCATCAAAGATGTCAAAGTCTGCAAATTCTCTCTCTTTGTCCGTCTCACGTGGAACACCTTCAAAATACACCACACTTTTAATATATATATATATATATATATATATATATAGAGAGAGAGAGATTTATATATTCAAATTAGACTAGTTTGAGTCGTTTGAAATGACCGATCTTTCAGTGACCAAGTCACCAGTCTGTTGATCATGATGTTTTTCAGTGTTAAAAAATATCTTTGCTATAAACAGACTGAATATATAGAAACACGCCCACGTCATGCATTATATAAAAAAGAAAGTAAATCAACCAGCTCATAAAAGCGTCAAACACAAACAAATGTACAAATCACAGGACAGTGTAAACAGATAAAGGCACACTGGAAAGATCAAGAACCAAGATCCCTGGACTTGTCAGAATTGAGTAAATCTGCAATCTGCAAAGCTGACTTTTCATTTAAAAAATTCCCTATGTAATCAGATGCAAACACAAACAAATGAACACACACCTGGGGCTTTAAATGTCCTGAATTCAATATTGACCAGGACGAAATGGATGACAGTAGGGCAGTTCCTTTCTTCTTTTTTGGGCTTAAACACATAACACTCCTTGAGCCCTTCCCGGTCAAACACTTTTGGGTCAATCTTGGGAAATGGTAGTTGGTTCATTCGTGCCCATTTCTCAGCTAGCAGAAGTTCCTACAGAGGAACCAATCGTTTACAAAACCAACATGTTATACATGTTGTCTGTGCATGTATGATCATGATTTTACATGATATGCTGATAAAGTAATCAATAAAATAAATAGCATATATCAATATTTACTCTGAAATGGCAGAAAATGAATGCATGGATAATTGTTATTTTTTATCCTGCTTTGTTTATTATAATTTATCACACTAAATTAAAGGTGCCCTAGAATTAAATATTGAATTTATATTGGCATAGTTGAATAACAAGAGTTCAGTACATGGAAAAGGCATACAGTGAGTTTCAAACTCCATTGTTTCCACCTTCTTATATAAATCTCATTTGTTTAAAAGACCTCCGAAGAATAGGCGAATCTCAACATAACACCGACTGTTACGTAACAGTCGGGGTGTATGCCCCAATATTTGCATATGCCAGCCCATGTTCAAGCCATTAGACAAGGGCAGTAATGTCTGGATGTGTACAGCTGAATCATCATACTAGATAAGCAAGCAAGAACAATAGCGAAAAATGGCAGATGGAGCAATAATAACTGACATGATTCATGATAACATGAAATTTTTAGTGATATTTGTGAATTGTCTTTCTAAATGTTTCGTTAGCATGTTGCTAATGTACTGTTAAATGTGGTTAAAGTTACCATCGTTTCTTACTGTATTCATGGAGACAAGAGCCGTCGCTATTTTCATTTTTAAAAACTTGCAGTCTGTATAATTCATAAACACAACTTCATTCTTTATAAATCTCTCCAACAGTGTAATGTTAGCTTTAGTCACGCAGCATAGCCTCAAACTCATACAGAATCAAATGTAATACATCCAAATACATACTATACTTACATGATCCGATGTATGCAAGCAGCATACATGACGAACATCTTGTAAAGATCCATATTGAGGGTTATATTAGCTGTGTGAACTGTGTTTATGCTGTTCAAGGCAAGCGCGAGTTCCGGGGGAGGCTGAGCACGGGAATTAAAGGGGCCGCAACCCATATATCGGTGCATAGTTAATGATGCCCCAAAATAGGCAGTTAAAAAAATTAATAAAAAAAAAATCTATGGGGTATTTTGAGCTGAAACTTCACAGACACATTCAGGGGACACCTTAGACTTATATTACATCTTTTAAAAAGAAGTTCTAGGGCACCTTTAAAGTGTTAAACTGACAGCCCTAATACTAACCTTAAATGGAGGACTTGAGTCACTCGGTCGGGCAGAAAAGTCAAAGGAGATGATGAGGTCAACACCTCTCTGAGGCCTTAGAATCAGAGGATAAGGGAGGTTAAAGGTCAAGCCACTGTCCACCACATGGATCTTCTTGCTCTTTACGTCTAATGGCTCGTAGATACGGTCAAACTCAAATGGGTCTGAAAGTGTCCAAAATCAGAAAAGAACAATAATGCAACACTTGAGGTTAATTTAGTAAACTTAAAGTCAAGCTTTTAATGTTGTTTATATGTCTGTGTGGTGTTTTTAATATGCTTTAAGACAAAACGTGCAAATTCAGAAGTCAACACCATTGCTGAGTATTCTCTTCTTAAAACTGCAGTGAACCAAAGACGGTCTCTGGTGTTTCTGACCTCACAAACTACCTTGTAACCAATCATGTCAACGTTTGATCGTCAACGAGTGGATCTCTGAGCTGGTGTTAGTGAGTGGAGGCGGTGCTAATTTGCATATTCTTAGAACCGTGCATACTAAATGAGGGTGTAGAGTTACATTCAAGCTATTTTAAGGTATGAGGATTTTTTTTTCATGGGAAAAACATTTAAATATGTAATTTTGTTCATCAAAGATGATTTTTAAGGGATAAAATGACTGACTACAGGGGACTTTAAATGACCATAACAAACATGAACTCTGACCTGTGACCGCATCAACTTCATCTTCTGCGGGACTGACGGTCTCATAGAAGGAAGAAAGTGGCACATCGTTGTTGAGGTTTAAGCCCAGCATGAAGTTGTGCACTTTTCCTGCTCGGCCTTCTCGTGTTTTAAAAAGAACTGAGTCACTGAATAGAGAGCTAACCATGCGCTGCATCCAGCTGGCCTGATACTCGTCCTCTGTAGGTGTAAGACAAAACCAAAATCATTGTATTTAGGGATTCTCATTGATATTTGATAAGGATTTATCTTGTCGAGTAAAAATATCTTATGTCATTTTCCCTAAAACCCGAAGGCCTTTGCTGTTAAACAAAAGGTTGTAGTTTTATTCAGGATCTTCTCTAAAAAATGAGGCTGCAATGATGTAAAAATGTGGTCTTTATACATGCAAATATATAGCTGCCTTTATATTTTGAGAAGGAGGTCCTTTGCGAGGACATTTGGGGTCCGTTGCATCAAAAACCCCTGTGCTAACTAAGATACTTACTGTGTAGTGTACATGGTCTAAAATCTCACCTTTATGTGGGTCATCATCATCTAGACTGTCCTCTCCCACAATGTGTTCCGGTTTGATCTGTTCTGTAGAATAAAAGTAGAAACACAAGAATCAAAGCCACAGTGCTGAGATCTGACTGAGATCATCATAATCTCTCAGTTCATCTAAGAATAGAGTGTGTTTGTACCAGGATGTTTGCATGTGCACAAATGTAATGTCCCATTTTGGTGTAGCTGCCTGATAAGCATCACAGTTTTAAGAATCCTATCCTACCATCAGACATACAAAACCACAGGCACCAGCATTCTGCACCATTTTCTTCCTCTATATGTATTACGAATTTTCATGCTGTGTCATAGTTATAACAATGACATTCAAATTCTACCTAAATATGGAAATGTCTGAAAAAACATTATTATGCACATGTGACTAAAAAGAGTAGAAGAGGATTGTGAAACTGGTCTTGGATCTGTTATACAGTTGGTGATCGTACCTAGTTCTTCCTCCATGGTGCTGCCTTTCGTCGTATCATTCAATCCCAGAATTCTGTTGAACAGGATGGAGAAGGCACTGCCCCACACACCTGTGCAACGCATACAAACACACTGAATCCCAACTACCAAAACATGGTGCTGTATATTTGACCACGTTTTACTTCAAAATCAAAAGTAAAAATTCATTCATAAATTTAGTACATCAAATGATTATAAACAATAAATATAACTGCAAGCAGCAATTACGGGGCCAAGCACAAAAACAGCACAAGAAGCCAGCCAACATGGCTGGGAGCATCAGACCAACTACAACAGTGAGCAATTATAGACCTATTAAGACCATTTTAGGCAAAAGAGCTGAAAAATTATATATACTGTCAAAAGTAAGAATTTATTGGTACATCACTTTCGACCAATAGGTGGCGCTGTTACCAAATTAATGTGGTATGGTCAGAGTGAGGTGACAATGACACTTGCAAAGTTTGGTGTCAATATGTCAAAGCATTGCAGAGATACAGCTTCAAGACTGGACTTTGCATCATGCCTCAAATTCGTTGCTCCGGTATACGAAAACGCTTTGACGTATCGATTTGAGCAAATCGGAGCAACGGTCTAGGAGGAGTTCAAAAAAGTATGTTTTTAAATAAAATCAATATGGCGGACAGGAAGTACAGCCGACTATGGCAAATTTGATATCTATGTTCTCAGCAGGACCCAAGGAATCTACTGAGACCAGTTTTCATTCATCATCAATTGGTTAATATAGTCAAAAGTTATTAGCATTTTTGTTAATTTTCTTATAACTTTTGACCACAAAGTGGCGCAGCGCGAAACTTCTCAGGCTCCTTCAGGGCATTGTCCTGATGACCCATACTGAGTTTCGTAACGATACGCTAATGCGTTTGTAAAATACAGCATTTTAGCGCAAAATTCAAAATGGCCACCGGACAAAATGTCCGATATGGGAAAATTGTATATCAATCGACTCGACATGATGCCCTGAATCTAACGAGATTCATGATGTTTGATTTATGATTTTTGGACAAACCAATCAGAAGTTATAAGCAAAAATGACAATTTTTCATATCTCTGCACCAGTAGGTGGCGCTGCGCCAAAACACTGCATGTTACCTCAGGTCATGCTTGTGATGACATATACCAAGTTTGGTCTGAATACAATAAAGCGTTGTGGAGATACAGCCTTACATCTATTTTCGCAAGCAATACATACAATTCGTTTGCATGTTTTTCAAAAACGGTTTGAGGAATCGACTTGAATTCCATAACTTTTTTTCGGCATGGTCTGAAGATGATCTGATTCAATTTTCGTGAAAATCGGAGTAACTGCCTAGGAGGAGTTAGAAAAAGTAGTTTTTTCAGAAAATTCAAAATGGTGGAAATATTTTCATGACGATTCGTCTTGACCAAAGGAATCAGAATAAAAAAGGATTTTGTTTAGTTATTAAACTAATAACTATAACATAATTGTTTAGTTATTTTCTTAAAGTTATTAACATAAACATAAGTGCAACTTTGGACAGCTGGTGGCGCTAGAGGGATTGAGTTAGAGACTCCAAATTTGCTATGGACATAGATCAGACTGTCCTCTAACTGTGTGCCAAATTTCACAACTTTCCTGCAAACGGTTCTATGGGCTGCCATAGACTTCAAGAGCGGAAGAAGAAGAAGAAGAAGAAGAAGAAGAAGAAGAAGAAGAAAAAGAAAGAAAGAACGCCAACCGATACAATAGGTGCCTCCGCACCTTCGGTGCTTGGCCCCTAATAAAACAAAAATCCTAATGGTCCTAAAAAGAGGCTTTAAAACTTCTTCTTAGCATAATTTTTTATTAATTATTAGGATGAAATATAATCCAGACATTTATTAATTTATTCAATCTTTGTCTTTATTTCGCATTGTAAAATGATAATTTTTTAAAAAGATCTTCACGTCACTGTTTTAAAAAAATAAAGAGTAAATCTGCAGTGAAACTTTATCTTGTGATACACCCTTCGAAGACAGTCATAGCAAATATTTTGAATTTTAAGTTTGCGCCACTGAATTACAACACCAACTTCTCTCACATTACAATACAGTCAAGGCTGGGAATATTGCAAATGACTGAACCAACACCCTTAAATCAGGTGACATTTGACAGTGAAGATTCCAACTATATGTTGTCACTATTTCTATAAAAACACTAACATTTTCAATTTCTTATCATGGTTAAGAGATTTCATGCTAAGAGAAATCCAGTAAAAGAGCCCATACCCATAAGAAAGTGAAGAGGGTTTTCTTCGTGCTTCTTGACCACATTTCCTCTGAAGAACTTGCTTCCAAAAAGGTCAGGGGTCATGAAGGTTCCATATTTGGCCATTCCGATTTCATACGGACTGAACTCCACCCAGTCTGTCAGTTAAAACACGCCAATCAAAACACAAGTATTACCACAACAGAAATGTATTCACATCAACAGAAGTCTGTGAAACATGCCCAGGACAACAAATAAACTGTAACAATTACAGGAAGAATAGGATGTCGAATGATAATTTATGGCAACAAAGATAATGACAAATTGCATATTTCAACTAGCTTCTGGCAATGTGTGAAAGCATTATTTCAGTTTCCTGACAGTGTTGATAACGCATATCACTTGACGAAAACCGATGCATGAATCAACTAAACAAAATGCTCACAATGTGTGAGAAAGCCTGCAGAAAATCGACTGACGCTTTTTTCGACAAAAAATGATTCATCAAAGTCAGGTATTGACAGTCACCACAGTTTTAGTCTATTGTAGAGGCAGGAGTGGTTCAGATGTCTTTCTGTCACAGATTTCTTTGGAAACTCAATGGCATGTGACGTGAGGGTGATTCTCTTGAGTGTCTAAATAGGTAAGATTCTTTTTTTCCAGGTAAGATTCACGAGTTTGTGTGCCCATATAATCTTAGCATAAGTGGTAAACAGATTTGGCTCCGATTGCCCCCTATAACACAGGCAAAATTGTACAAAAAGGAGGAGGAGGAGGGATGCCAAAAGAACTAACAATGGGAAGAAGTAAGAGGCTGGTTTTTATACCCTGGTATTAATTGGAAGATTAGATGGGCGTACTTCTCCCGAAATCACAATTAATAACTTCACTTAATGCACTTAATGTTTTTACTAAATCTATAGTACATATTTTCAGTGTCAAAAACAGAAAGAGCAGCCATTAGCTTCACCTGCTTCACCTGCTCAGTCATGTGATGAGTCAACGGAATTAAGAGAATGTGCGTGGCCTATATTCAATTACTGACAGATCTTTAAACAAATGAAACGTGTGGCACTTCAGGGCTTTTTTAGGGTTTTGGAAAAACAATACAAGTATTCTTTGAACTAAAAAAAAAATATATATATTTCTTTACATTCTTGCACTAATCTTCTGACGTAATCTGGTTTACCCCAGGCAATTTAAAAGGTCAGACTACTATAAATGGCATCCCCATTCATTCATTCAGTGAATACACTGACAACAATGTAGCTGATAATGATGTTTGTATATTTCCAAGGTATAGTACTACCTTACACATTAGTTGGCTTAATGGAAAAGAATTTCTAAAGTATTGAAGAAAAAAACACCTATCCTTGTCATTGTAATCATAGAAAATGTAAAAATTTGTTATACTGATAATATGATTTATAATGAAACATTAAAAAAGAATAGAGTTGAAAAAAGCACAGAAATAAAGATTTGCGCCGTTTTACCTGCAAACTTAAGCTCAGAGACATCTGGTTTTACATGCAGGCAGGTGAACAAGGGCAGAGGAGCCTGAGCTTCATTTATCTTTTCCTGCAATGCACTCAACTTGGTGTCCATCCTCTGTTGAGAGAGCAGAAGGAGAAGCCTTTGTATTGCCAGCTGTGCATTGTGAATTTCTAAGTAAGTAAAGACAAAAGCAAAGGGAACTCGCTCCAAAAGATCAGATACTCACAGCAGGAATGAGCGTCTCGCCTATTAGCATCCCAAAGATATCTGTGAAGGTAACAGGCTGCCCTGTGGCCTTCTTGCTCCACAAGGCATGTACGTAGTTAGTGATGTGTTTGGGATGGAGTAGTCGGAGAGGGTTACTGCTCACACGCTTCATCAGTTCCTGGTTGATCTGCTCTGGGCCCTTAGTGGGGAACTCTGGGTGGGAATACAAAGTGGACATGTACCTGTGAGACAGAAGAAGAAAAAGGAAGGTTTGCACTGGGATTTATTTGAGTATGAATTAAAAGATGAACATACAAAAATAAAACGCTTAGTTAAATGTCCTCATACCAGGTGGATCCAGAGAGTCCAGCAACATATGTGACGCAGTCCAGAACTCCAGACTCATACAAAGCCTTCATAACCCCAGAGAACCCAACCATTGCCCTGAAACCTCCCCCTGAGCCCAGCACAGCAATCACTGGAACCTGCAAGCAAGAAAACACAAATATTAGCAAGACTAGTGAAATACTAGCAATAGGACAGCAAAAAGATCCACTCAAATTTGGATTTCAGTAATTTATGCTGTGTTCACGTCATTGTGGAGTTATTGAAAATGCATGATGAGAACTCGTTTAAAAGTGTGAAGTTTCAAATTGAAGTTAATTCACTTCTGCATGCTCTTGCAAAACATTTAATGTTGATATGAAATTGAATATTTTTTAAAAACATTGATCTGATTGTGAACTATTCATCAATGCAGTTCTCTCTGGTGATGTATGAAGGACTTTCCCAATCATTTTGTCAGCTTAAACCCGACCCCTTTATTACGATCAATTTCAAGCTCGAATTCAGATCTGCTTTTATTCATTGAACAACTGATGGACATAAACAAGACCCACCCCACATTTTTATTTTTGACAATCCATTTCACTCAGATGTACATGACAATGCAGAAAAGAAGATCTGCTGCTACTTCCATTACATTGCAACTTTTTCAGAACAAGGAAAGCGCACCAGGTAATACTGGCTTTTAAAATAAATGACACCAAACAAAAATGTGTAGAGGTTGCCAATTGTTGACACCAAAGACATTTTTGTTTGTTTTTGCCTGACTAAAAGTCAAGTGACAGAAGCTGAAGCCTTCAGAAAATCAGAATTGTGCTACCAAGATGTCAACGCAGCATCTTTGAGTTTGCGCTCCAGGGGCCTCGCTTATAAAATGTAGCATAGAAACCATCCTACATTTGATCTTACAATCATTTCACAAATGTGTGTACATGTGATTCAGAGAACAAACATACGCACAAAAAAACATGCCTACGCCTCTCTTCCACATGTAAAATTTATAAATCAAATGATTTTGAAATTGTGCGCAGCTGAATGGTTTCAGATCTCCGCCTTGTAAACGTCATCATTAACATGTAAAAGAGCACCATTCAACATCTAAATCCTTTACTTGAGAATAGCAAGCGGCAAGAATTGCTTAGATTTTCAAACACCTGCAGTAATCTGACTCTGTACCACAAGGAAAAGTGCATACGTCTACTTAGACCCTAGTGTGGCACTAAGCACTTTTCCATGTCAAAGACTGTTTTTATAAATATGAACGTTGGTGTGGATTTTAGCGTACACACACTCTAAGATCAAATCTATGCATATATGTTTTATAAATGATGCCCGCCATCCTTAGCCATAAGGCTAGCATTTCCAACAGCATTGTAACTGTATTGTAACCAGACTCTGGTTCAGCCGTTCAACTTTTGTCATTTCCCGCCTATGGTTCCTTTTTTCCTTCTTTTATTTGGCTTAAGAAATCAGCCCATAATACCCCAGCCCTGTGAGTTCTCACAAGTCTTAGCTAACATTTCCTCTTTATATTTGGATTAAGTCCATTTTCACATGCTAAGTCAAGAATGAACTAGCAAGTGCCACTATAAGTATTCTGTGCCAAAGAAAACAGAAACTTGATAATGAACCTACAGAAAATGAAACACAAAAACTTCTTCAAAGTGCTCATTTTATTAAGAGCTTTAATGGTCAAATGTTTGTGTATTTTATCACTTGTGCTTAATGTGGCCAAATATCATATCTGGTAGATAATGTCATTCCTAAAGTTATGTGGAAATCTGAGCTGTTTGAGGACGTTCTGAGTCAGTAGCACTATTCAGCTGCAACTTATTGTGAAATCTTCTTATGAATGTCTTGGCTTTCTGCCGTACTTTATGAGGTGTCTCCATCTGCATGACAGTGAGGTGACATCTGCATAAAACACGTACTGTACTATTTCTTACACAACCACACGGCCAGTGGAGAAAGTGTAATGGAGGCCAGCCAGTAAAAGCTGTGCGAGTAAACCTTACTCCCCTGGCCTCAAGAGGCGCACTAGCGACATACATTAGAGGCCAGTCTTTAGAGACCATCCTTGCCTGAAACGCCGGTTCGAATCCTGCTCAGAGCGAGGGGAGTAGGACCGGAGGGGTTACAAAAGCACTTGATTAATAGATGGTACCTCATGAGGAGAGGAAGGGAGGGAGGAAGGTTTCTCCATGTGCAGCAATTTCTTGATGCCCAGCATGACTCTATCACGCCGGTTTTGTCTGTAGAGCTTTTCTTCAGGGCACAGATCCAGATTGAATCGCAGGTCCATTGTTGAGCTGAGAACAGTTAAAAAAAGAAAGTCATATTTGTGGCATTTCAACTATAAAAGTTCACAACTCACAGTAGCCTGTTTGTTCATTGTGATACATACCACTCTTCCAAGGAAAGCTCTAAGTACACATTGGTCATCTGTGAAAAAACAATAACAGACATTATTGTCACAGTTCAGATCAAGGAAGGAAGGCAGACAGAAAGAAAGAAGCGTGATTTCAGCAGAAAATGAAAAGTCGTTTCAGAGGAAGTACATTTTGGTTTAAGATTACTCTTTCTTTGGAGTAACATACACCATTGAA
Organism: Chanodichthys erythropterus; assembly: GCF_024489055.1. Taxonomy (NCBI): domain Eukaryota; kingdom Metazoa; phylum Chordata; class Actinopteri; order Cypriniformes; family Xenocyprididae; genus Chanodichthys; species Chanodichthys erythropterus. Next base: position 11,595,080 of record NC_090224.1, on the reverse strand, counting down.
TTGTTCACAAACTTGAATTGTTGAATTTCTAGTTAGGTGATTAGCTTGCTGATATAACAAGCTAATAATTAGTTTTATGTTATGGTCAATAACTGAAATATGATATAAAATGAAAAATAAACATCGATCTTATATTGAATACTGAATAAATATAAATAACTACAAAATTAAACAATAAAAATTTAAATAGTACAAGTGAAAAATTCTACAAGTGAATTTAGGCATTGCAACATTGAAATGTACAATATGAAAGTTTGATCAGTTTTCCTTTTGAAATCTTTGAAAGCAACTCATGTGTCATGTGCTCTTACAGGATTAGTTCACTTTCAAATGCAAATTACCCTAAGCTCACCCTTAAGCCATCCTAGGTAGGCTGTCTTCTTTCTGATAAACACAATCAGAAAAATATTAATAAATATCCTGACACATCCAAGTTTTTTAAATGCAGTGAGCAAGTATGAATATCTAGTATTGTATGTATGAATATCAACAAGTAAAATGTTTTGCTTCCGCCAGACCGCCTTCCATATTCAAATTACGGAATTACAGGTCAGTTAAGCTTTTTCCGTAAGTTGAATAGGGAAGGCGTAGGACGTAATGAAAGCGGCTTGAACTATGAGAGCTTTACACTTTCTTTGGAAGTAGAATACAGAAGGCAGTCTGGCGGAAGCTAGATATTTTACTTATATTATACACCTAAAGCTTGGGGTAATTTTCATTTGAAAGTCAACTAATCCTTTAAAGGGAAAGTGATTCTCAAATAGATGTAACTTACTTTTCCTATAAGAAATGACACCAGTTCTGTTTGTCCAACTTTGAGTTTAGAGATGTCATATGAGGCCGTACCCAACATTTCATCCACAACATAGTTAGCATCCATTAATATCAACTGGAAACAAGGGACAGTATTTAGTATTTAGACAGACTTTATTTACAATTTTATATTCATTTTTGCTCCTCTGCTGCATATAATAAATAATAAACGACACTATTATAAAGACCGTGGTGTTCAAGAAGAGCTGATTAAGTTTAGATTTGGAGCATAAATTTTCAGTTTCTCTTTACCTTTAGCACGTTTTCTTGGATGGGGTCGAGGATGAATTCAAAGGTCTCATTCCACTCTGGATTGATGTCATTATCTATATGGCGTGTTTTCTTCCTGCTCTCAGGGGAAGTGGGGATGAACAGCTCCACATATGGGTCAGGGGTATCCACTACAAGCATGTTTAATGTGTTAAGAGCATTTGTGATTTATTCTTTGAAGTGCCAAAATCAGGTCTCATTCCTTTAAGTTTAGTAGCTTCAAATTGAAGAAAGCAATGCATGATGCTGTGTAATGTACAGTCACTAGGGGTGTAACAGTACATGTATTCATCCTGAACCGTCATGGTTCAGTGCACACAGTCAAACGACGAATACAGTCAGTCACAGGCGATCCACACTCCAGTCCAGAAGGGGGTGCGTGCGGTAATGCAACGCTGTTTGCTAACCGCCACAACAGGAAAAAGAGCAGAAGAGACAGTCTATTGGTGCATTCAAGTCATGTTGGAAAGATCATATTTAAAAGTTCAAAGCACATAAACACCACCACAATGTCGTAAATATGAATGGGAAGCTGGGGATTAACTTTAAACCCCTATCTTTATTAGTTAGGGGTGTGTCAGTGAGAAATGTGGCAGAATACCACAATATTTAGGTACTGACACACACACACGACTCATGTGCACAGAATGACAAGTGACAGTATTGTGTTCTCTTTTTTCGCGCTTGAATAAATAACACATAGAATTATGCCAAAATGCCTTGTTGAGTATTCTCATAAGAGCAGTCTTTATTGAGTTAAATAACGTCTTGAACTTAGAGTTGTGAGAAAATAAGACGCACGTCAGATCCACATCACATTCGGCAGCGACAGGTCTTAAAGTGACAACAACCTAATAAACCTGTGATGTCTTTCATTAATGTTAATCAAAGAACAAATGTAACAGAGAAAATTGTAGATTTAATAAGGATTAATCTATGTTTAATTTATAATTTATGCAGTGAAAACTGTATAAAAAGTGTTTGATAACTTTATTCAATTCAAGGCCACAGGTAAAATATTATATTATATTTATTATGAGTTAGACTGTCTTAAGTTCACTTAAATTAAAAGTAATTTTTTAAAGCCTAATCAATGTTTAAAATTGATAGCTTTCAGTTATGCGGTAATGTTGAATGTCTACAAAGACTATAGAATAACACAAGACGTGTCACTCGTATTGTTTTGAATGGGAGAAAGTGTAACACGCAATATGGCGTCACTTCAGCAGCCACTTCAGCAGCGTCACTTCAGCAGCCGTTAGAATCACCGGTTTCTATAGAAACAGTCAGACGCTCGCCTCCGAAGAGACACGCATTTAGGTCTGCGCATGTGCATGAACTTGATCCAGCCTGAAAAATACAGTTTTTTTGCCATGATTCGAGCATTTAGAAACTAAATTTATGAGCCGGTTGTTGTTAGATTTCATTGGTGATTTCAAATATGAAATTTAATCGTAAGGTTGGCAAACAGTTTTGGAGAATTTGATGTTTCCCCATTCAAAGAGATTGCATGATGCCCAGGATGCCCGAGAGGCGTTTCAAAGATGGCCGCCGAGTGAAATGACTTGTCTTAAACGGACTTTGATGTCTATAATTAATATAAAAAAATAAAATAAAAATAAAAAACAGTTTTTATAGAGACATAAGTACCAGTATTAGAATCAGTGATATTGGCCTTTATTCATAAAAAAAAGATGCCATTAAACAAATATTTACTGTTTCTCCATTAATTTGGAGAGTAACTGTAAAATATTTACAATATAAAAATATTAAAAACTCCAATGTTACAGAAAAAAATGTGTAAATGTGCCATTAAACAAATATTTACTGTTTCTCCATTAATTTGGAGAGTAACTGTGAAATAATTACAATATAAAAATATTAAAAACTCCAATGTTACAGAAAAAAATGTGTGATTAATTAGATTAGTTAATTTTTTTTAAATTGACAGCACTAATAACGATATAATATGCAACGATAAAGTTCACAGTAGCTTCATAAATTAATTAAAAACGTAAAAAAGCAAAACACACCTGATGCACATTTTTTGTTCTTCATTTCAGAAGTAGAGTTTAAAAAGCTGAATTTTTATGTAGTTAATTAAGAGAAGGTACACCGCCAACTTGTTCTGACGAAAGTGACTTGAACGCACCTGACTTCGTAAACACGACTTCCCAACACGTAAATGCAAACTTTACAGGACTTGCACGCACCATATGCACCAACCCAAAACAAGAGTTCAGCTTGCTAGCAGCCTATATGCTGAGTTTCGATTAATTTTTGGGAAGCACTCCACAAATTTCACAGAAAGGAAGCTAGGATGGCAGAAAGCGGCATCCTGTTTATTTTTTATTTTACAAAAGCACAATGTTTTCTTTTTATTGTGAGTGTACACCAATAAAAATAGATTAATTTTTACAGTTTGAATGATGTTTTACTCTTATCTGTATGTCAATAAATGTCTGAGTATTTTAAGTTGTTTCTGCTGTTATAATGAGACAAAATCATTTGGCATTGTGACCTATGCAAGTAAAGGAGGCTGAATTGTACCAATTGTACTCGTATTGTTTTGAATGGGGGAAAGTGTAATGCGCAATATGGCGGAATAAGTCCCGCCTTCTAAATAAGAGCCAATCGATGACTGGTAAAGTCATCGCGTCACTTCAGCTGCCGTTAGAATCACCGGTTTCTATAGAAACAGTCAGACATTTAGGTCAGCGCATGCGCATTAGCTTGATCCAGCCTGAAAAATACAGTTTTTTTGTCATGATTTAGAAACTAAATTTATAAGCCGGTTGTTGTTAGATTTCATTGGTGATTTCAAATATGAAATTTAATCGCATGGTTGGCGAACAGTTTTGGAGAATTTGATGTTTCCCCATTCAAAGAGACTGCATGATGCCCAGGATGCCTGAGAGGCATTTCAAAGATGGCCGCCGAGTGAAATTACTTGTCTTAAAGGGACTTTGATTGTACCAACTACCTCAGGGGGGACTAAATGCCAGTAGGTGGAACAAACTGTAATTTGCACTACAGTATGTTCAAAATAAATAGAAAGGGATTTGTTGCTTTTTTTCTCTTGTACCGAACTCGTATCGAACTGTGACCCCAAAACCGAGGTGCGTACCGAACCGTGACTTCTGTGTACACCCCTAACAGTGATCTGTAACTTCACATTTAAAAAGTATGAAATACTCACACAGGTCTCCAAGAGCTCCTTTGGTGACATTTTCAGCCCGCAACACTTTCACTTTGAATTTGTGTGAGATTTGCTGTTCAACCTAAGAAATAAACACTTAGGCCTGGTTTCACAGACAGGGCTTGAGACATCTTGAGACAAAACAATGGCGGTGACATATTTTTCAGTTAAAACTGCTTAAACATGCATTTTAGTCTGGGTCTAGCTTTAACCTTGTCTGTGAAACCAGGGGTTAATCTTTACAATCAGCATAAACATCATATGTGTAAATACAAAAAATCTTTTCCTGACTTAAGAAATGTAGTTTGAAATGTAGATCAAAATTTGAATGCATCTCTATCTTTAAATCTAAGTCTTAATAGAGGAAGAAAGAGAAGTACTGATAAAGGCGACAAAGATTACAATTAGCACTGTGGCAGGCTGGTGTGATTAACATGTCTTTTTTTACACCAGCACAGAACATTTTGAGGCAGTTAGCAAGCAGCATACAAATATTTATCTTAAACTTAATATTTACCAGAATTTATGTGGAGGCTGATGTACATGTATGGCTGGTAGTATGTGATTTCTCTGATTCTGTTTACATATAATACCACATGATAAGTCCCATTTTGCTCAATTCTCATAAAACAAGCATAGGCCAATCTACCCTATATATATACCCTGATGTAAACTTAACAGATATACAAGACGTTTTTGGGAACCAAAATAGTGCCTTTCCCAAAAACATCTGTGCTGACAAACTGCCTCATGTTTTGGCTTACCACTTTGAAAGCCAGACTCCAATGATTTAGGCTTTTACTGCTATTCTTAAGCATAAATCTTAGATTTCTGCCCTACTTACAAAGATGTGGTGATCTGTGAATGACATGGTGGTTTCACAGCCAAATTAGACAAAACAGGCTGGTTATCCCAAGATCTTTGATCCCAGGGAAGTGCAACTGGACATCTATATGCACTGAAAAGGAAACAATATAAATAAATAAAATTAAAAAGTAATTCTTCAATGACAGGGTATACTTTACAGTGAAATTACTGACACTCTATTATATAGCTTGTTTTTTAATCACTTTATTGTTTTACCTTGAGTTCTGGATGTTTTTTTACAGTTTCAATATACATTTCTTTTTTTTTTTTTGGATGAAAGAGAATTATTTTACATCAAAATATTAAAAAAAATGATTCCTCATGATGCGAATGGGGACTAAACTAAAATGTACAATGAAGTTGATTGGCATGTTGTGTATGTTTGAAAGAGAAGAGAATGAATACTGTTTGGGCAGGCTTTACAGAAAATTAGCATATTAGAAACGGGAAGTGTGCAACCATCAGTCAACCGAGATAGTGACTGTGGTCAGGATGAAATTGTGAAAGCCTGACTTCCATAGTCTCAACTGCTTTCTGACAGTACTGACTGAGCACGCAGTAAGTTGCAATGACTTCGACATTAATTACATCAAAAACATCATCAGCATGTGCTTTAAATTCACCATCATAATTGCTCATATTATGGAGAGAATATTGCACAGTCCAACACTGTAAACCCGAACAGTACTACTAACTTATAAAGATTAAGTACGCTGCAATTAAAGTCTGTTAAATCAGTGATGCTACTTAAAACAATAACATTTTATGAACGAGGAGTTTAGTTTTGTTTTTGTATAGCTCAGCATTTTGAGTAAACTTAATTATTACTTAATTATTTTTAAGTGTACTGAGCGATATAAAGTGACGTCATCCATGTCACATCTGCCGACGTTACAGACATTATCAGAAGAATCCATTTAACATTAAACTGAGTTGCAGCAGATTTCAATGTCCCAGCATGCTTTGCATCACACACTGTAAGGGAGAATACATTTTTTATGAGAATAATATTTTTTGTTTGTTTTTGCACAAGATTAATACAAAGGAAGATGTGTTATTGTTTAATGTTCTGTTATTTTGGTATTTAAATGTGTTTCTGTGCTGTTGAAGTTTCGTAGGGTTATCATTATGGTGAACAGTACTGCCTGTGGTTAGGGCAAGAATGGGCTGTGAAACTTCAAGGCTATAAATACTGCTTGTTGATTAACAGGTCATGCAAATAAGTAGTGATGGTTTCGTTGATGGTTACAGGAGCACAGTGTTCACCAACCTTTTGACCTCAACCTTTATGAAATACAAGATCTATTGAAGAATTGATAGAAAAAGACAGCCCATGGCCAATTCAGATTCTAATTTATTAATTTTTTTACAAGCAAACTGGGTGATTTCAATACTGGTTGCAGATGCTTTTATTATTATTATTATAAACAAAAATATCTAGCCTTTTCAAATTAGAGGTAACCACTGCATTTTAATCACAATCCAAACAAAGATGCTACACAAGTTGCATGAGCAGTTTTTTTATTTGAATTAGATTTCATTTTAAGATTTAAAGCAAAAACAGAATGGTCTGACTTTATCTTTGTGAAATGATATGCTACATACAAAAAAAGCATGAAACAAAAACAGCAGACAGGCTGAACGAGACGCAGATTCACACTCTGACAGCAGGTGGCGCTTATGGAAGAGCAGTGGTACAGTGTTTCCTTGGTAACCGCTGTAAACAAAGCAGCATTGCGCTTGTAGCTAACGTTACTTTACTCGGGAGGCAAGAGGAAAATTAAATGCCATTGCCATCGAAATTTTTCTGAAGACAGTAAGTTCCCTTCAGAGATACATTAATTTAACCCCTCACCCCTAATTCAATATTTATATTTTCTTCCTATATTTCGAGCAGCTGCTCTGCCTGCTACAGATTTTTCTCCTCTTCGCCTCCGTCTTCAGCGTCTTTGACCGCTGTTAAAGGGTTAGTTCACCCAAAAATGAAAATTCTGTCATTTATTACTCACCTACATGTCGTTTCACACCAGTAAGACCTTCGTTAATGTTCGGAACACAAATTAAGATATTTTAGTTGAAATCCGATGGCTCCGTGAGGCCTGCATAGGGAGCATTGACGTTTCCTCTCTCAAGATCCATAAAGGTAACTTACTAAAAACATATTTAAATCAGTTCATGTGAGTATGTGGTTCAATATTAATATTATAAAGCGACGTGAATATTTTTGGTGCGCCCCTTTATTTACCTTTATCACTGTCCCAGTAGCTCCCGGAAATAACATTAAAATAGATACAAAAATACAGTACAAAGCCTGGAGAAATGTAATGTCTTTTTGTACCGTTTCTGTTATTTTCGGGAGCTAAGTTACTAGGACAGTGATACTTAAAAGTCGATCGCAAACGATCACTTAACCGTAAAGATTAGGTGTTAGTTTAATCAATAATCTTTTTAGGTTTTACTAAAATAATCTGTTTTTATTGTTTACTTAAATGTTTTGAGTATTCTCAACTTATCAGGTTATACAACCACTGCATCAAAATAATTGAGAAATAAGAAACATTGTAACAGTTACAGTGGACTTAAACATTAAATAAGATTGATTTCTTTAGTCTGATTAATCGTAACTTATTATAGTTTACTTTAAAAAATTTATTTGCTTTACTTACATTTTTAGGTACATTTTAAGTAATCTGTGTCTACACTAATTTTGAGTAGGCTATTCTGAACTTATCGGGATTTACAGTGAACAAAAGCTAAAATTAACGTTACATAACGGAGAATGTCGGGTTCTCTGATCAGCTAAACTAGCCCATCCATAATAGCCTATGGTGCAAAAAGACAAATACAATTGAATAATTGCCCAAACTGGCCCTTGGGATCTTGAGTCACACAGACAGGACGCTTTAATGCTCATCGGCCCGTGTTAATTTCACACTGAGCCAGAGCACGTTCACCTCACTGCAGAATGGACATGGTCACGTAGACATGATGAAGGCAAATCAAACCAATAGGACAATGCCTCGCAACTATCAACATCAACATTAACATACATTATATTATATTATATTATATTATATTATATTATATTATATTATATTAGATATTTGTCACAGGTTAACCTATTAGGTATTGACGTTAATAAAGCCTCAAACCACATGAATATGATTCTGGTAGCACAATCTGTAGTATAGCATTTTTCGCTATCGAATTGTGCTACCTACTGTTTTAATGGGAGGTAGCACAAATCGTCATACACCGGTTGCTAAATCTCTTAATTTTCATTTAAAAAACCAAAAACTTCAAACACGCTACACTACACGCACATTATGATTTCGCTAACTAAGTAAAAGTTAATTTGATTGCACCGTATTTTTCTCGCGTGTCAAGTCTGAAGATCTGAGGCAGACCAATTTTCTGCCAATAGTGTCGTTATATGGCCTATCTATCACACAACTCTTACAGCAGATAAACGGAGATGTGATTTTGACATTAAACAGCAAATTCTGAACCGAATGGAAACTTTCTACTTAAACTCGTACTTAAAACTTAAAGTCGTAGGCTACTTAAACTATCCGCAGATAAAACTTACAGAGCTGACGTTTCCCTCGAGCAATTCGCACCGCTATTTTCACGTGACTTAATGTTATATGAACAACAGCTAACCTGCAGTAAACAAATAACTGACTGAGTAATTTACATTTCATCTTACCCTGGGCTGGAGTGCAAGCCAAGCCAGAAATCCCGAAAAAAAAAAAAGAATCGTTGTTTTCCTTCTATTCAGAGGGTGCGCTTCAGTCAGACAAACATTTTAAACAGAAGAGGAGGAGGAACTACAAGCTTCCTATGATGATATAATCTTATCTTCCTCAGTATCTTCTCTTGTCCCACTCTGTGCATTGTTTTTCATTCTGCGGTCAAAATACACGTCACTTGATTGTATAGTAGGCTATAAAAATAAAACATTCGTCGAACATAATTTTATAGACTGAAAATGTTACAAAGGCAAATTTCTATTTAGGGGGGGGGGGGGGGGGGAGTACTCACCGTTAAATTCCATGCAAAACTATCAGTAAGTGATACTTTCCACAGAGCAGAGCTGATGAAGAAAACAGGTTTCTCTTGCTATAGCGGACCTGCTGAGCGGTTGAGTCATTTTTCATTTCTTCCACAAGGTGGCGAATGATGCAATATGAACATCAACATGATGTCGCAAGCAAACACGGATAAAAGATTTTTTTTTTATTTTTTTTTTTGAGAGAGAGAGAAAGAAAAATGTTTTGAAAGGCCAATTTAAAAAAAAATGCATGTAATTTTTGAGAAATGTTTATTAAACACTTTCTACAGTAATACAGTTCATGTATTAACGAGGATTATTTTATTTTATATTAATTTAATACTAGAATGTTTTCACGGGATATTAGTTTTTGACAGGTAGGCTATACAAAATGATTCTGTCATTGTTGTATCATCTTACAGTAGACGCGCGATGACTCACTGGAATTCATTCAAGTCAAATGTTGCGTCACATGGCTGCTCATATAACTACACCTCTCTCACTCGAAAGTTAATTCATTCTCTGGTCTGACTTGGCGAGGAAATACCTAAGACATCTACCAATACACGCCACCGGAATGAATAGTTTGATATTATTTATTCTTTTGCACCTGGGGTTCATGGTTTGCCAAGGAGGTAAGACATTTCTTCATTTCACATATTATGATTTTTTATGAATGACTTGTATACTATAAAAATCTAAGTCAAGCCGTCTAAAATAATCCTTTTTGTGTTATGCAGCCAACCCCTGTTGCTCTCAGCCATGTCAGAATCGCGGCGTCTGTACTGAAATGAGTTCCGACTCGTATGAATGTGACTGTACACGCACTGGATATTACGGTCAAAACTGCACAACACGTAAGTGAAAACTGAATAGACTTCTGTTAAAGAATAAGCTTCCTGTTCTCTGTCAATACTCAACTAACTTTTTACTTTGGTGTCGTTTTTTACAGCCGAGTTTCTCACATGGCTTAAAGTTTTTCTGAAGCCTTCTCCAAACACGGTGCATTACATTCTCACACACTTCAAAAGCTTGTGGAATATTGTCAACGACGTGTCGTTTTTGAGAAATGGCATAATGCGATACGTGCTAACATGTAAGTTGTGTCTCTGAAATAATTTTTTAAATAAAACCTCCAGTTTTGAACTGAACTGAGATAATTTTGAATTGAAAATAATAACTGTAACTTTAATAATTTCTTTCCACCAATCATTTTTATTGATAATTAAAACTGTAACTTTAAAAAGCTTCCTTTCCTCCTGATCCAGCACGGGCCCATCTGATTGACAGCCCCCCTATATTCAATGCTGACTACGGTTACAAAAGCTGGGAAGCCTATTCTAATCTCTCCTACTACACTCGTACACTGCCTCCTGTCCCTCAAGATTGCCCAACACCAATGGGAGTTGCAGGTGAGTCTCTTTCTCCTCAGACCTGTTTTCTCACATTTTTAGCATCACAGTTAGACAGGAAGCTTGCGGACACAACCTGCCTGCCTGCATGCCTTGGGTGTGTGGACGAAAAAAGCATATATTATATATATATATATATATATATATATATATATATATATATACACACACATTCAAGATGCTCTTATGACATTATTTCTGTCCATCAATTGAGGCCACTTTTGGGTCAATGTATAACATTCAGAAATGAAGATGTAATTATAAGGCAGAGGTCTTTTTCTCATTTGTTTTCTCATCTGTCTTGCCAGGTAAGAAAGAGCTGCCGGATGTGAAGCTGCTGGCTGAGAAACTGCTTCTCAGAAGGAAGTTCATTCCAGACCCTCAACGCACCAGTCTTATGTTCGCTTTCTTTGCCCAACATTTTACACACCAGTTCTTCAAAACTGACATGAAGAAAGGACCAGCTTTCACAAGAGCCGTGAATCATGGGGTGCGTATCTTATACATACTGTGCGACCTTTTCCATTGCCACTTATTAAATGTCCGCTCGCATTCATTTTAGTATTTAGACTGACTTTGCCTGGTGTCTTTAGGTTGACTTGGGTCACATATATGGACAGGACCTTGAACGCCAACACAAGCTGAGACTTTTCAAGGACGGCAAACTGAGATATAAAGTAAGGAATGTCTCCACCCCCTAAAATAACCTCCTCCAGTTCACTGAACTCTCAGTCACCACATCTTCCCTCTCCATTAGGCAATTCTGGCATTTCTCCTGTCTTGTTACTTACACATTTTTCACTTGCTCTTCCTCTTATATCACAAACCCGCTTGTCTGAAAATTTGACTATATTCGTGTACATTGCTTTCACCAGATCGTGGATGGTGAGGTTTATCCTCCGACAGTCAATGAGGTTCAAGTAGACATGCACTACCCTCCTCATATACCTGAGTCCCGTCGTTTTGCCGTGGGTCACGAGGCCTTTGGACTGGTTCCCGGACTCTTGATGTACGCCACTATCTGGCTGCGTGAACACAACCGAGTGTGTGATGTACTAAAGCAGGAGCATCCTGACTGGGATGATGAGAGGCTGTTTCAGACCTCACGGCTCATCCTTATTGGTAAGTGTCCTGAGAAAAGGAAATTTAGATTCAGGTAAATACGTAAACTGGACGTTTTGTATGACGTGTTAATGGATGTAATAATAGCTCAAAATACATTTACAAAAGCTCTTATGGTTCTAACGTTTGTTCTGTATTCTGATTTTACAGGTGAGACAATCAAAATCGTGATTGAAGATTATGTCCAGCACCTTAGTGGATACCATTTTAAGCTCAAGTTTGATCCTGAACTTCTCTTCAACGAGCGTTTCCAGTACCAGAACAGGATCGCCTCTGAGTTCAACACCCTTTACCACTGGCACCCCCTTATGCCTAATGAATTTCACATCCAGGACGAAGTCTACGATTACAAGCAGTTTCTCTTTAACACATCTATACTGACAGACCATGGCGTAAACAGCTTGGTTGAGTCCTTCACCAAACAGATAGCTGGAAGGGTAAGCTTTCATGTATTCTAAGACTTGAAAAAGAATTTTAGTTTACTATATTTTGGATTAGATACTGTTGCAAGGTACCGCTGATGGTGAGGATTTGGTTAATCTTAAATCTTCTCTTTTACTCCAGGTGGCTGGAGGGCGTAATGTTCCACCGGCTGTATTAAAGGTGGCCATGAAGTCAATTGAAGACAGCAGGCAAATGCGCTACCAATCTATTAATGCCTACAGGAAACGCTTTAACATGAAGCCATACAAATCCTTTGAAGAAATGACAGGTGAGGTTTAATATATTTATCAGTTCTGAACACAGAAGTTTTCTAATAACGCAGCTATTTTGCCTTCATCACAAGCATACCCTGCAGTATACCCTGCAGGTGCTGTAAAATCAGTGGTATTTAAGTCAACAATTTAAGTTGACTGAGCTTGTTTTATGTTTTAGGAGAAAAAGAAATGGCTGCTGAACTTGAAGAGATGTATGGAGATGTGGATGCTGTGGAGCTCTATGCTGGTCTGCTGGTTGAGAAGCCCAGGGCCAATGCCATCTTCGGGGAGACCATGGTGGAGATGGGTGCCCCCTACTCCCTCAAAGGACTTTTGGGAAATCCCATCTGTTCCCCTGAGTACTGGAAACCAAGCACATTTGGTGGCAAAGTGGGGTTTGAAATTATCAACACTGCCTCTCTGCAGAAATTGGTTTGCAATAATGTCAAAGGGCCCTGCCCTATGGCATCCTTCTATGTGCCTAATGTAAAAGATTCGGGACCAACCACTATTAATGCAAGTACTTCCCATTCGGATCAAAATGTCAACCCAACAGTTTTACTGAAAGAACGGACATCTGAGCTCTGATAGATGTATTCTTTAAGAAAATTTATTAATTATTTATTTATTTATTTATAGTCTATTTATTATATTTATTGTAATGAGAACATTATATTTTAATTCCAATTTTTGTATTTTTGATGACTAGTATTGTACAAATCTGATGTTATATTTGTAACTATTTATTAAATGTGTACATGCATTTATTGCAAAAAAAAAGTTTACATTAGACCTCAGATTTCAGCACTGCTGATTAGCTTATTCTGTCATATTGTCATGATTTTACTTGAATCCCTTTTCTAGTTGTTTACACTGTTTAAATGGATTAACTTGTGTTGTTTGTTTACTGTCTGCCCTTTTTCTTCCTTTGTTTCTCTCTTTTCTCTCTAATAAAACATCTCAAGATCTCAGAATAGTTTTCTTTCTAACAAAATATCTCACACACTGTTTTTTTAATCTCTTATGTTTAATCTGAAAAAGTATTGATATTTGCTTTTTTTTATGCTTGAAATTGACTTTATGAATAAATTAATCACAATAAATCTAATATTTTACCTAGTGTTCTGTGAATTCTTAAATGCCCCTATTTTTTTTTAAAGATTTTTATTAACGTTTTGCAACAAGATAATCATTTTAATTGGTATAAATTATTAGTATAAGGTTTATCAGTGATCTAAGCAATTTCCACTTATAAAATATATAACTTTCAATTCCAACAACCGTGAGTGGTAATGCGAAAATATAATAAATGAAAATATCCATACAGCAAAAGGCAATAAATTAGTTTTTATGATGACGGATGATATTATTGTTAGTCTACAGAGTATGCTTTATGACTTGCAGTGATATCTTCAAAAACACAAATTTATCAGAACCAACATGTAGAAACAGAATTTAGTGGTGACTTGTTCAAACAGTGAAAAATGCAAATATCTTGAGAGAATTACAACATAGTTCAAATTCAAGGTGATTTTAAGTGATTTGCAAGTCATTATCATAAATTACAGCTCACTCAGGCAGGGCAATTTAGAACATTAAGAATGAACATCTATGACAATGTCAGGGACGAACATAATTGCAAAAAAACATTGCATTCTGGATAATTTGCAGTGGTTTGCTTGTGAATCGAGGAAGGCTGACTTAAATACCTCACAATAGTCAGTCCTGGACAATAGTTACTCAGCATGCTTAGGAAAGGTATGACTTTCATGATGTTAGAAGTAGAACACAAATCTGCATGAATGTTCTGTGTGATGTCATCAATAAAAAATTATTATCGGTCAACAAACATGGACTGTGTTATTATTGACAAGCCTTGTAGAACGGAGATGTAGTGATAAATTGCTGTGCTGGGGTCCTTTTCCCAAAGCTCTGTGTATTTAAATTGATTTAAAATCATTAAAAGTGTGTCATCACATTATTTGCTCAACTGAAATCAATTGATGAATTAATAAAAGTATCAATTAAAAAATGTAAATAAGCAAGAGATAAATAGATTCATAATTCCTTAGTAGTACACCAACTTAATGTACTTATTATCTTAAATATATGCATGAAACAACCAGATAATACTACCAGTTAAAATAAATTCACTAAATCATATAGTTCATGTTAAAGCTGCATTCCGTAAGTTTTGCCTCTTTGTTGCCATCTGTTTGAACCCTGCAATTGCAGTTATTTGTGCAGATAAAGTCTGTAATATTATGTTTATTTTGTATATATCTGATTAATCTCATATAGGACGCGTTTCTTTGAGTTAAATATCGCGTTAGGGAAGTTGACTATTATGCTACTGCAGTAGACATATTACAGTATTAAGGCTAATGATTAATTGGTTTATTGATCATTAATTTAAACAACCATCGATCATGGGAATTTGTGTAAAATTGACATCCCTGGGAAGTAGGCTATGACCAAAATAAGAATTTTCACTGGAACATGTTATCTGAACAAGTAACATGTCTGCCACTTTTGTTCTGAATAACTGAGAAAAAAAGCATTACAATAAATCTTGCTGCAAATGGTGATTAAATCTAACGATCGCTTAGCTCGGATCATGTCAAGCCATGCACATAATTACTATTGTTATACTGTGTTCTCAAATTGTTAATGTTACCTGTAGATTTCAATTTCTGTAGCCACTCCGCAGTCCGAAGTCTTTTGCTTTTGACTACGGGTGAATCTCCAGTTGTCACTAACGACTGTCATTTGGACCTTTCTGGATTACAATCCGCCATCAAAATGGTAAGTTTAAAGGTGCCCTAGATTCAAAAATTTAATTTACTTCGGCATAGTTGAATAACGAGAGTTCAGTACATGGAAATTACATACAGTGAGTCTCAAACTCCATTGTCCTCCAATCCTCCTTCTTATGTAAATCTCATTTGTTTAAAAGACCTCAGAAGAACAGGCGAATCTCAACATAACACCGACTATTACATAACAGTCGGGATCATTAATATGTACGCCCCCAACATTTGCATATGCCAGCTCATGTTCAAAGCATTACACAAGGGCAGCCAGTATTAACGTCTGGATCTGTGCACAGCTGAATCATCAGACTAGGTAAGCAAGCAAGGACAATAGCGAAAAATGGCAGATGGAGCAATAATAACTGATATGATCCATGATTACATGATATTTTTAGTGATATTTGTAAATTGTCTTTCGAAATGTTTCATTAGCATGTTGCTAATGTACTGTTAAATGTGGTTAAAGTTACCATCGTTTCTTACTGTATTCACAGAGTCAAGACTGTCCTTATTTTCATTTTTAAACACTTGCAGTCTGTATAATTCATAAACACTTCACTAAACTTCATTCTTTATAAATCTCTCCAACAGTGTGTAATGTTAGCTTTAGCCACAGAGCACTATCAAACTCATTCAGAATCAAATGTAAACATCCAAATAAATACCATACTTACGCGATTAGACATGCTGCATGACGAACACTTTGTAAAGATCCATTTTGAGGGTTATATTAGCTGTGTGAACTTTTTTTATGTTTTTTTAAGGCAAGTGCGAGCTCTTGGGGCGTGGAGCAGCCTGAATCGGCGCATTTATAATGATGCCCCAAAATAGGCAGTTAAAAAAATTAATTAAAAAAAACTATTGTGTATTTTGAGCTGAAACTTAACAGACACATTCAGGGGACACCTAAGACTTATATTACATCTTTTAAAAACATGTTCTTCGGCACCTTTAATTATTGCAGCTGCTGTGAAAAAAGGATCCGCCATCCTCACATGTGATTTAGCCTACTAGCTGGGACTCATTCTTTATGTAAATAGACATGAAGTAATGATGCAAAGACGAATGGCTGCATGCTCGAATTTCCAGCAGAAACCTACCAGTACCACCTGAATTACAAAACATTACAAGTTTACCGTAGTGAATTGGGCTAAGGTAAGGAGATAGTTTTGAACACTGGCTGGTTATGTACTTGCTCAAAAATTGGTTTTGAATAATTTTTAACCAAAAAAAGTTACGGACTGCATTTTTAAAGAAAAAAGTATGACTTCTGCAGATTTTTGGATAGCTTAATTTATAATAGACATAAACAGAGGAATAATGTAGGAGATAGACCCCCTCCAGCTCTTTTCACATTGTTTCTACAGCTGTAGATATGTTACTTTTCATAAAACTGAACCACTGACCACATCAAAGTAAAGAGATGCATCACAATATGTACAGCTCTTGTCAAGAAGCGTTTTAGGCCCCATAATTGTGCAAGTGATTAGGACTTTGCATTTGTGCTTCTGGTCATCAATGACCCTGCGGGGGCTCTGATTTTCCAAAGCTTTACTGTATGAGCTCCAACTAGCTCAATTCTGTAGGCAGACTAAAAAACAATCTGCCATTCTCTGTGATAAATTGGCATGAAATTGGCACCTCGGGCCAGAAGGGAAGATTGTAGAGCGCATGTTTCCATTGCCTCAGCACAGACTGTCTCCTCAGCGATTGATAGTGTACGCAGAGGGTTTTTTTTTCACTGGACAGGGTACGTGCTGCCAGGAAAGCTTGTGTGGCTGCGAGGCTAAAGAGGAGATACGTGCCATCTGACAAGTGATGAAAATGAGGGGCAGTTGGATTCAGTCCCTGGTCACTTCCCAGTGTGAGAACTTGGCAGAGAGAAATAGAATCAGAGGAAGCACTTCTCAACAGTCATTTTAACATGAAATACAGTGATCTTTTTTAACTGAAAAAAATAAAAAAATGGTGTATAAAAATGTTTTACATGGAAATTGCTTGTAGATTTCACAATGAATTACAAAAAAACAGCAAGTAACAAAGTAAGCATGAAATATGAAATTCTTAAGTGTAAGACTGAAATAGTATTTTCTTGTATAATGTAACATACTTCAATAATCTTTTTTTTTTTACTAAATCATTTTTTACAGTGTATGAGCTCTCAGAGCCATGAGCCACATTACATGTTCATACCCTAAAAGTGAAAATGATGTCATCATTTACTCAGAACTTTACTGTAGAACACAAAAGAAGATATGTTTGGTCTATACATTCAACATCAGTGGGGTCAAAAATAACATAGACGTTCACTGCATGGACCAAAAATTTAAAAAAAAATCTCAATATGTGCACACACTAGCAAAAAGGAATTTTAAGGTAGATGAACATATTTCGAGAAAACTATAAATCTGTCATTACTGCATCTGACACATATGAGGTGATGCTTATAAAAATGCTTTCAGTTCTAGCAAGATGACAGAGTGTTAACTCATCAATACTGAAACTACACTGTGCCACACTGTCTGCGGACCTCCATTTAAAGTTGTATAGATTCTCAGACCATAAAAGGACAGTCAAATGTAGAACATCATTAGTAGGATACCACTTGCCACTTGTACATGGATCTCATTGCATGTCTTTAGTTGTTTTGAATTTGTGATATCTTTGTTTAAAAAATGACGAGGACACTGAAGGAGGACCCTGGGTAGGAACCTTCCTGTATATGCCTGTGTTTATAGGAGAGTGTGCCTGTGTCTGCACATGTCTCATTCAAAATGATTTCACTTTCCTTGAAGGAAGGAAAAATTCCCAATTATTCATGCAACCTGAGACACACAAGCACATCTGTGCCTTACAGACGAATTCCCTCTCATCATACTAAAAAGATGAATAATCTATTATTCATCATAAAATTTTGTTTATTTCGAGCTAGAGCAATCTTTATACTTTGCAAATGCAGCTTACACCTCACACTACAAGTCGTAATCCAACAGTTTCCAGTTAGGGTAAACTATTCAGCAAAACTGAAAAAAAAAAAAAAGAATTCAAAAAGAAATGAAAGTTTTGCACAACAGGAAATTGGCATTCAATAACACAAATCATTCCATCAATCTTAGAAACAAACAGACATGTAATTCTATACTGTTTTTTTTTTCTTTCATGAGAATTACAGAAATATACAACGTATATTTCTGTAATTCTGCCACCTAAACTGCCTCTTTTTATTTCTAAACAAAATTCCAGACTCCGTTCTCTGTGTGGTCTCCTTAACGGAAGATAATAAACATAAATACACATTAAACCAGCGAATTTCCCAAAAATACACCTGACCTAATAATAAAAAGTTTAGTTTACTTTGCTTTATTGACATTTTAGTCATATACAAGTGTACAAGTGGCATGTTCTACAAAGAACACAGAGGCCGCGTGAACGCACCTATTAATTGGCCAATAGAGTACCTCAGGGATGACGTGTTTTTG
This sequence comes from Chanodichthys erythropterus, assembly GCF_024489055.1. Taxonomy (NCBI): domain Eukaryota; kingdom Metazoa; phylum Chordata; class Actinopteri; order Cypriniformes; family Xenocyprididae; genus Chanodichthys; species Chanodichthys erythropterus. The sequence goes on along the minus strand of NC_090224.1, from coordinate 11,576,353 downwards.
TAGGCCAACCGGAAGTTAGCGGCGCATGGGTTCCCTCGATCGAAAGCCTATTCATTTTTCCCATAGACTTTTGGAAAATCACAGAAAACAAGCTCTGTGTTTAACAAAGGGTTATGACACTTACACGTTTTGTCTATCAAGATAATCTTTACAAGTTAACACAACATGTATACATTTTGAAGCCTAAATAAAGTAGTAAGATATATAAAAGGCTAACAGTAAGCTATAAACGGACTACAGCACACCATGGTCGCGGATCAACGTCACCACCACCAAGCTTCCTCAAACTTTATTTAGAAAACAACTCTATTTAAAAACATGCTCACTGATTTGCCCTGCGCTGTGTATGAATACTTATCCACTTTTTCATGAGAAATGCTGTCCAAATGTCCCATTTGTCATGATGGCGTCTAAAGTCCCCGTCTTCCGTCCTTAAGGAAGTAGTCAGTTTTAGCACTTTGTTAGCAACTGCCGTTTTTAAGACACAGTAAAGGTTTTAAAAAAAAAATCACAAGCAGGTTATAACTGGTGTGTTTTATGTCATAGATCAAAACGTGAAAATATTTAGAGGCTTTGTTAACCACAGACCTTATTTCAAGCGATTTAGCAAAAACCCATTGACTTCGGAGCGATGGAACCGGAAAGCCCTAAAATGCTAACTCGCTTCCGGGTTTTGCCTACAAAAATGCGTCATCCCTGAGGTACTCTATTCGCACGGGACAAGACATCTCAGTAAAACTAGCAGAAGTGGGAGGGGTAACTCGATTTACGCACTACCGTCACCCTGTCGTCATGCGTTGCTTTCTGATACCATGTGCGCAAACCTGGCGCAAACACATATAATCTCAATATATAAACTATATATAACAGTTAGATCCGGTCAAACGATTTATTAATTAAATTCTGATTGGGTTGTGATAGTACTTAGGCACTTAGATAAAGATAAAAGTTTTGTGCCTCTGACAATTGCTTTGATCTTTTTGTTCTGAATGGAATGTAGAAAATACTTGAGGTTTGCCACAGACTTGTCCCACCACCTACAACACAAATGGATGTTTCTTTAAGTGCTTCCATGCTTGAAAAATGCACAGAAAACTACTTTTAAACAGGAAATGATGGAATTTTATCGTACATATTCACAGCGTGTCTATTCGAACGGGATTAGTATTACCTGAGGTCATTTTTCCGGACCTTTTTTCCAGAAGGTAAAAGTCGCCTTATTCTTTATTGACATTGTCCGTAATGATTACTGAGATGGCACATTCGGACGGGACTAAAATCACTGAGAAGCTCTGGTAATAATTACTTTATCCCACCTCCCCATGTAAAACTAATCCCGCCCGAATAGGGCTTGATAGTCTCGTTGACTCGGATGTATGTCATTGCTCACGTTACAGGAGTGCCCACTATGGGCACAATTGGAAGCCCTTGACCACTTGGAATCTGCTATGGAGTTGATTTATTATTTTTATTTTTTTCCTTATGAAACTGTTTATTACAGCATTCTATATGTATATGGGTGTGTTTGGGATGTTGGTGGTACTCCAGGACAGGTTTGAGAACCACTGCATTAAACCATTGCAAAATCTTGCCTGTGAATGCGTACACATACAGTAAACTGACGCATGAAGGAGCCAGTTTGAAATTGGCTATTGCATGTCTCATAACATGAAGTGACAGTGAATGATGACTTAAATTTCAGTCTTTTTCTCATTCAAAGTTATTGTATGACTTCTAGGAATCCTGGCACAATGAATCATACAGTTTACAACTACAGTGTTATTTGAAGCTTGTTTCAGAGAGATGTTGTGAGTCAGAAACAACAGGAATGAGGATATAAGTCACACAGGGAAAACCCTGAGTTAAGGGATTCTTCGGTAAGAAGTCTTTCCTTAATTCAAAAGTGTTGTTTTTTTCCATGCATGCTGTGATTTCATGCACCCTTTTGTGTAGAAACATTCAGGTCATAAAACCTGTGTAGCTCTAAGACTATGACATCCAGATGCATCAGCACCATGACCCCCTCCCTAGTTCAACACAAAGTTCATCCTCAACCATATAAGGCAACTAATGGGTCACTTCATTCAAAATTTCCAGCTATACAACAACTAGTCAATATCTAATTCTAGACCAGACAGTCTTTGCACAAATATCAGCAGAGGAACCAGTTTCTATCAATATCCACTTTACGTCATACCACGGCCACACACATTGCTACTTTGCAACTCTTGTTAGCTACATCAGACTACATGCCATATTGGTAAGACATATAGCTGATCCTATTGAGGCTCTCAAGACTAACTTTAAGAGGTGGAGCCAAAGAAAAGCTAGCCCACCTTTAGTCTTAGTTATTTTATATATATTCTGAATTGGTTTAGTTTTCACTCTGTTTGATCTGTTCCTGTTTGCCTGAGTTCCTAGTTAGTTTCCTTGGCCTCCACAATCCTGATTTAAATAAAGATTGTTTTGTTATTAATCTCCTTTGTCATGCGCTTCACTACAGCCACCTGTGACAATTACTCTACTGGTATTGTTAATGTAATGATTCTCTGGCAGGTGCACTGTAAATCAATGAAAGTATGACAAACATCAAAATGGCTTGGCTACAAAAAGGTATTGATGGGTAGAATTGCTCTCATTCTTCTACCTCATGGCATCCAGAAAAACTGCATTTAATTCAAGGTGTAAAAGGAAATGATATCATTTGAAGTTTACATTAACACACAAGTGTGAGTGTTTGATTAGTCACGAATACCTCTCACCACTGCTATGAATCATTTTCAGAAGAATGCATTAGACATAAGTCTAAGCATCAGTTAGTTTGTACATTGTAGATATTTTAGGCAAGAGTGAGGCAACAAAGAGATACCGCTTGACTTAATAGTTTCTGTTTAGCTTCCAATTAGTGATAACATTAACAAAAATAGCACACCTTTTCCTCTTTCACTGGAAAATTCATATCTTGTCTCTATTGACCCAGTCACCTCTTGTCACGGTGTGTCATGATCATTACTGGGAGTGCCCTTGTCTGCCACTAGAGGGCATTCCAACCCGGACTCTTGTTTTCACCCCTTGGTCTTAATTTCCCATAACCCACTTCCCGGACTCATTATCACATTCATTGTACCCAGCTGTTTTGTGTTTCATCATTAGTGTCTGCCTATTTAGGCTACGTTTACACATGGGCGGCTATTTTCATAAATGGACATTTAACCTCTCCGGTTTCAAAAATAATCGTGCACACATGTCAGTTTTCAGAAAAGTTTTAATTTACACGTACCCGTGTATGTATGACGTCAAAAGTGAAACAAGCAGTTCAAGCCCACGTAAGCCAATCAGAATCCCGAAAAAAAAAATCCCGAATTCCTCTTGAAGTGATTCGAAGTTGTTGCAAAATTGCTGATTTCCGAGCACTCATTCTCCACTCTGGCCGGAGTTTTTAGAAAGACTCGTTTTCAGAGGCGAATTCTCCGTTTGCGTGTAAACGAAGGGCGCAAACGAAGGGAAATGTCTCCGTTTTCAAAATAACCATGTACGTGTAAACGGGGCCCGAGTCTTTTTAAAAACTCCGGCCAGAGTGGAGATTTTGAAAATCTTCGTTTGCATGTAAACTGAGACAAACGGGTGTTTAGGCAGCCAACGTCGCAGTATGCGCCAGAGCTCGCACCTATGTTTACATGTGATCAAGCGTTTAGAGTAGCAGTCGCATTTATGTTGGTGCAAACTTTTCTCGTGTGTTTGCATTTGCAAATACAGCTGCTCCATTATGTTAAGGAGCAAAGACGAATGAGTGCTCGGAAATCAGCAATTTTGCAACAACTTCGAATCACTTCAAGAGGAATTCGGCATTTTTTTTTTCGGGATTCTGATTGGCTTACGTGGGCTTGAACTGCTTGTTTCACTCTTGACGTCATACATACACGGGTACGTGTAAATGAAAACTTTTCTGAAAACTGACATGTGTGCACGATGTTATTTTTGAAACCGGAGAGGTTGAAATGTCTGTTTATGAAAATATCCGCCCATGTGTAAACGTAGCCTCGTTTTCAGAGGCGAATTCTCCGTTTGCGTGTAAACGAAGGGAAATGTCTCAGTTTTTCAAAATAACCATGTAACGTAACGGGGCCTGATACCCGGTTTGTTTTCTGCTTTGGTTATGGTGTTTTCATGTATGGTTTTCCTGGTCTCTGTTTTGGTTTTTGGTTTTCATGTTTCTTGTTTTTTTTTTTTTTGTATGGACTATCTTTATGGATTTTGACCCTTTGCTGTATTACGTTCTGGATTTCCCCATTAAATGCTGCACATGGATCTTACCAGTTTCTGTACAATCCGTGAAACGGTGGTTGCAGGAAGACAGACAAAGATATTAAATCCAAAATACTGGTTTTAATGATAAATCCTACAGGTAGAAGATCAGGGGCCTGTACCATGAAGCCGGTTTAGCTGGCTAGCCAGGTAAGTTTCAGATTAGTTTGCGGCAATCCTGGGTTTTAGGTACCATTAAAGTAACTTGACTTTTAGCGGTGTTTATCGCCATGGTAACTTACGCTCCACGTCTAACCTGCTCCGGGGCAGGTTATGTTTTGGGTTAGAGATCTGAAACTGAAATTGGACCAATCAGATGTGAGCAAACTGACACTGACACACCTAACGCAATAAAGTCACTCCCCCAGTTTCTCTTCCTCCAAATTAAAGGTCTTTATATAGTAAAAACAAATATTTAATGATGAAATTGTCTGGTTTTAATGATAATATAATTTATATATGATTTGTATAATTATCTATATTTTTATTAATCCATTATACACACGCAAGTTTAGTGTAACAGTAGTTATTAAGTAATTCAATGAATATATAAATATATATATATATATATATATATATATATATATAGGACTAAATAAGGTGTAAATATACTCTTTAAAAATTACTACGTGTGATCTTGTATGTTTAAGTCTCTATCACTATATATTATCAACTATATAAACTAACTTCACAACTTTCACTTGCACTGATAGAGAAAGATCATTTCTTTTATTTGTCCTCTTTCACAGACAAGTATTTTCCATTAGTGTAAATGCATTTGAATTCTTAATTTTCAGCAAAAGAGTTTTGAATCACGCTGACTCTCTCGCGAGAAGTGAATCACAGTTTATTTCTGTTGCAAGGCATGTGATTGGCTGTTTGCCACTGATGTCACGCATTCATGTGCACACGCTCCACAAACTCAGGATCAAAGCCTGAGTTGACAGAGAAAGTTGATGATCAGCATCATGGTACTAACAAAGCCGGATTGGAGTGGTTTGGTTTTGTCAATTTGAAACTAATCCTCTAACCCTGAGTTTGTTCAACTATCATCATGGTACAGGCCCCAGGTGCAACACACACTTACATGGACAATGAACGAACAAGGAGTGACTAAACAGGAGTGACTAAAATAATTGCACAAACAAGGTAATGAACTACACAACTGAACAGAATGAACTAATGATGACAGTCCCACGGAGACAGATGAGTGGTGGGAAAATGAACAAAGGAATATGTGACAAATGAAAACAAACTGAAAGTCCATGGAAACAAAGTCCATACAAACAGAAACTTGTGAAACTTCTATAGCTCCATTATTAAAATAATGTAACATATGTGACATTTTCAACATGATATGAACAGAAATGATTCAAATTGTGTGGTTTGTTGTGAAGTGCTTAATGATCTGACATACAGTTTTCAAATTCAGGCAATAAAAAAACTGAAAAAACACTGAAAAACAAGCTAGACAGGCCATAAGGGAAGAAAGGATTTAAAGAATTTATACTTTGTTACTTTCTTTATCTCTCACTGTACAGACAATAATTTTTGTTATTCTATAATTTAAAAAATTTTGCTACTTTTTCTAAATAATCTTCTAAAATAATGATCTATAATAAACAAAATTACTTTGTTTTATATTTAATTAAAAGAGCATACTGTTCTCACATATAATAGTTCTGATTATTGGTGCATTCTGATGAAAAATGAATTCCTTTCAATCTAACGGTACATTTTCTTCATGATTTCTCATTTTATTTCTGATCAATTTTTAACCTTTTCGTATACTCTTCATTTACATCAAATGACTTAAACCCATCTAGCAGTAATTTAGCAGTCTGTTCTCATGGAATGATTGAACAGATTTGGCAGATCAGGTCAGAACCTTAGATGACTGTAGAGAAAATTACTGTTAATTAAAACGTAAAATCTTCACGTAGCTACTGGGTTTTTCGTCCAAATAATTATACATACACACACCCCGACGCACACACATACTCAGATCTGATTGTGACTGTTTAATTGCTAATATTTGGCTTGCATCTCCAATTTTGTGATCAGTCACCTGAAACTGGAATTTTTGATCCCTCAACTAAAACAAAGAGAAGGGAATCCCCATTCATACATCAATTTGGAAAAGAAGTCACTGGGGGAACAACAATGTCACATTCACTTTAGGTCAACACACTTAGTTCTGCATGTTGTCAAGCACAAAGTTTAGTTATTGTAAAACTACAGATCAAACAAAGATGTTTTATTATTATTTATGAGGAATATCATTTTATCAGAAACTACAAACCATCAAGTGGTCTCAAACTAGCTAGCCCCTACAGAGGGAGCTTTGTTTATAGATAACATGTTCAACCATTATTTGCAGTCTAATTGCGCTACCCATATTTTTTACATGACCAAGACCCGCCCTACATTTTTTTCTTTTTTGATAATCCGTTTCCCTTGAATATACATCACAATTCAGAAGAAAAATCTGTCACTACTTGTGTTACATTGCGATTTTAGAGGGTTAGTTCACCCAAAAATGATGAACCATGTAATGGAATGATGGAATGAAGAATGGAATGATGAATTCTGTAATTAAATACTCTCCCTCATGTCGTTCCACACCCGTAAGACCTTTGTTCATCTTCAGATCACAAATTAAGATGTTTTTGATGAAATTCGATGGCTCAGTGAGGCCTCCATTGACCGTAATGTTATGAAGCAAAAAGTACAGCAAAAAAAACAAAATAACGACTTTATTCAACAATATCTAGCGATGATATATATAACATGTTAAATATCTAGTTATTTAGTTTTTCTGTTGCACAAAAAGTATTCTCGTCACTTCATTACATTAAAGGTGCTCTAAGCGATCCTGGGTGGAGTAACTTCCTGTTGACAATTGAAGTGTTTACAAACAAAACAGAGGCTAGCTAGACCCTCCCTCCTCCTCCTCCTCCCCTTCCCCTCCGTGCTTCCTGAAACAGTCATGAACGCTCATTTAAAATGGAAGTAGCTTGCGTATTGGCTGAAGCACTGTTTATTATGTTTCATGGTCCAGACTGCACCAGGTAGTTTTTGTTGCCGTTTTTGGAGCTTGTGGCGACTACAGAGACCGCATTTTTTTACAGTGTGTTCAGGGGACATGTAGCTAGCGGATAGTGAGGAGATGTTTGCTGTATGTGACAAAAAAATGTTTTGGCCTAAAAATGCGTGACAACGCTTAGAGCACCTTTAAGGTTGAACCACTGTAGTCACATGAACTGTTTAAAATATGTCTTCAGTACATTTCTGGGCATTTTAAAGTGTTAATTATCTTATCAACGGAGGCCTAACTGAGCCATCAGATTTTATCAAAAAGATCTTAATTGATGTTCTGAAGATGAACGAAGGTCTTACGGGTGTGGAACGACATGAGGGTGAGTAATTAATGACAGAATTTGAATTTTTGTGTGAACTAACCCTTTAAACCCTTGATTTAGAGTTTATGTCCCAAACATTTATAACAGAGCTATAAAAACTGGCATTCTAAATTGGATTCTAATTATCTATTATGTGTGTATTGTTCTATGTTCTAAACCCTAAAGCCCGGGACACACCAAGCTGATGTCAAAGAACTAGCGGCGACGAAAGCTGACTGTGTTGTCGCCTCTTGTCGGCTGCAGTGAAAAGTTTCAGGGAAAGTGCCACCAATACCTTAATCAAGTATTTTGGGGGAATTTCCCACAGACTACATCTCTGATACAACTGATATCTTGGTTATATAAGGAAACCCTGAAACAGAGAGGTTTTGTTTGAGACCCAGGGACAGCACCACCTTCCTTGATACTTCCTGCACTGTTTGAATGAGGGGGAATGTTTCCATAACACTGATACACAGGTCAGCATAGCATCCTGACATAGTCATAGCTTGAGCTTCCACTTAAAATGTATATCAACAACAGACACATCCCCTAAATATCAGGCATTTAAGTGCAAAAAAATAGCAATATGTGTAAGGAAATGACAATATGAGGGTATCAGAACCAAATTCGTTCAACTAAAAATGTTTTAATTTATTCTAAGACAATAGACTAATGTTATTTATATTACTCAATAATATTCAGTTATTACCCTGATAGCACATGTACACCACAGAGATGTCTATATAATGTCTGCATTTACATCTGCAATATGTCTCAAAGACATTTCCTCTCAGATGTTAAAGTGACATTTAAAAAATGTCTTTAAGATGTTTATGGCTTTGAATGTATCTAAAACTGCTTTTTGTAAGAAGTTTATCAGATGTTTGTACACAACAGATGTTTTCCAGACTAAGCGCTCTTTAGCAGACATCTTAGAGACGTACCTGTACTATACGGAGTGAAATTCATATGAAATGTGAACTATGATCAGGTGAGCAGGTTACACTCACATGTTCACTTGTTTACAGCATGTAAACAGGGTAACTAAACTGATTTAGACTATGTAAACATTTTGAGGAGGCTTTGAGTAAATATAGCAGTATGTTTAGCAGGTGGTGTAAAGACAACATTTTTAGTTGAAGCAAATGGTTGGCCACTGCTGGCAAGAATGAATTTGATTTATTTTGTTTATTTATAATCACAAACACAACCAAGGATATGCACAAAAAACTAAAACAAGCTTGACGAGTCATGAAGACTTCTTAAAGGTCAACACACACATGTGCTCAAGTAAACACAAGTGCACATAAACAAGAAACTACATCACACAACTCACATCCAAGCTTGACAAACTGTATTTGGTGATAAGCTTTTGTATACTTGGTGATAAGCTTTTGTAAAGTCAATACATGGGTGTATTCTTATCATGTTAAGATCACCAGAGGAGACTGATGTAACTAATGAAAGTATTTAGGTGCGGCTCAAGATCAATCTTCTATAAAATACCTTATCAGTATTTCTTAGTCTTTTTCACATACAGCTTTTCATATTTAGTCAGTTTTAAAAATAAATGCGAAGCCTTTCCACTATATTAAGAGCCGAGGATGACAGGGATGTTTTGACCTTTAGCAGAGGTTAAACAGATCTAATTGTATAGGTGACAGCTGTCTAATTGCTGGATTTTCTCACGTCTCCCCTGAGGGTTTGGCGAAACAGGGGTAAATCAGGCATTAAATACCTGTGAAGAACACATGTTTTTGAAGTGCATCATTCTGGAAGAGTTGTCATACTTTCATGACAGCGATGCTGTGGTGGTTAATGTGTGGTATTGGTTAATGATCTGGGCTGGAAGCTATGAATAGTTCATAAAGAGTTCACCCAATTGAATGATTGTATATGTTGCTGTGTACTTGTGTTATTGTAAAACTATATATTTTAAAAAAAGAAGAAAAAAAAGAAAATTAATATATAATGAAAAGATAGTGATGGTTAATTGTTTCTAATTGGCCTAAATAGCCAGGTCCTGCCTAAAACATAAAACAAGCACAAATTAATTAAACAAATTAATAAAATAACACAAATTAAACAGACACGTAAACATTTTATTTTAATGACTAGATTACACTTTCATTAAAACATTTGTAATTGGTTTGTAAAGGTGTGGTGTTTAAGACTGTGTTCAAGTTGCATTTACACAGCTTTGACCAGCAGGTGTCGAAAGAGTGCGGTAGTTCGAATCAGCTTCCGTCTGTACGCAAAGAAAAAAGCAACACAAACTTTTCTGTTTTTAGTAAATTGTTGTCATACAAATGTACCCTTGGTCAGATCAGATGGAGACTGTAGCTCGACTAGTGAAAAAATGCTGCTCGAGTATTTGAGTCTTGATCACTCTAGGCTTGTTCGACTTGAAGCAGCGCTGCACAGACCGATCGGTGTATGACATCAAAGTACCGCGAGAGTGATTCAAAAGCATACGGAGCCGTCAGTTCTCTAATCGCTCTCGCGGGACTTTTAAGGGTTAGTTCACCCAAAAATGAAAAATCTGTCATTAATACATGATCACATAGGCTATTTAAAACAGTTCATGTGACTGCAGTGGCTCAACCATAATGTTATGAAGCAACGAGAATACTTTTTGTGCGCCAAAAAAACAAAATAACGACTTTATGACAATATCTAGGTATGGACGATTTCAAAACACTGCTTCATGAAACTTTACAAATCTTTTGTTTCGAATCAGGGATTCGGAGCACCATAGTCACGTAATTTTAGAAAATGAAGCTTTGTTACGTGATAAGTGTTTTGAAATTTCAATGGTTCACCACTGGGGGCGTCACCCTGGCAGTTTGATACACACTACGAACCACTGAATTGAAACAAAAGATTCGTAAAGAGCTTCATGAAGCAGTGTTTTGAAATCGCCCATCACTCGAAATTGTCATTAAGTCGTTATTTTGGGAATACTTTTTTTTTTTTTTTTTTTTTACGCACAAAGAGTATTCATAACGCTTCATAACATTAAGGTTGAACCAATGTAGTCACATGAACTATATTAAATACCTCTTTAGTAGCTTTCTGGGCATTAAAAGTGTAAATTGTCTTGCTGGCAATGCAGGCCTCACTCGGCCATCAGATTTTGTAACATGAGGGTGAGTAATTAATGGCAGAATTTCATTTTTGGGTGAACTAACCCTTTAATGTCATACACCAATCGGTCTGTGCAGCGCTGCTTAAGTCGAACAAGCCTTCTAATTCATTCGTGAATCAAAGTGGTTTTTATGAACTGGATCAGACAGTTCATTAAAACGAACCGACTTCCCGAACCAGATCAGTCTTCTCTCATGAACTCACCAAGGAGAGCTACAGTTGATGTAAAGGTTTACAATGAATAACGACGTAAATTTAGTTTCCTCACAAATGTAGCTGTAGAAATTATTTGAAACCTCCTTTACATCAAATTGTGTGTGTTCGCGAAGGAAATAAAGTATTAGGCTAGGAGTTGTAACAACACGAGGTTGAGTAAATAGGCTCATATGACTGTATTTTCCTTTTTGGGAGAAAAATCCCTTTAACCCCAGGCTGCCCAAATAAGTGTACTTTCCGTTACTTTTAATGAAAACATCGCATAAATAACTGCTTAGTGTGTCATTAAGTTTGTATTGTATCAATGTTTGTATCTGTTCTTCAGTTTGAGTCCAAACAGGAAGTGGTTGCTGTGCGTTTACTGTCACCTGGTGGCTGAAGAACAGTCATTTATTTTTCTTCCAGTGGAAGAAAGTGGCTTCAGACAAAAAAAAAAAAAAGTTTATGAATGAACGTGAGTAATCTGTGAAAGTAAATGATGAGTAACAGAAAGAATAACCATCGCGTTTCCTTTGCGCAAGCGCAGTGAGCCACTGGGTTGTACAATACACGCACGTGCACATCCGCACATATACTCAGACATAGGATTAGCACAGCACTGTTGAATGGTTGTGATGTGACAAAATGGCATTTGCAGGGAATTAAAGAACTCGTTCAAATGATTTATTCAATCAGCACGAGAGGAGGCATATATATATATATATATATATATATATATATATATATATATATATATATATATATATATATATATATATATATATATATATATTAAGGCATAAATCATGTTTATGTTCTATATATCATATATGCCTTTTTTTATACAGCTATATAGAACATAAACATGATTTATGCCTTTAATTTTATACAGCTATTATATTTCAGGAGTTCACACTTAAAAATAATGTGCAGATCAATATGTGTGTGAACTGAGAATGCTGCTTTCAATCCTGAACAGTATCCTGAAATAAAAAGGAGAATTTAAATGTAATCAAATTCAAAGAAATGCATTTTTACAAATGTAATTTCTACAATGAAAAAATAAATAAATAAATAATTACTTTATGTATCTTTATTCCACAGAGCATCAAACCTCCTTTCAAACCATGACATCGGCATATTTTACACCACTTATTCTATAGATGCTTCAAAAGTTCAGAAGTGTTATGCTATTTTGCCCCTTGTTGTAACCAAAGTAATGCAGGAATGCAAAATTTGTAGACGAACCTGAATTAGTCCTAACCAAAATAATAAAATACAACACAACTAGTCCTCTAATAGTTTCAACTTTCTTCACCACCTTCGTTTTCTCAGTCCCATTTACACTTTTGACCTTGTCTGGGTTGTTTTCCCCTCACTTCATAATTCTGTGGTTTTTTGCTTCTTGTTTATGTATGAGCAATGGAAAACTAATAGAGAAACAGTGAGTTAGTGCACATAATTTCCTGGTAAAGATCATTTATAAAACAGACTTCAGCAAGCATGGGTCTGCTATAGACGCATACTGTCAGACACGTAGTGTGCATTTGTTTTCTAAGTCTAGCCAGAGGAAATGAAAAGCCCTTGAGGAATTCTGACCGCTTGACTCTAAAGCAATCTCAGACTTTCAGTTAATTCTTATTCACTGTAAATGGAAACGTGACAGAGAGGTGTAACCAATTCCTTTGTGGGTCATTGTGATGTAGCCTCATTAATTTGAAAGGTAAAAAATAGAAACTCCACTGTAGTCTTAAAGCTCTGAGTCAGTGGTTTTTATAAGGTTGATCATAAAGGTTGGGAAACACTAAGATTATGTTTTGAAGTGCATACTGGATTTTATTTGCATGTAGATGCATGTAAAAGGAAATGGGAGTGTTTCTTGTCTTGTTTCAAAAAAGGGCACACCATTTTTAAAGGGTTTGTTCTCCCAAAAATGAAAAGAAAGTTAACGAGAGATGAGTAATTTTTTTTCTTTTGTGGTCAAAATGCTGTCAGTTGATCTTAACTTATATATTCCTTAACCTGGAGTATTCCTTTAGCTCTTTCCCCACCAGTGTTTTTAAAAAATTTTGCCAGGCAGCACCAGCATTTTTCATCATTTTCACAAAAGTTTCATGGCCCCCAGAATATTTTGTTGTATGAATATCTGAATATGCAATCAATAAAAAGAAAGAACAGACCCTCTGCTTTTAAACAAAAAAATATTGTAGCTTCATGAATTCTTTTTTTAATCTACACTTGAATGTGGCTGTTTCTTTTTTTAAAAAAAACAACATTTTGAGCAAACTGAGAAAACTGCATTTTTGTCAAAGACTGGATCGGATTCAGAACGATGATCAAAACATAGCTGGAGTAGCTCGAGTTCATTGATGCCCCCAATGCTTGCACAGTCCTATAGCTCATAGTGATGTTCAACTCTTGAAAGAATCATTCTTTTGAGCCAGTTCATAGGAAGTAACTGACTATCGAACTGAATTACACTTTAGTTCCGAGGTTGATGACGCAAGACGCACAGCCAAATAGCACATCCCACTCAGAGGCTATGTTCACACTGTCACTCCAAATCCAATTATTTGTGTATGTGATTGGAATCTGATCTAAAATTATTGACTGTCCACATTGTGTACTGTTCAGATCTGATTTGTGTGTCCATGCCATTCTTTTGTTTTCCGGAATATCTACATTGGTTTCTATGGCAATGACGTTGAGTTGGTTGGTATGCCAAAAATAACAACAACAACCACAACATGGAGGGGTTTACAATACAGATGTTGTCTTATTTACAACATTACAAATTGCAGCTAAACATCTCCTAGATGTTTTTGCTGCTGCCTCATAAGATCGAGTAGTCAAGCGCAGCAGCAAAAACATAGGAGGCTGGTATAAGTGGCTTTTAATTTATTTTATCATTTCATGTGATTTTTTGGCCATTCACACTTGTTAAATCTGATCCGATTTCAATCAGATATGCACAAAAATTGGATTTGGATTAGCAGTCTGAACGTAGCCTGAACTTAGCCAAAAAGAACCGAATGAGCCGGTTCAACCAACTGTCGAAGTCTGCCGAGGATTCTGATGGGTAAGTTGACGATACTATGCAAGATTGAGGCACGTACTGGAAATATGCTTATTATGTCAACTGTTATTAAATAACTTTATATTAAAACCTGCAAAACCCTTTCTGTCGAGAGATGTAAATAAATTTTACTATAGTTTATTGTGCATTCAGATTATATTAAGTTGTTAAGCGAAATCAAGGAGTTTATAAGACTGGTTTATTCTTTCTATACTTCAGACATGTAGAACATATCCGTGTTTGTGAATTAATATCTGTAATGTGTGCTGTAGGTGCAAAACATTTAGGAATCTTATCCAAGATGTAGGCTACTCAGTATTGGTCAGTCGTATCCATAGACTGTAAAAAAGACATAAAGTGAATGAATGGCAACAATCAGCAATATGCATTCACAGAAATAATCTGAATGTTGATATAACATCACACCAAGTTGTTAGAAAGTACATGCGTATCATTACGTGATGACGTAAGGAACCAATTATTAGTTTTTTTTAACCAGATCATTGAAATGAACTGTCCGAAAGAACTGGTTCACAGAAATTAATCGGACTTTACATCACTAATACCTTGTCCTTGGTCGACATTTCATTTGGTAACGTTTGTTTTGATTTATATGCTCTTTATTGCCGATGATTGCGTTATTTTACATATGCATCAGCTTACATATGCTATCGCTTGTTTCTGCTTATTCTTCGCCTGTGTTTTGATCGGGAGATTCAGTACTGTTTCAGAAAATGCGTAATAGCGCCCTCTACCATAGTGAAAACACAGAAAGCCGTAAAATTCTGCCAGTGGCGGGGAAGTGTTGTCTCATAAATGATGGCAAATTCCGTCACGGTGGGGAAAGAGTTAATCTGATAAGCCAATAAATGGCCAGAACTAACGATAACTAAAACTGAACGTGACTGAAATTGTGAACGTTAACTTGTCTACTCCTCTCTCAAGTATGCAAACATTTATGCAATATCTAGGCTGTATAGTATTTATTTATTTTTTTCTAAAAACAATTTAAAAACAGAAGCCTAGAATATATTTGCAAAATAATGCGTGTATCACCTGAAACCTGTGGTCACAACTCCCTGCTGTTATGATGGTGCCATAGCAAGCCCTTGGGTTTTCCTACATTTACACCACACCTAGTTACAATGACAAACTATTTGGACTACTGAGGGGGTGGTAGTGTGAACACTCACCTGCTGGTGATCCTAATATGGGTGTGTCTCCATGAGCAGAAACAGACCGGCTTTTACCTCACATGCCTAATAACTTACAGTTCACCTCCCACACTTTAGGTTTGTAAAACCACTCTTTGATCAGCAGAAAACAATGGAGAAATTCCCTTTAGTCAATGACAGAAGACAAAACAGAATCATTGCTCTGTTGACTGTTCATTTCAAGTCATATAACTCATTACATGCTGTGCAATTACATTAAAAAGAAAACTAAAGGAAAATAAAAGAAACTATAATTGTAGTTCTAGATTTCTTCATAACCATAAGATTTAAATACAATTATCTGTGAAATGAAGCTTCATGTGTAAAAGCTGTCACCTAATAAATAAAACTTCCATGCATTTTTGAAAATAGACCCCAATTAGATAGATTTTAAAAAGATGAGCACATCATGCTTTTCATCATTTTGTTTATCTATTTCTTGTAAAATGATGCGTCATGTCACTGACTCTGAGTTAATTTAAATAATTTTTGTTTGTGTTTGTGTTTGTGATGTCAGTACGAATTATACAGCGAGGAATAGTTAGGCTGAAAAGATGGGTGTTTTTTCACACTAATGCGGTCAATCCGATTTATGTACCATCTGTGCATTTGCATTCAGTTAGCCAGAACGGTCAGTGCTGCTTTATCTCATTTCCATCTTTCTCTGTCTCCCAGATTCTCTTAATTTATCTGTCTACCTCCATCTCTCCACATTTAATAACTACAGTGCATATTTCAGGGTATAAATGAATGAACAAAATAATATTGTGATGGCAAAGCTAAATTTTCAGCATCATTACTCCAGTCTTCAGTGTCACATGATCCCAAATCATTCTTATATGCTGATTTGGTACTTAAGAAACATTTCTGAATATTATCAATGTTGAGAACATTGTGGAAGGGATTTTTGATTGACAGAGTGTTCAAAAGAAAAGGTAAAAGTCTTTACTGTCACTTTTGATTAATTTAATAATAATAATAATAATAATAATAATATATATATATATATATATATATATATATATATATATATATATATATATATATATATATATATATATATGGTATATTTTTTATTATAATAGAGAGAGAGAGAGAGAGAGAGAGAGAGAGAGAGAGAGAGAGAGATGATTAAATTACCCACTATATTTGTTTTCACCAGCCTTGAGTCACATTCTGGATCACAGTCATAAACTTTAGAACTAAAAGCACAGTGTCTAAATCACTTAATATATTAGCTATACTCTCTATATAAATTAAGATTAGATTATATTAGATATTGAGATTAGAAGCAAGAAGCAGATCTGATTTACCAAAAATTGTTCTTCCATTTTAGCATAAATGTTTTTCACATCATATCCTTCATTTTTCCCCACATTAATCTCAATATCTTTCTTGTACTCTTACCACTCTCCTCTCTCAGCTATGGTACCTTTATCATTGGTTGTCTTCTAAACAGTGTCTAATTACTGCACTTAAATCCTCTTAAGTTCCTTGTGCTATTTCTGCATAGGAGCAAGGAGTTGTCCAATGTATCTTGACTTAAGAAAGCTTCTTTGTGCCCTCCCCGTGCACACTCAAAAAAAGGATGAAGGACAAGTTAATGGTGATAGTGACCACATAACAACTCACAGAAGGCTAGCTCACTGAAGGGAAGTACTCAGACGCTACAAAAAGGTGAGCAGGGAAACATTTTGATTTAGCGGGTTATTGTAGGACTAAACTGATTTACTCATACAGTTACAGAATTTCTATTCTAGAAAGTCTATTCATGCTTGTATGCAACTTACATATTCTTATTTTCTTGTTTGTTTTGTTTTACAGCTTTAAGTGAGTCACAGTGTTATTTAACTAAAACCTATGTAATTAAAGGCCTGAACATACTTTTGATGAGCGAGGTAACAGCCAAATAGACTGCATGAAACGCCTATTAATTTGATTTGCTCATTAAAAGTTAGAGCAGAATTCCTGTTTTTCTATTGATCTAAAGCAAGCCTTGGTGCTGGCTTTTTAAGTGGTTGGCTCAGATGCTTTGATGTACTGATTGCAGTTGTGTTGTCTATGGTATATTTATCTTAGAAAAGTATGCAAACTTTCATACCATGTGTATTATTCTGCATGATTCAACAAGACAAACATTCAGATTGGACTGAATGAAAACATTTAGAAAGAATTTGATAAAGAAATGATCAAGGTGGTTAAAAACAGTATAGCCTTATTTAGCATAGCATCATCAAATTTAAACAAAGTTTTTGAGAAACTCAAGTAATTTAATGTTCTATAATCATAATCATGCTTAAACATGAAAATATGGGTTAAAAAGGTAAATAGGGACACTTTTTGCCATTGAGATGACTGGGAAAAAGTGTCCCATTTCTTTTTTTAAGATAAGATACCGTTTTCCAAGACACAAACTGAAATGGAAGACTATGATAATATCATGCTTTCATGAGTATTTTGAACCCATAAAGAGTAATCTGTGTGCGCAAATCAACTATCAACGTTTTAAAAAGATAGCAAAGAAAATGGAAGCAACCTTCGAAACAACATCACACTCTTGCCATCTGAGGAATTGCATCATAGCTGTAATCTCAATTAGCAATCAGTGATTTACTGCGAGCAGTGAAAGGTACTGGTGCTGGAGGGGGTGTGAGTTCAGAGGCTATAGCAGGGGAAAATGAAGACTCTGAGCTCTAGTATTAAGCTGCTAATCTACTGCGGTGACGTCCACGCATTTGAAATGAAAGAAAATTGTTTAATGTCTGACCTGAACACAAACAAATATCTATATTGGTAATTTTAATATAAACATTAGGGTGGCATCTAATTATTTTACGTAATGCTTTTTGGTATTGCTTGTAGAATCAAATAGGTGCATTGAAAAGAATAACAGGCAAACTGACTTAATCCATCAATTTAAAGTGCCAGGGTTGAAATGGGGAGTTGATGCATGTTCTGAATTAGTCGAGGACAGTTCATTTGTCATTCCATGACATCATATCGCCGACGTCCAGTCGTGCAAACAAATTGGATCATTGGGTAACCTAATCTTCTTACTCCTGATAAACCTAATATCTTCCAAGAAAGAGTGATCAGGTTCAGCGACACAAAGACACTGTGCCAACATTTAAATTAAGATTTGATGTTATACTTTGTTAGAATTCAGTGAATTTATTGAATCTTTCTTGAGTGCCTTAAAAACGCCTGAAAATGACTGTTATGACTATTGTTTTCTTTGTTAGAAACTAGAAACTAGATACTAGTTCAGAGATGTAACTTTTGTTGTAAAATCATTTAGAGAATTTGATTTATTTTGTATAGATGTGATAAAGATTTGATCTTTTCCTACAGATAATCAACGGATAAAAATGTCTGACAGAATCGTGGATGAAGAACCAGTGGTTGTAACTCATACAGGTCAGTATGGCTCTTATTGTTTGAGCCTGTAAAGTTTATGTGTAGTAGGCTAAGGAAAGTGATCTAATGAAGAGCAATCAGAATGAGAAGCTATATATATATATATATATATATATATATATATATATATATATATATATATATATATATATATATATATATATATATATATATATATATATATATATATAATATTGCATTGGGTTTTGTGAGAGGACTGCGGAGAGTTTGTTAGTTGATGAGAAAAGCTAATAATTAGAACTCATAAAAATGTCAAATTAAAATAAATCATTTTTAGAATAAACCCAATCAAAATAAAACACTAAAAAGAAATTATTGTTTATCTGTATGACATGTGACCAATTACCAACACAGTGTACATGCACATGCAAAATGTGTTGTTGAATAATGGAAATATTAATTAAAATCTCAGAAAATATTTTAGGTTAAAGGGGTTTACCTGGCAAAAAAATATGGTAAATATACAATAGTATGCATTACTATAGTAGCCAACTTCCTGTTGTGAATGGCATTGTATTCTCTTGGATAAATCAAGGAATAGTGTACACATTCAACCCTGCGATAGGAGCAGGAAGCTTCGAAGCCTAATTATAATTTTAATTATATAAATGACATCATTGTGTGGACCTTTACTCATCCCCCTCCCCCTTTTTAGCCATAGAGACTATATAAATTCCTATCAAATATGTCTGACCTAAAGTGATCTGATATCATCCACCATTGAAACCGAACTGACAATAGTAGGCTATATAGCTTGTCTTTATGGTTGGCTATCAACGTATTGATGTAATCCAGTTCATTAATTTATAGCATTTTCTTTTCCAACCATCTCCAGGACCAAAGGGTGTCATCAATGACTGGCGTAAATTTAAATTGGAAAGCATGGACCAGGAGGTTCTGCCTCCCAGCAAGAGAGAGCTGCTAAGACAGATGTCGTCCCCTCAAAAACCCAAAGACGTTTGTGTGGGTGGATTCAATCGCAAGGTTGCCCCTTCTGGCCATGATTTGAAAATAAAAATTAGCACTTTGGAGAAAAACTATGCATTTCTGATTATGGTGGTAAAAAGTGGGGTCAAAATTATACTTTAAGTCTCCATCTGTATAAGTTGGGTCAAAAATAACTATCATGAAACTGGGTGAATTGTTGTCACTTTCTTCTTAATAGACATAAAATGTCAAAACCATGGTGGGGGGGCTGTCTTTGGCATCAAATTGAAAAACATATATGCATATTTAGAGCAAACTTTGAATTTCCCTCCTTCTTTTTCCCTTCCCAGATGAGTGCTCAGGAGTATGAGTTGATAAAGGAAGATGATGAGAAAAGTCTGCGTAAGTACCGCAAGCAGTGCATGCAGGAGATGCACGAGCGCCTGAGCTTCGGGCCGAAATTCGAGGCCGTGTATGACCTTGACAGTGGCGAGGCATTTTTAGAGGTCATTGAGAAGGAGCACCGGCTCACAGTGGTGGTGGTGCACATCTACAAAGATGGAGTGAAGGGGTGCGAGGCGCTTAACAGCTGCATGGATTGCTTGGCCACTGAGTATCCCAGCGTTAAATTCTGCCGCATTAATGCAGCTGCCACCGGAGCTGGCGAGCGTTTCCCAGATGAAGTTCTTCCCTCCTTGTTGGTGTACAAGGCAGGAGAGCTGCTGGGGAACTTCCTGGCTGTTACGCAGCATTTCAACGAGGAGTTCTTTGCTACCGATGTAGAGGCCTTCCTCAATGAGTATGGATTGCTGCCAGAGAAGGAGTGTGGCCCTGGAGCTGAGGAGGAAGAAGCAGATGTGGAGTGATGAATGATGGCAGAAAGTAAGAATGGATTAAATGAATGGGAGGAATGTTTTTCTGAATCTGACAAGAATAAGTTTCATTATTCTTCAGTTAACATGATGAGATGCATCTGTTTGCACACAAAGCTCAACCTAAAGATCTCTTTGAGCAGGGTAGAGAAAACTACTAAATGATTTGTACAGTTTTAAAAGCAACATGGAACGGAATCAAGTCAAGAAAGATAATGACATATTAAACTATCATGTTTCCTCTTATAAACAAATAGACAACTGCATGAGTGTGAAATAGATAAGAATGAATTAGTGTCATGTGGAATATTTTCTACATTTGGTACATGTGATTGCATGTAGCAAAAGATTGTGCAAATAAGAATGGCCCAGGATTGTTTTTAGAGCGCTTTCTTCAGAAGCAGCAAAACATTATATTTTCTAATGGCTTCAAAACTGTGAGTTGCTTCTTAAACTATGCATGCCCATCTTTTTGATTTTCTGTATACAGAAATTTCATGAGGTTGAAGCAGTAATATTTGATTGTTTTACTTTTGGTTTGCACAAAAGTACTGTAAATTGGTTTGGCTGGAGTTTTGGATAAACCATTTGGTTTTGATGTAAACTGTATTTTGTAGGCATACATAAATAAATGCAAATTGAAACATTCAGCATTTCCTCTGCCTGTAATATAGGTATAGTTACAAAAAAAAAAAAAAAAAAAATCTAGAATTTATTACTTAAACACACACAAATTACATGTCACTCCAAAGAAAGCATTTGAAGAACAGAATCAATCAAGAAGGCAATAAAGTGAAAAAGAATTTGCACCTTTCTTTAATGTGGTTTGAGAAGCAAGACTGCACTTGCTGAAACACAATCTCTGGAACTGACTTTACTCTGACCTGCAGGTTTAAAAGTTCCATTATATATTAAAAGTATAGATCCATAATGCACATTTGCACAATTTCCAATAATTGTCCCATAATTTGACATGTTCTAATTATGTATTTATGGGAATCTTTGTTGCACAGTAAGGGCAATGATCAGGATTTAGCTGAACTCCAGATGAACCGTAGGTTATGGAGAAGTGAGCCAGCAAAAAACATGCATGCTACTG
This sequence comes from Chanodichthys erythropterus, assembly GCF_024489055.1. Classification (NCBI taxonomy): domain Eukaryota; kingdom Metazoa; phylum Chordata; class Actinopteri; order Cypriniformes; family Xenocyprididae; genus Chanodichthys; species Chanodichthys erythropterus. The sequence goes on along the minus strand of NC_090224.1, from coordinate 11,554,676 downwards.
TTTTAAAATCTTGTATACTAAAGAATCCAGGGCTTTTCAGTGATATCCTTATTCTGCTGTTGTCTTAAAATAGTTGAGTCTGTAGAATGTTTAATATATGACTATCATAAGCCACACTGTCAAGCTTATATGACAGGTGTGTGTCATAGTAGTGAGCTTTTTTTATCAGCTTAGTCAAGTAATCTTATTAGTGGATTTAAAGATCTTATTTTGATTAGTGTCAAAATACAGGCTGAGTTTTTCATTTTGTCATTGTTCAGAACAAATTCAACAGATATTACAACAAAATTGCATCAGCTTGTAAGGCTGTGAAGACATTTTTTTTTTTGTCTGTTACTTATTTGAAAAAGACATGCAAACCAATTTGAGACTAACATTTTTTTCTCTTGAGGGCCAAGCCATGCAGACGCACCCACAGAGGGCCTGCAGGGTTTGGTGATTTTGTGGTAATGTTGTGTCTCATGCCGAGCTCTTGCTATATCGTGCGACGAGGTCGTCTGCGGTTCGCGCAAACATGTTCTGACAACATCTGCACCTGACACCATATCCTTTCTGCATGTGTGAAGGAGTAGCCCAAACTTCCAAGTCCTCATCTGGACTTCATTCCTAAGATGTGTTGTCACAGGTTCATGCCTCAGACACTCCAAGACTTAGATTATTAAAAACGCTATGACTACTGTATAATAAGTAAAGTAGCTTACATATATACAGTATATACACTATATACAGTACTTTCACTTACAGATCTGAAACAAATTTTTACTGGTCCCTGTCAGACAGTGACTAATCAGATTTAGTAGCTGATGTAACAGCCCGATCATGAAGCTTGGAGATAAGATCTTTATGCCTGGAATTATGAAAGGATTTTAGTCATGTTTTATTGTAATATAGGAAGTTTTATTGTGTTTTGTTAAATAAATGCATGATCACAAATACATGCCTAATATGTTACATGCTTTTCATGGGTTTGGAATATGTTAATATTATATGTTAGCCAAGACTGAAACTGTTTAGAAAATATTAAAACATTCAGAAATGTTGACCACAGACTCATATATTAATCATTTGCATTTGCTTTTCATCTGATCCAGAATTATTTTTCATGGTATTCATTTTTAAAGGACCAGTTTAGGTATTGACATTCCCTCTGTAATGTATCCTACTAGCATTTATATAAATTAAAGATTATCTGAAACATTTTACTTCTTCCATTTAATGCAAAAGATCTGTGTGGAGGATATAATAGTAAACAATAAGGTATAGTAATCAAATTAAAGATCATAAAATGAGATTATATATAATAAAACAGATGGATGCAGTCCTCATGATATCATATGACAGATCAGTATTCCTATCATCATTTTGGTATTATTAAAAACATAGGAGGTGAGCAATAATATAACCCAGATAAAATCACAGGAATTCTACAGGGGGGGAAAAATCTGAGAGAATGAGACAGGAGAATGAAACAAAACAACACAGTATAAAACACTGTAGAACTAGGCCAAAAAACAAGTGAGTAATGAATTACAGCAGAGATTATAATACTGAAACAAGGCAAAATATACCCCCCCCCCCCCCAAAAAAATAAAAAAAATAAATAAAAATTATATATATATATATATATATATATATATATATATATATATATATATATATATATATATATATATATATATATATATATATATATATATATATTAGGGCTGTTCAACAATAACCGTGGTATCGTGTACAAAATAAGAGTCTGTGTTTACGTAATGTGTTTTTTTTGTGTGTATAATTATTATGTATATATAAAAACACACACATACATGTATATATTTAAGAAATTTAAGCATGTATGTATAAATATATAAATATATTTATATTTTTATATATTTAAATTATATATAAATGTAAATATTTGTATATAAATATAAGATTTTTTTCTTAAATATATAGGCTCCATGTATGTTTGTTTATTTATATATACATAAAAATTATAAACAAAACAAACACACATATAAAAACAGACTCTTATTTTGTACACGATAACCATGGTTATTGTTGAACAGCCCTAATATATATATATATATATATATATATATATATATATATATATATATATATATATATATATATATATATATATATATATATAAGGATCTCATTCATGTAGCTGATGTAACATCCCGATCATAAAGCTATATCGTAATCTCTGAATATAATGCCTTCTGGGAGTGACGCTGGACACAAAGAGGGGCAGTGGGTGGACAGATATGATGGATATTAATGACAGGTGTAAATGGTGCCATAGGTGAAGGGTTGGATGGAGGTGGAGTGGGGGGGATATGAGGTCACATGGCTTTTTAACACTGCTTTGTGTGAACATTACAGAAGCATTTAACACCCACTCTCACAAACACATACTTGAAAACTTCCTTCTTACTCAACATCTTATGTAGCTTTGTCACGCAAGGTGAAGAAGTAGTTTATTTTCCCCATATGTTGCTAGGGAAACCAGCATTTGGGGATAAAAATGCAATAAATCACTGAACAAAAATTCTAAACATAAAACATTTCCATCAGAAAAGGAAGCGCACAATGGCACTATTGCTTTTTTATTATTATTATTGAAAACACCACCAATGATTTGAATCATAAAAAACAAGACTTTATTTCTTCTTTGGTGCAGTGATTATTAATGCATTGGCCCTATAGGCAAATCCAGCAAAAAAATAGATAAAGAGTTTTCAAAACATGAAATGAGGTGTGCGGTCTTGAGACATTCCCACAGGTCTTTGTTTTCTAGATTGTGTTGCAATTTAGAAGAGGTGAAAGAGAGAGCGTTGCTTGGCGGATTCAAGGTTAAGGCATAGCAAAGAGAGGCGAGGTTACACTATCTCTCCACACAGACAGTCTTTCTTACAGTAAATAATATCCAGTGCCTGAGGGGCCACTAAGAGCATTAAAAACTATTATGTTTTTTTGCTTCCATTTGAAAATTCCATATTGATTAATCATTTGTGGTCACATTGATATGTGTTATGACTGGTCTAAGGAATGGAAAACTGAAAGGAATTGAATAAGACTGAAAGCAAAGGCAGAAAGATGATGCTTTTCATCAAAGGAAGCCAAGTCAAGACTGTAGGAGTAAATGGGGTAAGATGAGCCAAGTAGAAATGAGACAGTGGTAAAAAAAAAAACACATCTATGCTGTAGTTATATATTATCAACTAAACTTATAGACAGGATCTAGGCCATATATGTAAATATGATGTATTAAAAGTGACTCATTTTGGCCCAGGTAACATCAAAGTTGAGTAAATTAAACAATTTAACAACATAATTATTAGGCTAGGTCTACAAATAAATGATAAAAAAAAGTATAGTTTTAAAACATATACAAAATATTCTCATTGTTTTATATCAATCCATAAATTAACAAAAGCATTTTTACTTTTAGAATGTTTTAATTATTTTGCGCCTTTCATAGTAGTGATATTAGATATTAATCATCAAACTTATGGACAGTAAGTAGAGTAGCCTATTAGGGAGACAAAAAGGAGAACAAAAACGGAACTCAGATAGAGAAGTGTACAAGAAGTCGACAACCACATGCTTATTCAGATTTTACCGCGTTAGGCCTATAAATATTTAAACTACTGTGAGAAAACTAAATTGACAAAAATGGGCAAACTAAATATAGATAGATTAAACTTACACTGCCTCACTTTACTATGCTTTGTTTTTGTTCTTGACTTTGAACCTGAACCATAGACAGTAAAATATATCGAGTCCGGCAGTGCAAGTGCATGTCTGAGACTACAACTCCCTCTTGTGTTACTTCTTTGTACGACTGCTTACAATCTGAGGGAATGAATATCATCATACACATGACTGTTTTCTTGTAATTCCGATAATAATCGACATAATAATTTTAATATTCATTGGTTTGTTTTTTAATTCCAGACAGACCTACGCAGTTGTCACGTTACTTTTCTCTTCGCTGCTCGAGCTGGACCAATCACAGTCGTTTGTGATTACAAGAAGGGGCGTGTTTATAAAACCTACAAGATCGGATTTTTGTTTGTATTTGAAGAGTAAGTCTTTGAATTTGTGGACGATTAAAAGATTATAACGTGGTGGGGTACAAATATCTCCAAAACGAATGTAAGAGCAATAAACATGCATTATATGTGATTGGCAAGCGCCTCCTGGCGGACGAATTTTCGCAATAGGAAGTAGTAATAAGCACGTTTACGTTTGACGGGGAGGAGGAGCCATTGGAACGAAAAAATGGCGGCTGTGTTGCAGCAAATATTGGAGCGGTCGGAGATAGCGAAACTCCAAAAAACTGTCTTGACTAAATTAGAGAAGTACATTTCTGACCAGCAATGTGAAGTTGATTGTCTGAAGGCACAACAGGAGCAATATCGTGTGGATAGTGGTAAGGCTATGTTGTTTTAATGGATGTAAACAGTTCACAGCCACGAACGAAAACTCATGAACGAGGCCTGGGGTTTATTATCTTTATTTAAACTTTATTTTTCCCACTTTAAAATATTGTTCTGCAAACTATAAGTAGCAAACATACGTTACACTTGTTGAATAGATTTTTAGTAATTTCCTATGTCTTCTGTCTGCATTTAGTACACTTGTTTGTATGGATGTTGATTCCTTCTGTTGTGTTATCGTTTCATACAGAACAACAATATTTTGACATCGAGAAGAAGTTCGCTGAGAGTCAAGCTCAGTTTGTGTCCCAGACCCATGAGCACCAAATACTGAAAGAAGAGTATTGCAAACTGGGTAAGCACGTGGTAATCAACCGCCTCTTCTTTGATAAAGAATAACAGACTTAATGTTGTAATATTTGTACTCTTCTTTTTTACAGAGGAAGAGCTGAAATGCATACGAGAGAAAAATAAGGAGCAAGTGTCTTCAAACACCAAGCTAGAATCACAACAGGTAACGAAAGATCAGTAGAGAAGTCTGTCTACTCTTCGATTTTGTGATGTTGAAGAATGGCCAACTTGTGCCTTTTTTGTGCAGAATGAACTTTCTAAAGCCAAAGATGAGCTTGAGGCGGAGAAACGAGAGCTTGTACGGACATTGGAAAGAAGATCGCAGGAGATGGAACACCAAAGCGGTATTTAATAAGCATTTTTAATGAACATTGGAAGGTGCTTGTTTACATACCAAAATTTTGGGCTTAGATTTTTTTTTAAATGTTTTTGAAATAAGTATCTTAATGCTTTGAACAAAACACATGAAAAACATTGTGAAATTATTATAATTAAAATATTTTTAATTTTAATTTTAAAGTAAATTTATTCCTTCAGCAAAGCTGACTTTTCAGTAGTTATTAATCCAGTCTTTAATGTCATATGATTCTTCAGAAATTCTAATATGAAGAACAAATTTCAATTTCTTTAAAAAACATTACTGATCTGATAAATTTTGAACAGAATTGTATAATATGCACATTTTATTTTTTTATTTTTTTTAGAGGACCTGAAGCGTCTCAATGATAGATTGGTGGAAGTCAATGCAGAGAAGATGCAGCTTCAGCTAAAACTGGATGGGTCTGAAGCTTCTGAGGTCTCAATCAAGGTAAGATTGAAAGAAATCAAAAGAAATCAAATTTTCAAATCATATTTTTTTTTATACAAGAATGCATTGATCTAATTTCTGGATCAGTTTCTGCACTAATATTGACCTCTTTGAAAAGGTGCATTTGTAATTTGCTGTTTTTAGTGTGTTCAGTGTTGTCTTCTTTATAACAAGCTTATATTTTTATAATAAGATTTTTGATATGCTGTTCATCTTCCAGTATAAAGAGAAGCGAATGGAGCAGGAGAAAGATCTACTGCAGGGTCAAGTCACCTGGCTGAACACTGAGCTTAAGGCTAAGAGCGAAGAGCTGCTGTCTCTTTCCCGGCAGAGAGGCAATGAGATACTGGAGCTCCAATGCAACCTTAATAACAAGGAGGATGAGGTACTGCAGAAGCCATTTTCTATAATGGCTTTTATGTATTTTTAGTTATCAGTAATTTCTGATCTGCTTTGAAATGTGTTATTTAAGTTTTTAGTCTGTGTGCTAATCTCTGCGTGCCTGTGTAGATCACCCACCTCCAAGATCAGGTGACCAGTCTGAAAGCGTCCAATGAGAACCTTCAGAGGCAAGCAGAGGAAATGATCACCAAGATGAGAGAGGTTAGATGATGTTATCCATCGCTGTAGTTTTCAGCTGAATGCGGTTTCAGAGTTTTTTTTAATCTGTTGGACGTGTTGTACTTTTAGGCAAAAGAACAGCAAGCCAGTTTGGAGGAGAAGTTCAGTAATGAACTCAATGCCAACATCAAGCTCTCAAATTTGTATAAGGTGACTTTTAATTTCTTGATGAATTCAAGTATATGATCAAAAGAATGACTGGATCAGAATAGCATGTTTTATCATTTTATAGGCAAATATAATTCTCTGTGATATTGCTAAGAATTACTGTTCGAGTTCTGTTGATGATTCGCAGGGAGCAGCAGCTGATGCCGAGGCCAAGGGTGAGGAGCTGAGCAGAGCAGTTGAGGAGCTTCACAAGCTGCTTAAAGAGGCTGGGGAGGGTAAGCGACTTTAATGGTCCTTATTGTTGTCAAAACGTGTGTCTGACCAGAAAATAAACTTTTTTTTTTTTTTTTTTTTTTTAAAGAAGCAGGTAGTGTAAAATACTCTACTGTTCTAGTTTGGAGTCAGTAAGATTTTTTTTTTAGTTTTGTATTTGAAAGAAATTAGTAGTTTTGTTCACTAAGGATTTATTAAATTGATTTTTAAAAAATTAAATCAGTTTCCTAAAAAATATTAAGCAGCACTACTGTTTTCAACATTGATAATAATGAAAAATGTTTCTTGAGCACCAAATCAGAGCCACCAATTAGAATGATTTCTGAAGGATCTTGTGACACTAAAGACTGGAGTAATGACTACTAAAAATTCATCTTTTTCAAGAATTAAGTTATTAAAATAGAAAACATTTAGTATTGCAATAATATTTCATAACATTAATGATTTTATTGCATTCTGGTCAAATATATGCATAAGAGACTTCTTTCAAAACATAATAAAATCCTATTGACCCCAAACTTTTGTATGGAAGTGTATTATTTTTCAAATTTTATTTATTTATTTTAAATGGGAAATGTTAGTCTTTATGCTTATCTTTATATGCCTATCTTCATATGCCCATTATAATGTCCTGTCTATTCTGAATAGCGCACAAAGCTCTGGAAGTAAAGATGGCAGAGCTGGAGGATTGTAAGGATAAGGAAATCACTGAACTGAAAGAGAAAATAAGCAGCCAGGAGAAAGAGCTGGAAAATGCAAATGAGCTGCTGTCTGACACCAAACACAGAGGTTAGTATCATCATTGTATTTCTTTACCTTCTACAGGGATGTGGGGTTTTTTTGTTTTTTTTTATTTTTTTTTTTTTTTTTTTTTTTTTTATTTATATTTATACGGATTTACATATTTTTCAACCTGAAAAGAATGACCCACATGAATTGCGTAAATCTGAGGAAAAAATGGTTTGGAAAAAAAGGATGGGCTGGTTACAGTATGATGATTGTGAAATGGCCTTAAACAATTACTAAATAAACTGCAAAAATATTATGTTTTCTAATACATTTATTTCATGCATGGATTGCTTCTGACAGTGCTGCATGAACTTGCGGCGCCATCTGTGAGACACTATTAGCATGTTAGCCGGGGTTCAAAGTAAGGCTGCACAACGATTAATCGCGATTAATCGTTTGCAAAATAAATGTCTGTGTTTACGTAATGTATGTGTGTGTTCTGTGTATAATAATTGTATATATAAATACTTGCACATACAAGTATAAATTTAAAAAATACATGTATAAATAAATATACATATTTATATATATTTTAGATTACATATAAATATAAATATTTTATATATAAATATCATGTTTTTCTTAAATATATACATGTATGTGCATGTATTTATATATACATAATTAATATACACAGAACACACACATATATTACGTAAACACAGACTTTTATTTTGCAAACGATTAATCATTGTGCAGCCCTAGTTCAAAGCGAATAGATGTTGAAACTGTTACTTGGCAGTTGCCCAGTAACTTTTTTTTTTTTTTTTTTTTTTTTAATGAATTTGGACAATGTATGGTTGTGAGAATGTGATATGGCTTTGTGCAATCTTCAAATTGCAATGGTTTAATGTAATTATAAAAATATGTAGTCTGAAGCACTGTATGTTTCAGAGTTAACTCTGTTCATTTCTCAGCACTGTTAATTTTTAGTTCCGATTCACAGTAAATGCTACTCTGCCAGTGCTTTGTTTTTGAGTCGCTTACAATGTGCATTTGGGAATGCTACATGCGCCAACCATCTTCCCAAATTCGTAATGAGAATCGATTATAAATCTGTTGTCGACAAAGAGAATCATTAAGGTCTCCTTGTGGTTTTCTGCCAAAATAAAAGCTCAGTGGTTTAATGTTTGAAAGCAAAGAAATTAAGTTTTCAGAAATCAGGTCTTCCTTGATCACATGCCTGCTTCTAACATATGAAATTGTATTTGTAAATTTGTTGCTTTGCTAGCTTTATAAAATTTATTTAGCATATTCTGTTGTTTTATGGGCAGTGGTTTACAAATTATGAGGTTTTTGTTTTTGTTTTTTGTCACCATTCCAGGAACTGCTTCAATTCTTACAGAGGAGCATGTGACAACGATGTCCCCCACTGCAGCTGCAGTTGCCAAAATCATCAAACCAGGCATGAAACTCACAGAGGTACTGACCTACATTCTGATAATTGTGATGCCAATACGTAGTTCATATTCAGAAGTTATTAGCCTTTTTAAATGTTAATATACATTGTCCTATTTTTATGTAGATATATACGGCATATGTCGAAACTCAAGAACAACTACAACGGGAGAAACTAGAAAACAAACGACTGCACAAGTATCTGGATGACATTGTGCAGGAGATGGAGGCAAAGGCACCCATCCTGAAGAGACAGAGAGAGGAGTATGAGCGCATGCAAAAGTCTGTTTCCAGTCTCTCTGCTAAACTAGAGCAAGCTGTCACGGTAAGGACGGAGCAGTCAGTTACATGTCACACAATACATGCTGCCTGGTGATTGCTTTGCACTTACAAAACCAAATCTATGACTGTTCTTGGTTTTTCAGGAGGTCCACCGCTTGCAGAAAGAAGCAGATGAAGGCAACAAACGTGCATCTGTGTTGGAGAGAGATAACCAGAGGTTTGAGGTGCAGCTGGCTGACATGGCTCAACAGGTAAGGTCTAATGGCACAGCTCAGACATCAATTGACATCAATATTTGCTAACCTTAGTTAATGTGAACTAACGGTGAACAATTCGTCTACAGCATTTATTAATTTTAGTTAATGTTAATTTCAACATTTACTAATACATTATTAAGATTATAATTTGTATATTTACATTAATGTACTGTGAACTGACTTGAATAGGAAAATTAACTAACATTTATCAAGTTAATAAATGTTGTAAGAATATAGTGTTCATTTTTATTTTTTGTAAATGCATTAACTAATGTGACCTATATTGTAAAGTTTTACTAAGTTATCTATAATCCTGTTGCTTTCACATCATCTTAGGTGCGGGTTCTCCTCATTGAGCTGGAGGAAGCACGTGGTAACCATGTGATGCGTGAGGAGGATGAAGTGTGTTCGGCGGATGTGAGCAGCACTTCAGAGGTGATTTCTCAGCACCTGGTCACCTTCCGCAGCGTTGAAGAGCTACAGCAGCAGAACCAGCGACTCCTAGTGGCACTCAGAGACCTCAGTGAGGCAAAGGAGAAGGATGAGTTGGAGGTAGACACCATGAAGTAAGTGTGTGTGATTTGTGTGGATCTCTCAACCTAATATCAGATTAAATATTAATGGAGAAAGCATAACGCTGAGTGTGTGTTCAGACGCAGTGAGGTGGAGAAATATCTCGAGGATCTTCAGCGTGAATTGGAGCAGCTCAAGGAAAAGAGAGCCCAGGACCTGCAGAAGGTTGACACTGTGGCACGACAGAGGGACATGTTCCGCATGCTTCTGACTCAGGCCACTGGAGTCTCCTTCCCACAGGGTAACTATTTTTTAGTTTATTGACATGTTGCTACACAATGTTGCCTAGTTTTATATCGTCAGTGTAATCATTGCAATTGTGAATATTTGAGATTGTGCAAGACGCCTTATTGTGAAGGTTTCACAATGATTGAATGAACTTTTACTGTGACAGGTGCTGGTTCTGAGGAGCTTATGCTGACCTCCACTCCCCGCCGTTCTCCAGCCGTCACACCTACTGCAGGCACCCCTACAGGACTGGTTGCCACGGCGATAGAATCTACTGAGTCAGTAGAGGCCAAGGCTGCACTGAAGCAGGTAGATTATTTGAATATAATGTTCAAAAGAACAGCATTTTTTTTTTAAAACAGAATTGTTTTGTATCCTTATTAATGCCTTTGTCACTTTATCAATTTAATGCATCTTGCTAAATAAAAGTATTATTACTTAAAGTATAAATTGAACACAATATTAAAGTTTAATCAAATGTTTTATGTGTTTGATCAGCTTCAGGAAATCTTTGTGACCTATAAGAAGGAAAAAACAGAGTCTGAAAAGGCTCTGATTGAGCAAAGTGAGAAACTACAGGATCAAGTAACTGAACTCCGCTCCGAAAACACCAAGATTTCTACACAGCTGGAGTTCACCTCCAAACGGTATCCAGTCATACAGTCTTTTGGTCCTTGTGTTTTTTGTTGTTGTTTTCCCCAAATGTAGAATCATTGGTTTGTCTTTGTGGTGTGTGTGTGTCAGGTATGAGATGCTCCAGGATAATGTGGAGGGCTACCGTAAGGAGATTGCCTCTCTGAATGAGAAGACTCAGAAACAGGCTGCAGCAATTCAGCAGAACGAACAGACCATACACACCCTCACGCAGGATCGGCGAGCAACAGCCGAGAGACTCACCATTGCTGAGGTGTGTTGTTGTACACTCAAGCACAGGTTTCTCTGACTGTTAGCCCAGTCTAAATTGAATTAATCATTTATGTCTCTATTTCAGTCTGAAGCAGAGAACCTGCGTAAAGAGAGAGACATGCTGAAGATGGTGGAGATCAGACTGACCCAGGAGAAAGAGATCTTCCAGGCCCAACAGCTCGGCCAGAACATGCTGCTGACCAACCTCAAATCAATACAGGTGACAAGTGCTTTTATGAATCATGTCAAACTATGGTACAGACTGAGTCTCTCAAAGGATGTTTTGAGAACTTGTGAATGATTTTTGCAGGCAACTCTAGAGCGCTCAGAGACTGAGACCAGACAGCGGCTGACTGCTCAGATTGAGAAGCAGGAGCGAGAGATTGCTCAGCTCCAGAAGAGACTCGAGAATGAGGTGGAACAGAAGCACCTGCTGACACGCAATCAAGACGTGAGGGACATGGCTCTTTATCTCTCTCTTCTCTCTTATTTCCTCCTGATTGGTATCTTGGCTCATTTGCATCTCTTTGACATTCCTCTGCATTACAGATGCAGCTGATGGATGCTAAGAAGCAGCTTGAAACACAAACAGCCCAGCACCACAGGACAAGAGAACAGCTTAGTGCTGCTCAACTTGAGCTTAACAAACTGAGGCTGCAGATCAGTAGTGGGGAGAGCCGGCTGGTGTCCCACACAGTACATACAGGTGAGAGACTGTGCTCATGATTAAGCCAACATGGAATCAGAGCACTTCTTACATTTTATTTTTGCTTAGTTTACCTAAATAAAAAAAGACTTCTAAAGTTGTTTTTCCCTCTCCAGGCCTGCAGGGCAGTGAGGGGGACATGGAGGCTCTGCGTGCCCAGCTGAAGCAGGCTGAGAATAAGGTAGAAGAGCTGGCCGAGCGATTGAAGAACACTACTGCCAGTATGGAGCAGTACAAAGCCATGAGCCTTAGCCTGGAGGAGTCCCTAGATAAAGAGAAACAGGTGGGTGAGGAATGATAAAATCACTGTGCTCTACTGTAACACACTTTACCTCCCATAATAATAAAGACGATATGAAACTGGCCATGGGACATTTTTTTAAAAAAGTAAGGGGGTTAACTTAGAAATTTGTTTTATACATTTTTCCTCTTTGGCTTTCCCCTTTTAGGTAACCGAGCAGGTGCGTTCATCTGTGGAAACCCAGATTGAGTCGGCTCAAGAGCAGTATAAACAGCTGGAGCAGACACTTCTAGAAATGGACAAGGAGAAGCAGAGCTTGCAGGAAGAGAAAAGCAAAGCTGTTGCTGCTGTGGAAGAAGAGGTAATGAATTCCACTGTCAACCATGCTCAGTAGATCCTTGACCTTTCTCATTTAAAGATGCCATATTATATGCAGTTCATGTATTTTCAAACTGCAGTCTGGGGGCTTCAAGGAAGTGCTAGGGGGTCCATAGAATAGTTTATTCAAAAACTGTGTGAAAATGTAAAAAAAAAATAATAAAATAAGATTACACTAAATAAATAACATTTATTGAAAGAAATAACAATTTGAATTCAATAACAAAACAAATTAGTTTAATATACCAGTACTATAGTGAGAGAAAAAAAGAGACTTATTTATTATAATCCATTTTCAATGGATTTTTGGGTTTTTGTGGCATCTAAAATATTAAAAACCCCTGATGTAGTTCAGTGTCACTTTCCTGGGTGGGCCAAGTAGATGAATGTGTTTATGTATTGCGTTCTGTTAATTTTCAGTGTTTTAAGTGAACAATGTTGTGTTTTTGGAGGCTTATTTTGACTTGTGTCTTAATCCTTTATCCCAGCTGAGCGAGCTGAGGAAATCTCTGAGCAGCCTGCAGGCAGAACACCAGAGTGCCTTGGAGAGAGCTTCTGTTGCTGCTGCACAGGAGCAGCAGGCCATCCTGGACAGTCAGCAGCAGGCTAAGATGGCAGCTGAGGCGCAGGATAAATATGAGAGGGAGATGTTGCTGCATGCTGCCGATGTGGAAGCACTGCAGGCTGCCAAAGCTCAGGCTCTGCAGGCGGCTCTTCTCAAACAGCAGCTGGAGGAGAAAGTTCAGTGCACCAGCGCACAGCTGCTGGAGTCTCGTGTCTCCTGGGAAGAGCAAGAGAAGATTCTCAAGGTAAAGGAATGGCAAAAAAAGAGGCTGTTACAGTAGTGAATACAGCATTTTCACAGTCATTTTGTATCTCTCCGCATTAGGAGGACCAGTGTAAGTTAGTCTCTCGCTGTGAAGATCTGCAGAGGCAGAACACACTCCTCCATGAGCAGATACAGACTCTGAGTGGACAGATGGCCAGTCAAATGCAGCGAGCCACCAATGAGAGTCCGCTGAACATCTCTCTGACTGAGGAGGGCAAGTCTCAGGAGCAGCTCCTGGAGATACTCAGGTGAATGTCTGCTCTGTTCAAAATGTTAGGAATTTGTCAACTCACTTAAATGTGAGTAAATCACTCACAAATGCAGCAAAATTTTGTCTCAGGGAGCTAAATGTATGTCATTAGCCATTGTCTAGTAAATTTGTTACATTTTACTGACCATTGATTAAGTTAGAGGCTAAGAGTAAGTTTAGAAAAGATTTTTGCTGCATTTAAAATGAGAAATATCTATTCCAGAAAATTTAATTTCTAGCCAATGGCTTTTTTTTTTTTTTTTTTTTTTTTTACCAATGTGTCCTTAGATGGTTGATTGTGCAGATAAAATGTGTTAAAGGAGAGAATGTAAAAAATAGTTTAGATATAGTAAATTATAGTCTCATTCATGGCAGTCTTTTTCTCCATTGGTTTTCAGGTTTGTGCGACGAGAGAAGGAGATAGCAGAGTCTCGGTTTGAGGTGGTCCAGGGGGAGAGTCTGAGGCACAGGCTGAGAGTGGAGCATCTGGAGAGAGAGCTGAAGGATGTTCAGGAGAGTCTAAGTGCAGAGAGAGAGAGGATGCAGGTTGGCATGGAGAACCAAGATGCATTCTGTTTTATTCCTGATCAATTATATTAGTTAACTGCCTTAGTTACCAGATCCCATTCTTTCTTTTTGCCTGTGCATGGTACTCAGCCTGTGTTTAATTGTCTAAAGGTGACTGCAAAGACTCTGTCCCAGCATGATGAGCTGATGAAGAAGACAGAGACCATGAATGTGCTAATGGAGACCAATAAGATGCTGAGGGAGGAGAAAGAGAAACTGGAGCAGGAGCTGCAGGATACTCAAGCCAAGGCAAGGCGCCCTTATTAAAGCGCATGACCAACAATTATATTTGCAAATGTACCTGCTGCTAAAAAGACAGCAATACATGACTGGTTCTCACCTGGACCCTCATCAATCCATTTTTTTTTTTTTTTATTAATTTTATTTAAACCATCTTCACTTTTTAAAAAATTTTTTTTTTATTATTATTTATTGAAAGGAAAGGGAATGTATATTGTTTGTGTTAAGTGTAGTTTTATTTACCTATAACCAGGGGTGCACATAACTTTTTTGGTCTGGTTCTCAAAGGAGTACCTGGAGATTTTGCTTGGTACTCACACTTTACACGACACATCCTAAAAGCTGTCCTAATCACTTTCCTCCTGACTGCTCTCCTCACTATGTTCTTTTCTCTCGTACATGGTAGATGATGATAATGACTTTTTTTTTTTTTTTTTTTACTAACATTAATGACAGCAAAGGCTGCTGCCACTTTAAGAAGGAAAGCACGGACCAAATAACTGACACACATCCGGTTTCTTTCTCAACACTTCACTTATGACATAACCGAGAGAATACTTGCCGAGACAGGTATTTTGACATAATTTTGTGTGTATGTTTCCTTTCAAGCGCAAGTAAACGCGAAAGCGGAATTAATTCGGTGTTCGAGCGCTGTCTGACTCTCATCATGCATGCATTTCGGGGGGCTGTGCGCACAGTTCGCGAGTCCCGAATTTTTCCTCTTCTTCCGCTTTTAAAGTCGTTTGAATGTGTTAATTGGCGAGACAAAACATGCCCAAATTACAATCTTTCACTCTATGATGGTTAAATATAGCAGTTAATTCGCGAATCACATGCGTGCCGAACCGTTGGACCTTATCCGTATGGATCACGGATTAACTGCAATCCGTTGCACACCTAATAATTAAAGAACACACATATTATGATGATTGCTATCTTACCAGAGATGGAGAAAAATCCTACTCCAATAAGTAAACGTATCCATGTGAACCGGTACTCAAAAGCGCTTCCCTCCATGTTTTCTGGTACGCATAGTTTATTTTTACCGCGCATGCGTACCTGCGTACCTCTTATGTGCACCCCTGCCTATAACCAAATTTGTGTACATTCTAAAATTGAATAAGTTGATCACAAAAAAACATGACCAGCAAAATGCAATTAATATCAATTATGTTTTTGTTCACAGGTGCGAAAACTGGAGTCGGACATCTTACCTATGCAGGAGTCCAATGCAGAGCTCAGTGAGAAGAGTGGTATGCTACAGGCAGAGAAGAAGCTTCTGGAAGAAGACATCAAACGCTGGAAAGCTCGCACTCAGGTCAGGATTTTTGTGTATCTTTGAGTTATTTCATTAAAAAAATATGCATTTGTCATTGGTGAAAATGACAGGATACTGATTTTATATACTTTGTGGTGTTCAGCATCTGGTGAGCCAGCAGAAAGACACTGACCCAGAAGAGTATAAGCGCCTGCACTCTGAGAGGGAAGCGCATCTCAAACGCATCCAGCAGCTTGTTGAGGAGACTAGCCGGCTCAAAGCTGATGCTTCCAGGTTAGAGCAAAGTTTCACAGGTTAAAAATGACTTTTTATATTTGTGTCTTGCTGTGTTTTATGCCGGTCACATTTTCTTGCTCTTTGCAGGAGCAGTGGCACTTTGACTATGCTGCAGTCTCAGGTTCAGAACTTAAGGGAGAACCTGGGGAAGGTGATGGTGGAGAGGGATAACCTGAAGAAAGACCAAGAAGCCAAAAACTTGGACATCCAGGAGAAAATGAAAACCATCACACAAGTTAAAAAGATTGGTCGACGATATAAAACCCAGTATGAGGAGCTCAAGGTTGAATATGACAAGGTGAAATGGGGTTTATCACTTAAAAGTTCAAATATGTGTTTGGAGTGGAGATCTGATTTAATTGGTTTTGTGCAGTTGGTAGCCGCTGCTGCATCTGCACCAGCCCAGGATCAGGAGGCACAGCAGGCATCAGCACAAGAACTTCAGGGTCTCAAAGAGTCCCTCAACCAATCAGAGAATAGGACAAGAGAACTAGAAGGCCATCTGGAGAATCTCAATAGAGTAAGTGCACTTCCTAGTTTAAAAGGTTTATGACAATTTCAGTTTCATTTTCCCTGAGGTCTATTATCCTTTAGAGATAAAATGATTTAATAAAAAATACTAGTTTACATTTTTTTTTTCTTATTCATATTTATTACATATATTATTCATATTATTTCCACCCTATCTGTTGACACACCAGTTTTATATTATTTATTTAAATATTTAATTTTATTTTAATGATTCATATTTATTATCAATTTTCCACCCTTTCTCTGACCCACTCTGTTTGTGGTTTATCTGTCATGTGAAATGTAGTGTGGCTCCCATGTCCATCTTCAGTCTCTTTGCAAAACCTCCATTACCTTGTGATAGGATCACAAAACAATCTGCGCTGAAACGTACTGCACAAACTTTTAAGATCAGACTGAAATGATTAGGTACCTTTTGAGTATACGATGCTCATAGTGTGAGATTTCTTTTGCTCTTTGCAGACTGTTGGCGAGCGGGAAGCAGAGGCACGCAGTGCACAGGAACAGGCCTCTCGCCTTCAGGGGGAGCTAACACGTCTCAGACAGGAGCTTCAAGAGAAATCATCTCAGGAGGAGCGACTCAAACAGCAACTGACTGAAAAAGAGGAGAGGACCAAGAAGGCCATCGTAATGGCCAAGCAGAAGATCAGTCAGCTTACTGGTAAGAATTGACCCTGGTTTAAAAGAATTCATTTTAAACCAGAAAATAAATATTTTTATTTTTTTACACTTTGTCCTCTACTTCCAGGTGTAAAGGGTCAGCTTCTGAAAGAAAATGAGGAGTTGAAGCAACAAAAAGAGGAATTGGAAGTACGAGTGAGCGCACTAAAGTCTCAGTATGAGGGGCGTCTGAGCAGACAAGAAAGGGAGCTGCGAGACCTCCGTGAGCAGCAGGAGAGACATGGAGAACAGAGAGACGAACCAGCGGAACAGGGCTCCAGCAAGGTAACGCCACACATTTGTGCAATTGCAAATCTATAGCTAAACAAGTTTTACATGTTAAAGTGTTTATATAGTTTTTCTTCTGTCTGCAGACCCAGGAACCTCAAAGGACAACAGAACAGCGACAGATCTCTCTCAAGTCCACTCCAGTGGCAGAAAGAGGAAGGTAAAGTATTTCTTCACTTGCACTTTTAATTCATAGCCACTGTCAAATGGCTCCAGTCAAGCCTCTTTACATTGTCCCTTTTATAGTGCAAGCACTTCAGAGCCTCCAACTGCTAACATAAAGCCCACACCACTGGCAGCAACCCCCAGCAAGCCTCCAGCCATCCCAGGAAACAAATCCACCCCAAGGGCCAGCATCAAACCCATGATCACTCCTGCCCCAGTGCCCACTCCTACACCCACTGCCACAGTCATGCCCACAACGCAGGTGGAGAGCCAAGAGCGTAAGTGTTGAACTGTTTTTGACCAAGGTTGTTATTGTTTACGAAAACTTATAAATATAAAAATATTTTTTTTGTGTTAACTAGTTGCCAAAACGGTTTAAAAACTAAAATTGAAAAAAAAAAAACTATATAAAAATATTACAAAAATAAAAGACACACGTACAACAATTTCTTAAATTATAACTAAAATTAAAATCAAAAAATGTATAAAAAAGATTTGAAATGTTAACAAACTATAATAGTATATCAATGATACTAAAATAACGGTTTTTGATTAAATAATTACACTAATTATAGCCAATTATACTATACTAATTATTTTTAGCTTTTATTTTTCTTTATTTGTTTTAGTAATATTGGTTTTTCATTTAATATTTATATTTTCAGTATTTTTACATTAACAAAAACAATTTTTAATAGTTTTTGTTCACAACACTGATGTACAAATTAATTATTTTTTTCCTTGACCTCGCAGCCATGCAGTCATCTGAGGGCCCGCTTGAGCATGTGACTGTCTATGGGAGTGCCAGTGGTTCAGTGCGCTCCACCAGCCCTAATGTTCAGACCACCCTGGCTCAACCTCTGCTGAACGTTCAACAACAGAGCCAAGCCACTGCATTCATCCAGCCCACTCAACAACAAACACAACCCCCTGCTGAACCATCCAATCAGGAACCTCCAGCTGCTGTAATGCTCCCAACCTCACAAATAGACAGGCCTCTGTCCACATCCACAGGGCTGTGGAGTGCCACCGCTAGCACAAGCAGTGCCAATGCAGGTAGAGTCAATTATAAACTCCGCCAGATTAGCTCAACACTTTTGTCATGGAACTTGAGCTCTAATGTGTCCTCCTCCTGTAGTGACTGCATCTCCTAGTAATGCCTTGAGCAAACGCCCCCGTGAAGAGGAACAAGAGAGCATGTCTGCTGACACGCAGTCCCAGGATGAGCCCAGTGACACTCCCATTTGCAAGAGGGTCCGCATTCATAGAGTGGGGCTGGAGGTGAGGTTCATAACTAAAGTATATTTATACAAGGTGCCATAATATAAATTCAAGACTATGCAACATAAAACACAAAATATACACTGCAGGAAGAGATGTTGGCCGAGGACAGCACTGAGGCTGAGAGCGTTGTACCAGGTGACAACCAGGAGGCTCCTGATGCTGGACAGGTAATGGCATGAGGGATGTGTGTAGAACTTCCTGTTTGTATTCAGACAGAGTAGAAGTGTGAAACTAATAGAAATTGGTGTTTCATATGCATGTGTGAAGGAGTTGGAGAGCTACGCTACTTTGGAGATGATGGATGAGGAACCAGGACCATCTCAGTCTGTGCCTGGAGATCGACTTCTGCCCCATTCCTCCGACACCCATCAAAGCCCAAATGAGCCCGATCACCACGTTATAGTCATTGTTAGTGACACAGATAGTGAGGGAGACCACGAAGATGAATCCGAGGAGGAGGAAGAGGAGGAGGAAGAAGAGCAGGTTTGTAGTCACACCGAATCTGAAATTCAGTGATGTTTGATTCTGTTATATGAACTGTTTTTACCCACCTTAGGATTATGAGGAGGAAGATGAGGAAGAGGAGGAGGAAGATGACGACGATGAGGAGGATGGAGGGATTGGGGAAGAGGGAGAGGAGAGCAACGAAGGAAGCGGCAGCAGAGACGGCAATGAGGCCTACGAGGGTGACGACACAGAGGTACAAAGCAGAGATGTGCACCAATCAGAATTCAGTTGAGAATGCCAATTCCTGAATTTAAATTGAGGTAGCAAATAGGATGCAGAATTGTAATTTAAACTTTAAAAAGTGTAATTAAAATCAAATGAAATTCAAAGACACTGCTGTAAGTGTAGTTTTATTAGTACATTGTATTTTTCAGTCTGAATTACCCATATAGGGGAAATGTGTGTACATATAATGCATAGAAACGTACTAGGGATGACAACCAAAGCTCGTTAACTGATCATTAAACGTTAACCGGCAAGATTGCTTAATTAGAATTTAATTAATTTAGAATGGATAAGTGTCTGTGACCCATTAAAAAAATAACAAAATTTGTTTTCCAGGGGTTTAGTTTTACATGTGCAAATAGCAGCATAAACAACAGAACATGAGGATTCATCATCACATCACGCACCTGCAGCTCTTCTGTGAATGGGGAAAAACAGAATAAAATCATATATATAAAAGGAATAAATACGCAACATATCACTTAAATAATTACCAGATTAACAAAACGAAAGGAAAAAAAACTCTGCGAAATAGTAAATGCAGAGTTTGTTCATTTTTGTGATACGCTCCAAAAACAAGTTCACGGAAAGAAAACCGAGATGACAGCATCCTGTTTGTTTTCTTTATTTTACAAAATTACAATGTTTTGTTTTATATTGTGAGTGTACACAAATAAAAGTAAACCCTTTACAGTTTCCAATGATGTCTTACTCTTATCTGTACGACCATAAATGGAGTATTTTAAGTTGTTTGTGCTGTTATAAGGAAACATTTCAAGTTGAGCGCGCAGACGCCTCGCTCGCACACAACACATCAGTTCTAGCATTGCTAATTTGACATCACAACCTGCTCATTAGCTAAATAATATGCAGTCAACCAAACATAAAAAAAGTCACACTGTTCAATTTAAATTGTCTGTAGTAGAATCTGTGGCATCTATCATGAACACTGTCTCACAGCACAAGCACATTTTTGCGTATGTGAAGGATAATATTTTACGTAGGTATTGGAATGCAAATGAAGTGCAAAGCCATGATAAATAAGTTTAGCATCCAAATACTTTGCGAAATATGGAAAAGTTTGGATTTGTGCTGAATGAAAGAGGAAGGCTATGTGAAGTTTCTATTTCAGTTTCACTTTTAAATAAATTTGTTTTGGCTTGATGTTTATATAGCTACTTTTTTTCATTCTTGTTCTGTTTTGAATACCGTTAAATTTAAATTGTTGTAGAGTGAGGGGAACTAAAATAGCCTATAGCTTTGTTTATATAGGGTTTCTACTCAGTTTGTAAAAGTGTGGAGTTTTGAGTAATTTCCAGGTCTGGATAAGTATTAAAAATATTTTTTTCCAGACTATTGCCCCTATTCAGTTTTCTAAAATATAAAATTAAGAGTTTTTGAAAAAACTAAATGCATCATCCAAGCAGTCATTCCAAAAGATTAGTGATCGATTTTTGATTGTCGAACACAACTGAATGAATTTAAGGAACACATTTTCATTCTTTTTTTACTGTAAGCAAGCTCTTTTGAACTTCACTAAATGATTGTGTGTGTCACTCAAACCAGCAACAGATAAAGGAGCAAATGTTATCTAAATCAGACTGTAGTTTGCTGTTTGGTGATCAGACACATCACGCATGTGTCAGAGATTAATATATGCCAGATATTAAATGTTTTAGGTTTATTCTCATTATGTAATCACATGTTATAACTTTGAGAAAACCAATGGAGGAAAAAAAAAGAGAAATTAAAAATATTTATATTATATTTATATTAAATATCTAAATACGAAACATAATGCTGAAAATAATGCTATATGAACCATTTATGTTAAATAACGTCTAAAAAAAATGTACAGAGAGGTTTGGAAATTTGAAAACATTTTGAAAATGTGTAGGAACTCTGTTTGTAAACCGGTAGGCCTATATAATTTCTCAATGCAATACTAAAATGCAACTTATACGCAACTTTTTTTTTTTTTTTTTTTTTTTTTTTAAAAAAAACGAAATTTTATGATTTGCTGCATGGTAAAAAAAAAAAAAAAAAAAAAAATGCTAATGTTTTCAAAATATCTTGAAAAATGACTTAAATTACTTTTTAAACCATTTAACGAATAGTATTAATCGTTCAAAATTCTTACTGCCATTTAACCAGTTAACTATGAGCATCCCTAAAATGTAGACAATTCTGACAAACATTACACATTAATAATCAAATTGTTTATTAGTTAATAATATAATTTATATAATAATAATAAAATATATATTTTTGAAAGAAATCTCTTATGCTCACCAAGGCTGCATTTATTTGACATTTATTTATTTGCATTTATTTTGGCATTACCCCAGTCTTCAGTGTCGCATGATCCATCTGAGATCATTATAATACGCTGATTTTGATGTTTTTAATTTTTTGCTAAATATTTTTTGGGGAAAAAGCATTTATTTGAAAATAAAATCTTTTGTTACATTTATAAATGTCTTTACTGTCATGCTTGATCAATTGAATGCATCCTTGCTGAATAAAAGTGCTTTTTTTTTTCTTTCAAAAAAGAAAGTTACTCCAAACTTTTGAATGGCAGTGTATATCTCTAAATTAATTAAACGTTCTAAACTCTAAATTAATTACTCGAAATTAGTCAAACATTCTACTTATCAGTTGAAAAAATGGGCATAATTAGTCTAAAATTATCCATGTTTTTTTTTTTTTTTTTTTTTTTTTTTTTTTTGCTAAATTTGGACTAATTAAATTCCTTTATGTAAATCTATGAATTGATGTTCAGTAAATTCCTCTTCCCTTTGCCCAACCCTAGCGCACACACAATTGTTTTTTGTGCAACATAAACACCTACATTTGGACTTAACATCAGAGAGGTCGGTATAATGGCACTTTTCCACTGTGTGGTATGACTCTGCTTGGCATGACTGCTCGGCTCACTTTACTTTGGCTCGGTTTGCTTTTCCACTGTAGTTTAGTACCGCTTCAAAGTGGGTAGGATTATAGACTGATCTTTATAGTTGCGCTGCCACTTCATCTACTGACAATGATACAGCCATTTCTTTCTTCAAGTTTCAAATCAAAAAAGTCATGCGAACAAATAATGCGGTGGCTGTTGCTGACTGTTTAAATCTAGTAGGTTTGATATGTCGTGTCGCAAATCCAATGACGCTGGTAATAACGATTCTCTCTGACCAATCAGTGATCTGCAGTGTTTAAAGTGTTTACTTTTTAGTATAAGTATTAGGACCCTCAACCAGTTACTAGGTACTGTGCACAGTGGAAAACCCTCCAAAAGTGAGCTGTACCGAGCCATACCATGCAGTGGAAAAGCTAGCTTATGCCATTTTTAACCACAACTTGCCATTATGCAATGTATTTGTGTATAACTGGCACAGCAGGGTCGGTTTGACTACGCACCCTTCCCTAATTTTTAATGATAATAAAAAAAGTTAAAACCATTCTGCTAAATACAGCTTGGGACAAACGTTCTCTGTGTATGTATGAATCAAAATATAATACTCAGAGAAATTAACTAGAAATATTCTTCCTGCTATTTCTGCTTCCGGACCGTCCTTTCCAAGGTCCCTGATCCTACAGATCCAGGCACTGAGACAGAGGAAAGTCTTGGAGCGACAGACTCCACCCAGCGCATGGCAGATTCTCAGAGCTGTAAGTCAGCGTGAACTAACCATCTCTCTGAAAGGATGTGTGGAAACAACTGTTGATCTTTTCCATGCTATTACAATTAATGGGATTGAGGCTTTCAAGCTTCAAAAAGTCAGTTGTTGGTGTTTTAAAGTGCCTTCTCTTTTCCTTTCCTTGTGACGTCTCAGTTGAAACGAGCACATTAGATGTGTTTGATGCACCTGTCACAAGCTCTGCCCCTCGACCTCCACAATCACCCAGGAGACCTCAGCATCCTCTGCCACCTCGGCTAAACATCTTGGCCCCATCTGCTCAGGACTTGGGACCTCCTGCTCAAGTCCAGGTGTGTGTAAAGGTCACTGTGTTCTTCGTGGCATAGCCTGAGGAATCTTTTCATGGTTTGCTGTTAGGCATTGCCTGGAGTGTGTGTGTGTGTGTGTGTGTTGTTGAAAAAAAAGAAAAAAAAATAACTTGCATGTGTCTGCAGCGTCTCCCAGTTCGTCGACAGTCAGTGGGACGAGGCCTTCAGCTTACCCCTGGAATGGCCAGTAGTGCAGTGAGTCCCCTTTTAGTACTTTTTTAGTACAGTTTGATTGTGTGCTGTTTGTACTTGAGCTTGAATGCTTTTCTATAGCTGTTAAATCCCAGTGTCATCGTTTTCCTCTGTTTCCCAGCAGCAGCATTTCTTTGAGGACGATGACAGGATGGTTCCCAGTACCCCTACACTCATTCCTCCACGCTCTGATGGATTTGCTGAAGCAATCCAGTGCGTTTCCTAGTTTTTACACTTCGCTGTGCTTGTTTCTGGCCACATGACTGATTTTTTTTTTTTTTCTCTGCTGTTGTACAAAGTTCTCCACAGGTCGCAGGCGTATCACGATTCCGATTTGGTCCTTCAGATGACCTTCCACAGACCAGCTCCTCTCACTCAGACCATGGCCAGCTGCCCTCACAAGGTTGCATGCTTTACCTTATGTTATTGAGTCTTAAAGGACTATTACTTAACTGCTCTTTCTGTCAGATATTGGTTCATTTTTTTATGATGTCTTCTGTGTTTTGCAGGTTTAGGCATGTATGATAGTTCTGTTTACCTTGGAGCTCATGAGGAGGAGTCGGGAGGCCGAAGTGTGCCCACAACCCCACTACAGATCGCTGCTCCTGGTATGTACAAAATCACCCATCCTTTTTTGGTTTCTTCTAATATCTGCAGCATTGTGACTCTGTCATACTGTTTCATTGACAACCCGTTTAATTGTAATTATTGTTCAAAATTGGGGTTTCAGTGTTTTTGTGTGTGTGTGTGTGTGTGTGTGTTTTCATATATCATACACAGAATGAGAATCTGAATTCTCTTGGAAATTCCCTATTTGAAAAAAACTTACCAAGTGCAGGATTATGAAATGGTCACACTTGTTTTACTTTCATTCAATACCCCTAGAATTGTTGACACACAGAGGGATGACACAAGCCATTTCAAAATAATTTCAGCATCCTTTCTTTTTACATCATTACTGTACCTTTTTATAATTGGTTAAATCAGCTTTTTTTATCTATTCAGTGACAATTTTATCAGAGACTGTGCCATCTGAAGCAAATGAGCATGCTTCTCAGTCTGTACCCATGGTGAGCACCTCCACACCAGGCCTCAGTGCTCCTGCAGGCCCTAGTGGGGTGGAGGAGAGAGATGACATGTTCATGGATGGAGGAGACAGGTGAGTGTGAGCCCTTAAATCTGCACACACAACACATTGACAACTTCCTTTCATTCTTGTGCCATACAAGGAGTTTGGGAGATCATGAACTCCATAATGGAGTAGTAGGTGTAGTACATGTGTATTTTAAGGTAATTTTGTCTAATAAATATTTCTGCAGTGCTGAAGCTTCACTTGAGGCTGTGTCACAGACTGAGGCAGAGGAACCAGCCCAGACATCAGATGAGGCCAGTCTGCCTTCCACAAGCCAAGAACCTTCATCTAGTTCTGCAGGTACACGCAAGCACACTTAAAATTATTCAAACCACCTTAAATATCTCATTGCGGTTTCACAAACTGTGTGTCTCCTTTTCTCTTTCAGACACAAGCAGCTCTCAGCCTCCTAAAGCTAGAACGGGGTCTGGCAGACAATGGACTAGTGGTCGTGGTTCTAGGAGCTTTGTAAAGAGGGGTAAGAATATGGACCATTTTTAGTTTCTCCAACTGTGGCAAATGACTCTTTATTTCTTTTCTTTTTAACCCAGATGCATTAACACAGTAAGATTTGACATGATCATCTGGATTTGACATCTTTATTGACTACTTTCTTGCTGTAGGTGGAGCAGGCGTCATGGGTGTGAGGGGCCGCTTTGCCAGGTGAAGCAAACTCCCAGCAGTCATCATTCTAGTTCTGGAGCGACACATTCTGAACTTATAGTTCCAAAAGAATCAGCCATACCTTTGTTCTGCTTCAAAGATTCAGTCAATGTATTATAATTGTTGTTTGTTAGTTTAATGCTTTGAGCAATCCATCATCGTTATTTTAATGGTTTTACATCCGTACAATAAAATTGTTTTGAAGGAAATTCTTAGTTTGTCCTTAATTCTGTCACTGACGATGCAGCATATTACTGCCAAAGGCTGTTTTTCTATGGCACATAAGACAAGGGCATCACTAGAAATCTAAATTCACTGTATATATATATATATGAGGTGAAGAGATGAATGACTCAGTTTTTCTTAGTTTCCTGGCATTTGAAGAAGCTGCTCGCAGAGTTTTCCCTTGGACCTGTAGCAGATTTCAAGATCACTGGTTTTTCTCTTTCCATTTTTATGCTGTAATACGTTCCTGTGAAAGACAAGAACAGAAATATTTAATAAACACTGGGAGCAGTGTCGTTTTTAATTAAACTATTAAAAATCATTTTTGGTAACTGAAATGAAGCTGAAATATGAAAAACTTGTGAAAAAAATAGAAATGTTTCCTTGGTAATTAATTGAAATAAGTTTTAAGTTGAAGTACTAAAATTACTAAAAATGAAATAAATTAAAGCTACATAGAAATATTTTTGTAAAAAAAAAAATTAAATAAAAATTGACAACTAAAACTCAAAATATAAAAAAATACTATAATAGCATATATATGCTAAAATAACCAGGCTTTCAATTAAAAATGTAGCTAGACAAGCAACTATTCTAGTGAGTCTTGCAGTTGTATTACTTGCCAAATTTGATTAATCATAAACGTTGTGACTTGAAACAGTGTTTGAACAGAGTCCAATACCAGCTTTTCACTACTTTTAATGAATGACGTAACACTCACTTTGAGAAAATACATAATACTTGTATCCCTCTTTCACCCTTGAGGGTACAGACACTGCTGAGGTCACCATGGTTGGAAATCCTGTCCAATTCTTTGAGATATTGATCATTTGCCCCAGAGCTGCAGCTGAAAAAAAGAAAAGAAAAAAAAAAACTTGGTAACACTTTATTTTAGTGTCTTTTAACTAGTTTCTTATTACCATGCATATTACTAGAATATTGACTATTTATTAGTACTTATTAAACACATTAATGCCTTATTTTGCGTGACCTTATTCTACATTCTTAATCCTGCCCAATACCTCAATATAACTACCTCACTATTAATAAGCAGTAAATTAGGAGTTTATTAAGGGAAAAGTCATATTTAATAGTTTATATGTTTTCCCTATACTGAAGTGTTACCAAAAACTCTTAAATAATAATATTTACAGTAAAAGAGGTCTGTTTCACACTAACTTTTTAAGGTCAATAATCGGGTCCATTAGGGCACACCTGGAACAAAATGTCCTTTTGAGGCTATATTGGTGAAACTTCTGTTCCAGGAAGTAGTATATATGGTATTTTCACTTTTCACAAACTGAACAAATGCTTCTATACACACAAACCTTTTTTTTTTTTTTTTTGTTATTATTATTCTGTTATTTAAATGTGATTAATCTTTTAAATGTTGTTGTAATTCTGTATGGACTAAAATAGTATTTTGGATAACACTTTACAATAAGGTTCATTAGTTAACATTAATTAACTACATTAGTTAACAAGAACTAATAATGAACTTTACTTACACAGCATTTATTAATCTTTGTTAGGCCTAATGTTAATTTCAAAATGTACTAATACATTACTAAAATCTTGTTAACATTAGTTAATGCACTGTGAACTAACATGAACAAACAATGAACAACTGTATTTTCATTAACATTAACGAAGATTAGTAAAAACAGTAACAAATGTGTTGCTCATGGTTAGTACATGTTAATACATTAACTAATGAATCTTATTGTTAAGTGTTACCGTATTTTGTAATCAAACTTGTAATTCTTTACCAGCTTGTCGTCTGGTTCTCATCCTCACTGTGAACACAGGAATTTTTGGCTTTTTTCCACATGTTGGAGTAACCTGGTATGTGTACTTTTGAGCCATCCCACCTGCAGAAATCGATTTGAAAATCAACATTGACACACGCCTAATAAAAACAAGCAGCCATAGTGTGCTTACAGCATGTACATGTAAATATTTTCTTCTGATTCTTACCTCTTTTGAAGAAGATTACAGACTCTTTTCTGCTTCTGTACTCGGGTATAGATAAAGCAGCTGTGATATGACCGATCTGTCCGAAGCCCTGGCTGACAGGTTTGGGAAAGCCAGAATCCATCACGCCATTCTCAAACCTCCAGTAGTCCTTTCCCTATCAAATATGTGCAAACAAGATACATCAGTTGTCCAGCATTTAATTTGACACCACTTCTGTTATAATTGTCTGCGATTCTAAATTTGGTGAAATTAAGAGTTATGTATTAATGACTATGTATGAACCTTGAAGAAGTAGGTTTTGCCCTGGCAGTTGCAACGGGTGTAAACCGTGTCGATGGGAGATGGGATTCCCCACACCCTTGTAATTAACTGAGGAGGATCAGGATTTCTGTATTTGTCCAGTGTCCAAAAATAATGTCCTATAGAAAACAAAGAAAGCGACACATTCTTTTACACTTAATATTTGGTTCACAGTTCCCTACGCTCTGGAACTTTCCATATAATTAAAAAGGAATGAAATGTTTTTTTTCCAAATTGTACTCTGTGCTACATTTTAAAACTGGAAAAGATAAATGCATTGAACCAGATTAATTGCTGCTATAAAGCAAGCGTTCTGTACTATGTGGTACTGACCTCTGAACACCACAGTGGTACCATTTCTCAGTGTAGTCAGACCACTGACTGGACGCCCACTGCAGAGGTTAGTGTCATAATCATCTGGAAAGGGAAAAAACAGAAACAGAACAGATTAATGATCAAAATGATGCAAAACATTCTTTTCAAAAACTTTATAATAGCTGGAATTTGAAATATTCATGATAGCATCTGAGTGTCAGCAATGTTCAGATGGAAACCATGAAGTCTCTTAGTGGAAACAGAATTTCCCACAATGAATATGAATCATGAAAGATCTTACCAGCTTGATAATCTTTAATACTATCTGTTTTGCCATTCTTGTCTGAGCTTGGTTTAAGAGTTTGTTTTACTGGTCTGATTGGATCAATGCCACTTGGATCAATAGGAGATTCCTTTGGTTCTGATTTGTCTGTACTAGGCTGAGAGGGTTTTTTTGTTAGTTTCACTGGAGCAAGAGTGGATGGTGTCTTTGGGACTGATGTAGCTCTAGAACCCTTGAGAGATGATGATTCCTTTGGATCTTCACCCTGTGCCATTGTAGTCATTTCAGCGACACTTGTAGGACTTTCTGTGGGTGCAGTGCTTGTAGGACTTTCTGTTTGTGCTTTGCTTGTAGGACTTTCTGTTGGTGCTGTGCTTGTAGGACTTTCTGTTGGTGCTGTGCTTGTAGGACTTTCTGTGGGTGCAGTGCTTGTAGGACCTTCTGTTGGTGCTGTGCTTGTAGGACTTTCTGTTTGTGCTTTGCTTGTAGGACTTTCTGTTGGTGCTGTGCTTGTAGGACTTTCTGTTGGTGCTGTACTTGTAGGATCTTCTGTTGGTGCTGTGCTTGTAGGATCTTTTGTTGGTGCTGTACTTGTAGTATCTTTTGTTGGTGCTGTACTTGTAGGATCTTCTGTTGGTGCTGTGCTTGTAGGAGCTTCTGTTGGTGCTGTGCTTGCTTGACCTTCTGTTGTTGCTGTGTTTACTTGACCTTCAGTTGGTGCTGTGATTGCTTGACCTTCTGATGTTTCTTGTAGCTGTGGTGTGCTGGAAGTTGTCATTTCCTCAGATGGCTGTTGAGTAGTATACTCTATAGGGTTCTCATCAGCAGAGAGCATGCTGCTTGTATCTGGAGAAGACAAAACAATTACTGTTGTAAATTGGCCCATCTGTTTTCCTTTTTTGTTTTTCCTTATTTTTATTTGTACTACATTTCCCACAACCCCCTAGTAAAGGTCTATAAATAGATCTCATTTCCTTCCTTTGTTCCTTTTACATTGGTGAGGTGTGGGTATTTGAATGGACACCCAACCATGTCTTTTGAGTCCCTTCCTTGGGATGCGTTAAGTATCAAGATCAACTGCTATCTTCAGACACACCACAAAGTTTCTACAACTCTGATGAACTTTGGATATTTAACATCTGATATCCATCAATTACAGTTATGATACAACCCGAACTCCGGAAATGTTGGGACATTTTTTAAATTTGAATAAAATAAAAACTAAGACTTTCAAATCACCTGAGCCAAGATTTTATTCACAATAGAACATAGATAACATAACAAATGTTTAAACTGAGAAATTTTAAAATGTTATGCACAAAACAAGCTCATTTCAAATTTGATGCCTGCTACAGGTCTCAAAATAGTTGGGACAGGGGCATGTTTACCATTGAGTAGCATCTCCTCTTCTTTTTAAAACAGTTGTAAAGACGTCTGGGCATCAAGGTTATGAGTTTCTGGAGTTTTGGTGTTGAAATTTGGTCCCTTTCTTGCCTGATATAGGTTTCCAGCTGCTGAAGAGTTTGTGGCCGTCTTTGACATATTTTTCTCTATAGGAAAAAGATCTGGACTGCAGGTAGGCTAATTCAGCAGCCGGACTCTTCTACGACAAAGCCATGCTATTGTAATAACTGAAGTATGTGGTTTTGCATTGTCCTGCTGAAATACACAAGGCCCCGTCCCTGAAATAGACATCGTCTGGAGGGGAGCAGATGTTGCTCTACAACCCTTATATACCTTTCAGCATTGATAGTGCCTTCAAAAACATGCAAGCTGCCCATACCAAATGCACTTATGCACCCCCATATCATCAAAGATGCTGGATTTTAAACCGAATGCTGATAACATGCTGGAAGGTCTCCCTCCTCTTTAGCCCGGAGAACATTTGGACTCTTCTGACACTTTTCCACTTTAAAACTATTTTGAATGAGCCTTGGCGCACAGTACCATGTTCACATATGGCTTCCTTTTTGCATGATAGAGTTTTAGTTGGCATCTGCAGATGGCACGGCGGATTGTGTTTACCGACAGTAATTTCTGGAAGTATTCCTGGGCCCATTTAGTAATGTCATTGACACAATCATGTCGATGAGTGACGCAGTGTCGTCTGAAGGCCCGAAGACCACAGACATCCAATAAAGGTCTTTGGCCTTGTCCCTTACGCACAGAGATTTCTCCAGTTTCTCTGAATTTTTTGATGATGTTATGCACTGTAGATGATGAGAATTGCAAAGCCTTTGCAATTTAACATTGAGGAACATTGTTTTTAAAGTATTCCACAATCGTTTTATGCACTCTTTCACAGCTCTGCCCATCTTTACTTCTAAAAGACTCTGCCTCTTTTAATTTGACATCCCTTTTATAATCATGTTACAGACCTGATATCAATTAACTTAATTAGTAGCTAGATGTTCTCCCAGCTGAATCTTTTCAAAATTTCTTGCTTTTTCAGCCATTGTTTGAACTTTTTTGAGATCTGTAGCATGCATCAAATTTGAAATGAGCTCATTTAGTGGATAAAAGTGTAAAATTTGTCACGTTATCTATATTCTATTGTGAATAAAATATTGGCTCATGTGATCTGAAAGTCTTTTAGTTTTCATTTTATTCAAATTTAAAAAACGTCCCAATATTTCCAGAATTCAGGTTGTAGAATGGCTATGGTCTACATCATGCACAGGAAAACTGCAATACCAGAACTGTTTTATCAAACCCTGCGTAACACAGTAAACCACAAAAGACATAAATGTTTGCTTTGGATTTTGCTAATGTGGCAAGCACCTGCTGTCTGGGCGAGAGACGGGCTGGATGGGGGCAGGGAAGAATCCAAGATGCTGCTGTTTGGTTCCTGAGTGGTCTCCTCATTCTCTGAGTAGGAAGTGCTGTTTTCCCCAACTTTCACTTCTATATCTGTACCTGCATAAGGTGAAATTAGCTCTGTTGGGACATCAGTTTGAGAAAATAAAAGTTAAATGTTCAATTAACTTTGTAATTATGAACACATCTTTGTCAGTAAGTGCTGCTATTTTTGTTTTTTTGTATATTTGACATAAAACTTGTGATTATTAATGCTCACCAGAGCCTTCAGAAGGTGTGGACTCACTTTCATCCTCAGGGATCATTAACTCTTCTGCTTCAGCATAAGAAGACATTTTATCTGAGTACAACGGTTTTGCCTCAGGTTGCAAATACAATATCGACTGAAACAAGCAATTATCTTAAGTATAAACAAGGTATAAAGTCATCTGCTTTTTCAATTGTCATAACTGACAAGCTTCCAATAATGCAGTTATATATTTTTTATGACTCATTGTTCATGTGAACTGACTTTCCAAATATTCATCTTTGTGTAATTTGTGTAAAAATTTTACTTCATACTTCATTGTTTCATCAGGACAAATGTTAAAGTAATATAGTCCAACAAGTGCTCTACAGGAAAAAAAGGAGATGAGGGAAAGACAAAGAGAAAGACTCACCTCCAGCTCCTTCCTCATTGGTCATCTCCTCATTGGAGGATTCTACCAAAAAAAGATGCCACAACTATACTTTAAGAGAACTGTTATCAAGATCAACAGCTACATGAAGCAAAAGATCAGTACACTTTGATTTGGTTATTTGTGACAAAGCTGCAGTAATTATACCTGTAGATTTTTTATTCTTTATGTTTAGGCATAAGTTAGTAGTCCTTTGAGCTGCAGTACCAGTGTTTCTTGGCTTTAAGGCAGTATCTGTGACAGTCACAGAGATATAAGCTTAGAATTAGGGCAAGATTAGACACATGCAAACGGATGGATAGATCTGCAATTTCTGTTGTTAATTATTTTAATGAATAAATACCGTTCAAATGT
Source organism: Chanodichthys erythropterus (assembly GCF_024489055.1). Taxonomy (NCBI): domain Eukaryota; kingdom Metazoa; phylum Chordata; class Actinopteri; order Cypriniformes; family Xenocyprididae; genus Chanodichthys; species Chanodichthys erythropterus. Next base: position 11,522,276 of record NC_090224.1, on the reverse strand, counting down.
TTGGGGTCAATAGGATTTTTTTTTTTTTTTTGAAGAAATTCTTTAAAAAGATGCATTGAAATGATCAAATGTGACAGTTTTACTTGGTTACAAAAGATTACGGTTGTAAATAAATGCTGTTCTTTTTAACTTTCTATTCATCAAAGAATCCTGAAAAAAAATCAGTTTCCACAAAAATCATAAGCAGAAAAACTGTATTCAACGTTAAAAATTAGAAGAAATGTTTCTTGAGCATCAAATCAGCATATTAGAATGATTTCTGAAGGATCATGTGACACTGAAGACTGGAGTAACGATGCTGAAAATTCAGCTTTGCCATCAAAGGAATAAATTACATTTTATGTATTAAATATATTAAAATAGAAAAGTTCTTTTAAAGTGTAATAATTTTTCACAATATTTACTGTTTTACTGTATTTTTGATCAAATAAATGCAGAGTGGTGAGCATAAACGACTTCTTTAAAAAAAAAAAATCCAAACATAATCTGTTGTAATATTAGATAGTTTATATTTTTTGCAATCAGTGTATATTAATCACATCAATATATACAATTAGTATCAATTGTTGCAAATTATTTTCATGTTGGGAGCATTGTCAATTAATTTTTCATTTAGGTATAATTTGATTCAAATATGCTGCAGTTGCTATAGCTACCACACCCAAATTGTATATCTAGTTTAATTTCTTACCTTCCATCAAGCACATGCTCTCATAATCAGGGCAGCACTGATTGTATGGGACACAGTCTATATCACAGTGACATAGATTGCCTCTATTAAAAGGCTCCCCGCAGCGTCCTTTGCATGAGTTCTCTGTGATTAGAAATAACAGCAATGCAATCTCACAGTGTTTATGACATTCACACCAAAATATACACCAATACTGATGAAGTTCATATAAACCTTACTTGAAGTACACAAGTCTTGAAAGTCTGTACAGCACTCATTCAGGCCCAGACACTCATAGTCACACTGGCAGAAACTTCCCCTGTAGTACCCTTCTCCACAACGACCCCTGCAGCTATCTGGATAGAGTTTGTTTTAAAGAAAATGTAGATTTTGACTAAGAATTCAATATGTTGAGCAACATATATTTACATTTAGACACAAAGACAAACACAACGAGAGATGAGTTAATTATTTACAGTGTCACAACAGAAATCACTGCATCACTACCCTGAGAGAAAAACAGCTCACTGTTATATTTATAGAATAAAATAGATAGATAGATAGATAGATAGATAGATAGATAGATAGATAGATAGATAGATAGATAGATAGATAGATAGATAGATAGATAGATAGATAGATAGATAGATAGATAGATAGATTCTGTTGACTTACTTGGATTTGAAGAACTTGTGGAGGCACAGGCAATAAGCAGCAGTATGGACAGATATGTGGCCATCTCAGTTGTTCACTGGAGTCATCTAATAGACCCTCTGTTTTTCACCTGCAGTGATCTTCACTTTTATATAGGGGCAGAATGGGGTGGTGTTCCCCTGTTGGTCCAATTATACAGTCCGTGCTGAATTAGTAATCGTCTAGTTTGCAAGGGTGCGGTGATTCACAAAGACAAACAGACTTTAACATCCCCCTCACTGTGTGCGCCTGTCCAAAAAACATTCACAAAGTTCCCTGGGTGACATCACAGGCTAAGCTCATTACAGATGTTCCAGTTGAAAAAAGAAAAAAAAGTATAATATTTGATAATATACTATATATTAATTATAGTGATAATAAATAACATTTTTAAGTTAGTCTAAAAAAAATAATTATTCGCCTCTGATTACATTTTCAACAGTGTAATTAGATTACTATATCAGTTACTCTCTCTAAAAAGTATTGCACTACTTATTGCTAATTACTTTCTAAATCACATATTAACCTCGACCAGTTCAATACAAGAACAGACATGAAACTTCTCTTTTTATTTCAAATAAATAATATAACATTGCATAAATTACATTAAGTTACATTAAAAACATAGATTTTAACGGTAACACTTTACAATACGGTTCATTTGTTAAACATTAGTTAATGGATTAACTAACATGAACTAACAATGAGCAATACATTTGTTACTGTATTTACTAATCTTCGTTAGTGTTAGTTAATGAGAATACAGTTGTTCATTGTTTGTTCATGTTAGTTCACAGTGCATTAACTAATGTTAACAAGCTTTTAATAATGTATTAGTAAATGTTGAAATTAACATTAACAAAGATTAATAAATGCTGTATAAGTGCAGTTCATTATTAGTTCATGTTAACTAATGTAGTTAACTAATGTTAACTAATGAACCGTATTGTAAAGTGTTACCGTTTTAACATTAGACGTTACATTTTGATGTTAAATCAACTATTTTATAGCCTAATATAGAATTGTTTATAGTCTACAGTATTTAATGCAATTACATCAGAAGTAACTAATTAAATGACAGATTAGAGTAATTCTTTGGTACTTTTCAAGGGAAAAGTAAATTCTACAGTAAACAGTAATTAATAACTTAGTAATGCATTATGCCTACACCCAACACTGTTTGGGACCAACTATTGTTTTGCAGTTATTAAGAAACTTATAATTTCCTTACTTTTGTTTCCTTTGTATATTTTTCTTACACATATATATATATATATATATATATATATATATATATATATATATAGCTGTGTGTGTGTGTGTGTGTGTGTGTGTGTGTGTGTGTGTGTGTGTGTGTGTGTGTGTGTGTGTGTGTGTGTGTGTGTGTGTGTGTGTGTGTGTGTGTGTGTGTGTGTGTGTGTGTGTGTGTGTGTGTGTGTGTGTGTGTGTGTGTGTGTGCGTCTGGTTGATCTGGTTGCAAAGGACCTGCGAAAGGTAATCTGTGGACATGATAGTAAGATTTACAAGCATAGCACTGTATGATTTAACTGGTTTCATCATAACACATCTGACAGTGATTATTTTAAAAATATCCCAAATACTCCTGACATCGTAATTGTAAATGAGGTTATGAAATCTGTATGTAGGCCATCTTTGAGGTGGGCTGCTGTTTTGACCTGTATATGGATACTTGCTACTATTCTAAACTATTGAAATATCAACCACTGGTAGATCTCATTCACCAACTTGGATACAACTGTAAATTAATAATTCTTGTATTTGGAAGTTTAGGCCTTGTCCATAAGAATGTGATCAGGGGGGGTGCAGTTAGGGAGGCTGCAAAAGAAGGAAGTAAAAAAGCTTGCAAAATTCTGCTGTTTCAGCCATCATAGGGAGCATGATGCAAATATGGAGACGGAGATGTTTTGTTTATCCTTAATGTGTTGAGTGTTATAAATGGAAGAAACTGTAGAAGTATGTGAGCCATGAATTGTAGATCTGTCACCTTGCCAAACACCCTTCCCAGAGTATTTGGATCTTGTTTTCATTGTAATGTCTTTCAGATACAAATAAAAGCAATCAAATGTGTGTGTGTGTGTGTGTGTGTGTGTGTGTGTGAGTGGGTGTTTCCTTATATACAGCTATGGAAAAAATTAAGAGACCACTTAACATTGATTTCTGAACTTGGAGTGGTCTCTTAATTTTTTCCATAGCTGTATATATATATATATATATATATATATAATTTCCTTTGTATATGTTGTAAGTTATTAGATTTTACATGCATATTATTGTTTTATTGCTCTTTTTGCTTCATTTATTTGCCAGACCATTTTTAGCTTTGCTAGTCCTGTTTGATCCTCCAGAAACCTGCGTTATCTCACACCACTGACGGGTAAACCATTGACGATATTTCGGTGTATACGAATCGACTAAAATATTTACAGTGCACTTCAAAACACCTTCATGTACCAGCGTTTGATGCAAAATTGTATTAAATTAAACACATTCCGTGAAAAGCTGAGCCAAAAAGGCAGTCTTGAAAGGTTTATTCCCCTTTCGTTGACAGTCACCCCTGTAAAGCAAGATGGTTTCGTCCAAATCTATAACAGGAAGAGTCGGTGTTTACCGTTTGCGAACAGGAAGTATAATGCTGTAATCGATGCAGTCTGTCAAATCATCTGGTTTGTTGTTGGGAAAATGAATTCAAAGTGTTTTTCCGCTGCGCAAAGACTTGGTCGAAGTTAATGGAAAGCAAACGCTGATAGTTTTTGCAATAATGGTGCCTACTGGGAAGGAAAACTGGTTTTCCTAGGCAATTCGCTTCCTGCGAGGTGACACCGTCATACAGGTAGTCTGCTCGCGGTACAGCTGTTATATATAAGCTATAGATAGGTACACAAAATTAACACTTCTCCTGAATACTGGGTGACAATTAAAATGCGAACCGAATCTAATACGTGACGTTAAGACCTTGTCCAGTGTGACTCTGCCGTTGTTGAAACAGTATAAATATACTCTGTAAAGAATTCCTGACATGACACGTTGTTTGGAAAACTTGCATGTCATTGCAGCTGCCATAAGCCAATAATTACTGTGACCACTTAGTCTGAATGTTATTTTCAGTTTGTCATTGATTGAAAGACAGGTAAGAGCATTGAATAAAGATTGTAACGAACATTCTGCTACTTTTTGACATGTTGCATACTCATTATTGCATGTCGGTGAGTACTGTACACTGTTTCAATGACCAATGGTGTTTCAGTTATGACAGTGTCATCAGTATACATATGAAGGAGACATTTTGTCTTTTGCAGCACAGGTATTCATTGTGTTTTTTCACTGACAGTGTGATAGGCAGACGATACCATCTCAGAATAAGGATGGGTGCTGAGAGCAGTGCCCTGCCAAGCTGTGTGCTGGAAGAGCCGCTGCTGACGCTGCCCTCTGGTCTTACCATGTACTCTGCCCTCCTCCGGGATGGCAAGCCTGCCTCCGTCTTCGTGCATAAGCAAGACAATGAAGATAAAGTCAATAAAGCTGCCAAGGTATAAGTGAACAAACGGCTAATAAGTAACCTCACCAATAACATAAATTACCCATCAGTCATTAATAAACGGTTATTATATTAGAATTTATTGATACCTCAATATACAATACAGCCTACCAATGTAATGTACATTGAAATGAATTAACCTGAGATAATACATCTTCCTTTACAGCACTTGAAGACATTAAGGCATCCATGTCTTCTTCGCTTCCTGTCATGCTCAGTGCAGGATGGCGGTATACATTTAGTGACAGAGCCAGTACAACCATTAAAACGGCTGCTAGACAATCTTACTCCAGAGGAGATCTGCGCAGGCCTCTATGATCTGCTGCTAGCACTAGTCTTTCTACATGACAGGGTAAGAGTCCATTTACAATTTTTTTTTTTTTTTTGACATTTAGTTAAGCAATGACATAATATACACACATTGTTCTAGCTAAATCATTTCTCTTTCTCTCTGTCTTTCAGGGCAAATCAAGTCACAATAATGTGTGCATATCCTCAGTGTTTATCAGTGAAGATGGCCATTGGAAGCTTGGGGGGATGGAAACTGTCTGCAAGTTTTCAGAGGCAACACCAGAGGTGACTACTTAAAGGGGTACTTCACCCCTGGAAAGATGAATGTGTATTTAAAATTGGTCATTTATGTAGCAGAAATGTGAAATTATTTTTGAATTTGGAGCTTTCTAGACTGAGAAAAGGCAGAAAATGTATTTTTGACTAATGTGGATGAAAGACAACAACTCCCAGAATGCACTTGTTTTGCTGCCCTTGTGAGGCCATGCCAAAACCATGCCTATCCGTTACAGGCAGCATTACCAGGAAAATTCAAACAACTAGGATTGCTTTGTTACATATTAATTCTATAAATCGTGAGTTAGTTCATACATTTACAGCGAAATGGTGCTAAATTGCTTTGTACCTGGATGTACACCCAAAACCAGGAAAGGACAAGTAAGTTTCCATCATTTTCCGATTAAGTTAAAGATTTGGAGCGATGTAAACAGTGGCTGCGGGCCATCAAACACCCGAAGTTTGGAGATGACACCGTTATAGAAAACCTAAAAAAACGCAGAATATGTAGTCTCCATTTCAAGCACAAGGACTACGAACCAAATATCCTTGCAATGAAGAAAACCATTCTGAAGGACACAGCGATACCATCTATATTCACTTTCCCAGAGGACAAACAGCCTGGGCATCTGGCACTAAGCGTATTCGCCCAGAAGTAAGACTCGCTGATACTAGACTGATAACACAGTAGCCTATATGTAGTGTTGTAGGTTGCAGTAAAACTGCAAACTTAGCAAAGTAACGTTAGATAGACAATTACATATAAGATGCATAAAAGTTGACTGTTATCAAAGTAAAGCCACTGTTCTGTAAAACTGAGTTAGTCTATTTATCTATTTATGCTAACGTTACCACAAAAGCCTGTTGCTGTATTGGTTGAGATGACTGCAGAGACCGATAAATTTGCGAGATGAACCTCTGATGTAGTGCAGACTATAACAAAATAATGTTAATTATGTAAGCTTAAAAATATAATTGACACCCACTTTTGATAAAATCTTTGATCTATGTCCGTGAGTAACCTCAAACGCGCATATGTATGGGCTTGGTGAAAAAATGTGGAACTACCTGCTATTACTGGCTGTAGTTTTAAGCCTCTGGCCAAAAAAGCCTCCGATGACACAAAATGACGATTTTTGCGTCATTGGAGGCTTTTTTACAGAATAAAAATGCATAAATCTCTCATCTCGGGCTGATATGAAGGGGGAAAGCACGGTAATTCGAAAATACTAGTGGTATTCTACTAATACAAAGCTTAATGCTAAATCCTGAAGTATCCCTTTAAGTACTAATTTATGCCATATACATACTTTAAAGGTACACTTTTGGCCCTCTTGTGGGTAAAAAAACGAAACTGCATGCATTTTGCGGAAGAATATTGTTTTGGTTATGATTGGGCTCTGCATGACTGTGCGGATGAATATGGTTATTCTACTGCTGCTCATAAAACATTCACTACTAGGCTTAAGAGATATAACCAGTTTAGATGGAAAGAATCTCAAGCTGATTAGCTTAAGACCTTACTGTAGCTATACCCATTATTAGAAATGGTACTTGCTTTAAAGTAAATTCCAGCACAGCGCTACAACAATCCTAAAGAAATAGCCATTCACAAAAGATAATGCTTTACAATGAACTCTGTTAGAAAGCTTCATATGGGACTTTATCTGTTCAATAAAATACCTTACTCACCTATTGAGTAATAAAAGACGCCATCTCTGCATCGCTTTTACAACACTTCAGAACCCTCAGTTCTTGTCATCTTTACGAAAAATCAAGTCAGTGTCTCGTTTTATTACAAACTCTGTTGCATTCGCATTTTGCAAGCAGAAGCTCCTCTGTTCTCTTTATTTTACAACGGGTGATTCCCTGGAGGTTCAAGTTTTAGCATGCTCCATGTCAACCTTTCCAGCTCGTTGTGACAACTAACTTATGACACTCCCACACCATACATGTATCAAAGTAGCCAGAGCAAATTTTCACTATTGGTGGATACGACGAGACACGCATGAGCAATTTTATGCGAAAATCATCCCGCTCAGTCTAACATATAAACACACATAACAGCTTACCATAGTGAATCAGGGTAAGGCAAAAATATGTTTTGGAAGAAGGATTAATGGTGTATTGATTCATTATTTACATTTTGTTACTTTTGAACAAAAAAAAGTAGCAAAGTGCACCTTTTAAAGGGGTGCAAATCCTTTTCCCCCTGGGTCTCAATTTCTCTTGTTTCAAAATATTTTTAATGTCATGGCTTTGTTAAAAATAGTTAATTATCTTGAATACCAAATAAAGACAAAGTTGATTACTCTTAACATATTGTATGTGTGACTTCCTTTCTCAGAAGTTTCTTTCTTCCTTTCTCCTTTCACAGTTTCTCAGAAGTATCCAGAATGTAAGGGAAAATGGTGCCATTCCTCCCGAGGAAAAGGTAGATACCATATACACCACTGTTCAAAAGTTTGGGGTCAATAAGATTTTTTTATTATTATTCAGGATATATTCAATTGATCAGTTGACCGTAAAGACATTTATGATGTTATGAAAGATTTCTGTTTCAAATAAATGCAGTTCTTTTAAACAATACTTGCAACAGTGTACTACAACTACAATATAGCACAACTGTTTTGAATATTGATAATAAGAAATATATATTACTTGAGCACCAAATCAGCATATTAGAATGATTTCTGAAGGATTGTGTGACACTGAAGACTCAAATAATGACTGCTGATTTAGCTTTGCCATCACAGGAATTTTAAAATAGATTATTTATTTTAAAGAAGAGAAGACCCCTTTCAAAAACATTTTTAAAAATCTTACCAAACCCAAATTTTTCATCATAATCTGATTTGCTGCTTGAATTCACAAGGCCTGGGACAAATTACAGGCTGACGACAGCCCTGATCATTCTGACTAAGTAATATAATGTTGTTTTTTGTTTTGTTTTTGTAGCTTGAAGGATTCAAAACTCTTCCCGACAAGCATGCCCACTCCCGAGACGCTTTTTCATTCGGGGTGATGTTGGAGGCTCTTCTTCCACTCCTGACGGGACATGGTTAGTAACGCTCTTAATTCAACAGACGCATGTAAAGCAGGCTGAGTATGTCTAGGATTCATCCTGTTGTGGCAGTTGCCAAGCCCTTCCTGCTCAGACATTGTGACATAATTGTTAATGGACTGACAACTGCGATCAAAATGATTTTACATGTCAGAGGCTCTTTAAAGAAAAGTTTTCCATTCAGAGCAGGTTATGATGTTTTCATGTTCAAAGAACAGAATGATCCACATGAGCAATGTAGTAGTGATGCAACATTTTGGCTTCTTTGTTGGTTTTTGGAGCAGAGGCTCACTGAAAACATATGTGTGGCTGTCTTTGAGCTATCTTTTTTTCTATTAGTGAGTGTCACTCACTTAATAGTTTTTCCATTCCCTCGTTCTTACATGTTTTTATTATTTTTCCATGTCTGCTCCCCAACTTTGTAAACTCCATGTGGTCTTCCACCCAAACTTTCTGTCTCAGTCTCAGATGATTTGTTGGAGAGTCTAAAGAACATGCTGCAGGCCAGCCTGTTGACCCCTGACCCCATGTCTCGCCCATCTCTCAGCAGTTTACTGACTCACACATTCTTCAGGTTTGCTTTTTAAAGCTAAACTATTTAAATTAATAGTCTATTTGTGGTAAAGTGTCTTTTGAAATCAACTTGAATTTTAGCTGAAAATTCCACTTTGCCATAAAAGGAATATATTACACTTTAAAATGAAGTAATATTTCACTATTTGACTATTTTTGTAGTATTTTGTTTTTAAAAATATTATTTAATGTGCCTATAAAAAGTTAATTTCCTTATATTGATGATTATTAAGATGATGACATGAAAACAGAAACATTGCGATATTTATCTCTTATAGAAATGACTTCTTAGATATCATGAATTTTCTGAAGAGTTTGACCCTGAAAAATGAGGAGGAGAAGAACGAATTCTTCAAGTAAGCTTCCATCTCAAAAACATGTTTTTATTGGAAGAATGACACGATGTACTTAAATAGCTGTGTGTTTCTGCAGGTTTCTCTTGGACCGAGTTCAGAACCTCCCAGAGGTGTTAATTGCTACACGTCTGGCTCCTAAACTGCTCAATTCTTTAGTGTTTGCTGAACCCATGGCTGTTAAAAGCTTCCTTCCTCACCTCCTACGGCCTAAGCAAGGTAGAACCATTCAGTAAACCTTTAAATGATGCTTACTGCTGACTGGGGTGATGCAGACTATCTGTTTTCTGATGTACAGACTCAAATGGAAGCGCTGGAGAGGAGTGTCTTCTGTCTATGTCTTTGTATCGGAGATACGTGGTTCCTCAGCTCCTCAAGCTCTATAAGGTGAATGAGGAACATGTCAGGATCGTGCTTCTCTCCCACATTCACATCTATGCAGAGTTCTTTCCTCATGAAGAACTCAAAAAACAGATTCTTCCTCAGGTACTTTGAGAATGTTTGTGCTTGTATCAACAGCTTAGTACTATTACTTTAGAGAAATGTAAAATTAGTAAATTCAGAAGTTGACATTTATACTCTGCTTGTTTGTTATTTTCCACACTTTATCATTCAGGTTTTGCTGGGAATGAGGGATACAAATGACTCGCTTGTCGCTCTGACGCTACAGAGCTTGGCCGTGCTTGTCCCGTTGCTGGGTGCCCAAGTGGTTGTTGGTGGGGAGAGGACAAAAGTTTTTAAACAGACAACGCCAAACTTCACCAAGTCAACAGAGGTCACCCCAGAGAGTATGTATCCTGTAGCTGGATTCTCATTTATCCCAGTAAAGGTCTTCTCTCAATGGCTAATGTATTTATAAAGCAAATTTAGATGCTCATATGATGGTACTAACATTGTTTTCACACCACTGAAGGATGCTGCTGCATCAATTTCTATATAATTGTGATCTATTTTTCTTTCCCTAAAAGAGGAGCTGAATGAACTACACTTTAAAACAAAATTTTGAGATTAATCATTGATTACAAACAGATTTATCTCAATTAACTATTTATAAAGATTTTTGATGTTCCAAAAAACATATATGCACATCTAAATTGTAACTTTTTCCTCTGCAGCATCACCTGTGCATATTGTTGGGCCATCACATCCCCATATCTCACAACCACCCAAAGTTCTGAATCTGTTCCCTAAGGGCTCAGAGGACAAAAAGGTTGTTATAGAAAATATGTACTCCTTCCAAGCAACTGAAAAAAACACCGGCCAGCGCACCATTGCAGAGAGAGCAGGTATGCCACAACTGGCACTTGAAATCACTCTTAAACAGTATACAGTTTTTAGCTACTTATTCTCAAGCAGTAATTTGGACATTTGAAAAAGAAAAGCAGATTTTATCATGAATTAAATTTATTTGTCCCTACTTGGTGTTTGAATGTGCAAACCTTCTAAAACAAGTGGTCTCTCCAGCGTTTAGCAGCGAGATGTCGTTCCCTTTGAATGGGTACAAAATGGGCACACAGGCTCTGGACAGCACGAAAAGTAACGGAGCGGTGAGATCCGACGAAGACTGGCCTAACTGGAGTGACACAGAGGAGGCAGAGAAAGACAAGAGCCAATCAGTCCAGATTAGCATTCAGTCGGCAGACATCCCAGCTCAGAGCAACTCTGCTATGCCAGCTGACAATGAGGATGAGAGCGAGGAACCCTGGGATGATTTCGATGACTCCGAAGTGATCTCAGAACAGTCCCCCTCCACTCCTTTACCAGTCTCTATACCAAAGACATCAACAAAAAGCAGTGCGTCATCTCTGTCTGAACCTAGAGGTGGCCCTCCAAGACAGTCAAAAGCACTTAAACTGAACCCTAGTGTGAAAAGAGCTCCAGATCATAACCATATCTCATCATGGGACACCGGTTGGGACCAGACAACTGAGACCCTCAAACCCGACAAAACAAGCTTAGCATCTGAGCCCAAGCCAAAAAGCACAATCAAAAACCCTAAAGCTGGAAATCTCGGAGAGGAGTTCACAATTGCGGTGAAGAAGAAGCCAGAGAAAGATCCAGAACTAGACTTCTTTGCAGACATGGTCCCAGATATAAAGCTGTCTTCCTCATCTCTTCTGCTCACTGTGGAGAGCTCGGCCAGTCAACCCATCACAGGATATACAACATCAGACTCATCGATAGATGGACTAAGCCTCACTGCCAAATTTGCTGCAGCTGACTTGACTGAGGTAAGTTCAGCTGTATGACCCAGTATCTATAATTATAACTACAGTATGATGATGATGAGTAGAATTGAAGCATGTGCTGAACTTTTGTTTTGTTTTCATAGACTGAGGCAGAAGGTTGGGGTGATGACCTCAACTGGGAAGATGGGAACGCATGGTGATCAGTGTGGTCCTCTACAGAAAGCCATATGAGACAGATTCCCATGCAAAAACACTTGCATATGCCATCATGATATTGTCACTAAAGACCAAGCAATTAGACTACAACTGACATAAAAATGTAGTAATTGAGAACGACAATATAAGAGGGTAGTGTGTATTTTCAGATTCCCGCACTCAATCCGATATGATAATCAATCTACTGTTGCAATAGAAATTGTTTAGCTACTGAAAAAGGTTCTGTGTCGTTTTGTTTTTTCAAGATTGCATGATGGACCTAAATATGCCAAATCCTATTAGGAATCCTTCAGTTATGTTGCACCGAGGAAGGCTACATAACTTGAAAATACATCCACTTCTAATGTCGGTTTTATTTGTGCCATACAGCTTTTTTTGTTGTTGTTCAATAAGCCTTAGAGGACAGACAGCCTCAACGTGAGAAAAAAATGCATTCATATATAGACTCTAATTTGTTCACTAGATTTGGGTGAGAGCCTGACATAATTTATTTGTATTATCAGCTGCTGATTAAATAAAATGGTTTTATGGTATTTGACCTGCTTTGATTACTTTAGACATGTACAATATTAAGTAAAAATGCATTTTCAATTCATGTTGACTGAAATTTTAAAAAATCTCCCACTGACTTAAGGCTAGTTGACACTGCACCGACAGACATCGACCAAAGCCAGCAGACATGTTTGTTGGATTTCAGATCAGAGTGTTAGCCCGTTGGTCGGCGTTTGTTTTCAAGTGACTGAACATGTTCAATCTGTGTTTGGGTCATGGAATGTCTGGGCAGTATGGTATGATTTTCCAACAAACTGATGTAATCTGATGATTGTTTGTGTCTCAGTGAAATGTGAACTAGCATTTAGAATGGTTTATAATTCAAAATTGTCAATTTCGAAACTGACAGCCATGATGTCATTATAACATTTAAATGCTGAATTGCAATTAGTCTTCTTTCTTGCATTTATTTGCATACTAAATTATCTTATTGTGAACAAATCACAACTGGGGGGCAGTTGTGGCCTTATGGTTAGTCGGACTTGTAACCCAAAGGTTGCAGGTTCGAGTCTCAGTACTGGCAGGAAACGTAGGTGGGGGGAGTGAATGAACAGCACTCTCTTCCGCTCTCATTACCCACAACTGAGGTGCCCAAGCCATTTAACCCCAAATTGCTCCCTGGCACCGCAGCAAAAAAATAACTGCCCAGTGTCCACTGCTCAGGGTGTGTGTGCACTTGGATGGGTGAAATGCAGAGCACAAATTCTGAGTACGGTACACCATACTTGGCTATATGTCAAGTCTCTTTCATCCATGTGTTTAAGAAAAAAAAAAACAATGACTCATAACTCAGAATAACCCCACCCCTCTACAAGCTCGCATTCATTTTCCAGTGCAACAACCACATCTCAACAACCGACATTCCCAGTCTACCTTTATAGACTGAGGCAGAAGGTCGGGGTGATCTGTTACTACTTCTGTTTCACCGCAACTAACCATGTAGCTGCCTTTACACTAAATAGCATCATGTTGATTTTCATGCTGCATGCGCAACCAAAAGAAAAAAATTACAGCAAGCACTAGTATTTCTTAATTGGGATGGTGGCATTAATGTGGTACATTAACGTCATGTTGTAATTACTGTAATCGCACAGTTACTAATCGCAGTAGTGTTTACTACTCTTAATTATGAGGACGTGAATGCTTTTTACAAGTCAATCTCCTGGTGGTAAATGCACCATTAAAGTGAGTCCTTTAGATTTCAATATTTGATGTCAACATATCCACCAGACACAGACACAACAGAAATACTAGAAGCTATGAAATCTACAAAACAATCAATTTTAATAAACAATTAAATGTTCTTTTGGAGTGACCATTTTCCATATAAACAAGGTGACATCAACAAATGTAGTGGTATAGAACAAACAAGGCAATATTGTGTCAAAAGCAGCCAGAGGTAGAGGTGGTGTTGTGGTTGAATCATGGCTGCTCTTCAGTAGTGGTGTTGATTTGAGATATCAGTGTCTGTAAGGCCTGAAGTCTGGCCCTGACCCACTCTGGAGGGGACGGGCTGTGTCCAGGCCCCTCTATAGCTTGTAGGGCTTTCAAGGCACTTTCTGCGGTCTGAAGGTATCGCTCATACTCCTCTTCTGCTTTGGTCTCCTGCCTTGCCTTTTTCGGACATGGCTGGCACAGAAGAATAATTATAGAATTAGTAAAATTTGTTCCATGGTTATGGAAAAAATAGGCATCCTTTCACTCACTCACCTCCTCAGTAAGTGGTGTGTGTACAGGTGAGCTGTTCTCACGCTCCATTTGCTCATGGTGTTTCTCTATTATACTTCTCCACTCCTTCAGACGTTCTAGTCTCACTTCCCCAGACTCCTGCTGTGAGACGGTCTATAGAAAGTAATCAAATAATCTACATATTGAACACTGCAATAATACAAAATTATACATTTAAAATTGAAAGCCTATGGATATCACACTTCTTACCTTACTGAGGAAGTTTAACACTTTGGTTTTGACCTCCTCCGATGTCAATGTTTGTGAAATCACTTCCTCATGGTTGGTTATCTTAAAGTTGAAAAGGGACATGAGCTAAATTGCAGTCACCTTAATACCAATATATACATATAAATAAATGGATGAGTTTTTCAATTTTTTACCAGATAAATAAATATTAATAAAAAAAAAAGTTCTGGAGAGAACTGATTGGCTTGTTCTTGTTCAAGGAAATGCGCCCTTATGTTAGTTTTTATGTTGTGTTTCAAAAATGTATCATTGTACATTCACTTCCGATTTTCTAAAATACAAATTAGGACACTGCCTGTTTTTATATATTTAAAAAAAAGGGAAAATTCTGACCTCTGCAAAGAGGCCAAAAGCCTCCAGGACATGATGGAGTATCAGCCAGGATGTGTGAGTCAGGAGACCATTAAACAAAGCACTGATTCTAGGCAAAACTTGGCACTGCAGTCACACACATACATATTTATATGCACACAAAGAGAAATGACTAAATGAAAGAGACTCATTTGTGGTCTTTAAAACCTCTTATTCATATTCCACTTATACCTGAATATTTGGAGGGAAAAATATTTTTCCCATGGCAGCAAGTAACTCCAAAGCAGCTAAAAGCAGGTCATCAGAGCATTTCTGGATAGTCAAACCACTCAAACAGGAAACAGCCTGGAGAAAGAAAAAAAATAACACTCATATATCATATTAATCGACAATCAAAGAAAGAACTATGAAGTTCCTAAAAATAGGTGAAAGAAGTTGAAAATGACCCACTGAATGTAATGATAAAATATCACCTGAACAATGACATGTGGCTCTACATTTTTGATCAGAACAGCTGATATTGACAGGAGTAGCTTCACAGTGCACTGGAGAGGAGGATGAACCTGCACCTGATAAAGTAAAGAAAAACTATAAAAAAAGTAAAGTAAAGAAAATAAACTATAAAAAAAAAATATAAACCCAGTAATAACTGAATGGGATCCCTGTAAGTGCAACTGCTTAACATATAATAAACTTCAATTTAGTTTGTGTAAAACTACACTACTGTTATAAATATGGGGTCAAGTAAGATAATGTTTTTGAAGTCCCTTGCACTCATCAAGGCTGCATACAGTAAAATACAGTAAAAGCAGTAATGTAAAACATTTTTACACTTTAAAATAACAGTTTTCTATTTTAAAGTTTTTTAATATTTTAGAATGTAATTTATTCCTGTGATGGCAAAACTCCAGTCTTCAGGATCACACGATCCTTCAGAAATCATTCCAATATGCTGATTTGGTGCTCAAGAAACATTTCTTACTATTGTCAATCTTGAAAACAGTTGTGCTGTCATTTTTATGAAAAATGGGTTTAGGGATGTGCCCAAAGCCAAATAACTTATTCAGAAAGGCACGGATACTGGCTTCAAAATTAATGATGAATTCTACTAATTAATGGGAAAAATATTCAGCGGATCCATTCACTCTTCGTGTTTGCTGGATAACAGGTGAGACAGGAGATAGCATAGCACAATATTATAGATGGACATCTAAAATCACTATCAGTAATGTGTGGGTGAAGTGAATAAGTGTAAACTTCATGAATGAAATGAGCAGAGCGCGATTGCAAATCAAATAGTTGTGTTGCTGTCTCTGTGTGTCTCTAAGAAATCAGGGCTTTGAAGAGTGATATCAACTAAAATACTACATCATACACATTTTCTGCTATGTGATATGTCTATTTAAATGTTTTAAACCTTTTAATTTTAAACCTCTTGAACCTCACTCTCTCCCTGAGATGGCAAGCATTTATATATTCTTTATCATTATTTATCAGCATAGTAAAAGTTTTTTTTTTTTTTCTCAAACCAATGAAAATTTCCATGTTCTCTTAGCTAAGTTTATACTTCCATCAAGTCAATATTAACCCCATCTATTACCATCTGGTATGCTGCTGCCACTGCCAAGAATAAAGGCAGACTGCAGCATGTTTTTCACTCTGCGGAGAAGGTTATTGGCAGTAGTTTGCCATCTCTCCATGCATTATACTTCAAGGACTCTGAGGAGGGCAGTTTGTAGCCGATCACTCTCACCCTGGACATAAACTTTTTGAGGTTCTCCCTTTGGGCAGAAGACTGCGGTCTATAAAGACAAGAACCTCACGCCACAAAGCCATTGTTTTTCCAGTTGCTACTGGCCTTATTATATTGCTTGACATGCATTACACTAAACACACATTAATCAGACAGTATGCTGCGCTTACACTAACTATTTAAATTGTGTATTCTTATCAAATGTATATTAATTTATTGTTATCATCTCAAATTTATAGATGTTTTTATTCTTCTCTTTATTTCTTATTTCTTTTTAAAGCACCAGTATACCAAACAAATTCCTTGTACATGGTGTACTTGGCAATAAAAGTGGATTCTGATTCAGCTATTTTATATAGAATCTTCTTATTTGAGGTTGTTGATGACTGTCCTGACATTGTACAATTGTACAACTCTTTTAATTGTAAAACTCTGGAAATTTATTTTTCCTTTAATTAAACATTTATTATAATTGTTTTAATTAGAAGACATTTCAATAAATGTTATAATTATAAAAAAAAAAAAAAAACTATTTTATGAGTTATACAAAGCATATTTGTTAAATGAAAACAGAGGGAAACAGAGTTACATTTAAAACATGCTTCTCGTGTAATTTCACGAACATCCAGTTAAAGCTTGGCCCACTTCCGGATTTATCCGAACACAAATAATTCTGAGATACATATAGAGATACATTATTACAGATACATATATGGGCTCCACTGCACACCCCTAACTAGGATACATTTTTTAGCAATCTTTGAGGAATAAAAAGTTCAAAAGAACAGCATGTATTTGAAATAGAAATCTTTTGTAACTGTAAATGTCTTTACTGTCAGTTTTGAACCATTTAATGCATCCTTGATGAATAAGAGTGTCAATTTCTATTAGGGAATTACAAAAAACAAACTTTTAAACAGAAATCTGTTCACCTGGTTGTTACTCATGCGACTCCACAACTGAGAGATGATCTTCACAGAAGACAGCACACATTCAGCCTGCAGGCTGCTCCCTCCTATCACCAGCAGCACACAGCCCAGTATCCGGTTCTGAATCACAAAGAGAAACAAGAGTTCAAAGTGGTAATCAAATATAAATTCAGGCTTTTGTTTTGTGCCCATAATCAAAACATTAATCTAAAACTACCCTTATCAGAATTGCTCAGGGTAAAACACATTCACAGCCTTGGAACTTAAATCTGGATCTAAGTCTCCATTTCCTCTGCACTCAGATGATTAGCACAGATGGATAAATATAGGTGTCTGAACTGTCGGTGGTGAGTTAATATGCCAGAACTTTTGATTGTTGTAAAATCAAGGCCTTATGCAATTCAAGATGATGATGGCAAACATCCTGTTAAGTATCAAAAGTTCATGCGGTTGGTGGCAGCACTGTCACTTCAGTTCCCTCACCAGTCTTGGTATATCTCCCAGTCTGTGGCCACTATTCTGCCATTCCTGCAGCACAACAGAAGCCCTGGCAAGCACCTCTTCCTCCACCTGCATACGTGCCTCCACACACAGACACCTCAGCAGAGTGTGACGCCACACACACAGGTTCTCCTCTTGAGATGGAGGGAAGCGCTCAACAAACTCCACCTGTCACAAAAACACCTCATCATATTTATAAATATACCATTGTGCTAAGACACAACTGTGGGAACATACATAAAACTATATTAGGAAGCCAAAAAACTAACAAACTCATCAATGTTCTGAGGAAGTTTTCTGTTCACATGCTATATTGGGATAAGAGAAAAAGAAATTAACCTGGTGCTTTGGAGTCATGAGAAAAAGTAGACGTCTAAGCAGCAGGGCCAAGTGAAACAGCTGATAACCCTCACCAGGACATGACCTTATCTAGACAGTAAAACAACAACAAAGGTCACAGAAGCCACTAATTGAAAGAACTTGAAGAAATAAAATCATCTAAACACGCTCCAAATGTTCAACTACAATGGGTCCAAAGAACTGTCAATAGATTTAGAAATAGAAAATGCAATAAATTATGAAATACCAAAGATTACGTAGAAAATAGGACAAGTAAAGACTTGAAGCTAAACATAGATGCATGTTTTAGAAGAAAAAAAGGTCATTGAAATTTCAACATTTTGAGGTCTGTATTTTTTTTATTCTTTAGGAAAGAAATTAAAACTTTCAACAAGGATGCATTAAACTGATCAAAAGTGACCGTAGATACATTTATTTCCATTTCAAATAAATGCAGTTCTTTTGAACTTTCTTTTCATCAAAGAATCCTGAAAAAATGTGTTACTGTTTCCACAAAAATACTCAACAGCACAACAGTTTTCAGCATTGATAATAAGAATTTTTTCTTGAGCACCAAATCAGCATATTAGAATTTTTTCTTAAGGATCGTGTGACACTGAAGACTGAAGGAATGATGCTGAAAATTCAGCTTTGTCAAAGGAATAAATTAATTTTTAAAAATATATTAAAACAGAAGACTGCTATTAAGTTGCAATAATATTTCACAATATTACTATTTTACTGTGTTTTTGATCAAATAAATGCAGCTATGATGAGCATAAGAGACTTAATTAAAAATGTGTGTGTGTGTGAGAGTATATTTATATAAAACAATTAAGAGCATTTACAATAATAACAAGCACACAAGACTGTTGTGATGGACAGGTGTGTTTCTCCCCATGTTCATTTGACACCAATTGTCAGCTCAGTCTGGGTGTAAGAGAAAAAGGGTTCCCTGTGGTCCCTCATCCCAGAAGTTTCCAGAAAACCACAAGAACACAGAAAAGGTCACATGAGACTCCACTCACCAGGTGAGCAATAAGGAGAACATGGTGAAAACACAACTCGGCCGAGCCATACCTGAAGAGAGAGAAAGACAGAAGACAACTCTGATATTGTACAATATGTGTACTTGTATTATTCAGTGCAGTATATGTTTTCCTTCCTCCTTGGAGACAACATCAACAAGTCTTAGTAAAGGATGGTTGTCAATATGACTGAGAGGGCTTTAGAAAGTTCTGAATGACTCAACCACAATAACTAAACTTTGGAATTTTGTACTTCTGAATAAATTAAACAAGGAAAGTCCCCTGATTGTTCATGCTGAGCATCTCTGGAAACTTGTAGTCATAGAAGTCTGATAGTCTATGCTCCTGGGTGTGTGTATCTGTACTTACCGTGCCAGGAAGCACCAAACATCTGTGGCCAAGACAGCCGTCTGTGTGTCTGGCTGTAAAACAGCTGATAATAGTGACCGCTCCTTAAAGAAGGAAACAGAGAGGACTAAAAGATTATATTTTTCCTTTTTCTGAAGAAATGTATTAATAGGTACTTGTCACTTAGCCAGTAGAAAATGATTTCAGCGTTCAATATCCAATACTACTTTAAGCATAAATGGGAGGATTTAAAAGCTAATATTAAAAGTAATTATTAAACTTTTATTGCTTTCTCTGAGTGAACCATGTTATCATATAATGATCACAAAAATAGCATGACAAAATAATTATGTAGGGTGACCATACATCCTCTTTTTCCCCAGGCATGTCCTGGCCAGGATTTCTAAATAGCCTAAAATGGCTTGAGCCCCTGCCCATTTAATCGTGAAAATGAAAGTGCCCTTTCGGTCGTATCGAGGTGCCCGTGGAACGCTATTTTGGAACGCCATTTCTCCACAGAGGTCTGTACACACCATTGTTCCTGTTGACAGTCCTCATGCATTAAAATGTTATCGTATTTTTAAATGCTTTTACCATTCTGTGTAGATTCCGCCTTTTTGCAAGCCACGATGGGTTGCTTATGTACAATGCCTGCACGCTATTGGTCAAATTACTTTTCAGTCATTACCTTCAGCAAGTATGAAAACAAAGCCAAAACTGGGACATTTTAGGCAATTTAAAAATCCTGGCCAGGGAAAAAGTGGGGTCGCCCTAAATTATGCCAGACACGTCAAGCTGCGACTTGTCTTTTCAGGTTCTGAAGTAAATTTTATACATATCACATCATCCAGAGACACATCAAGCTTTGCTAGAACATATTTAAACAGAATTTAATAAATGTTCAAAAGAGATCACTGACCAGTGGAGGGAAGTGTTGCGCGGGCAGCACAGCCACACAAGCACACATATGCACACACACATGCTGGTGCAGACTGACTGTACCCTGAGCTTGTCCTCTCAGCATTACCCCCGGTAACCACACTGGAACTGCACGCTCCAACATACACTGCCGGAAACTCTGCAACACGGCCTCAAACACAGACCATCTGAGGAAAGGAAGTGTTTTTGCTGCTATTATGTACTTTAAGTATGATTTTCTTTTTTTATTCAGCAAGGATTCATTATATTGATGATGAAAAGTGACAGTTAAAACTACTAAACGATTTAAAGTCATAATTACATCTTATTTCTCACACAATATACATTTTATACATTTCAAATTTAAGACTACTGATTTATTTAGTAAAAAAGGTCAAAATTACAGTTTAATTGCAGCTTCAAAGCGTTCTACGCGATCCCAGATGAGAAATCCTATCTAGAGAAACCATCGCTCATTTTCTAAAAAAAGTAAATAAAATTTTTATACATTTTAACCATAAATGCTCATCTTGAACTAGCTCTCTTCTTCTCTATTAGAATTCTGGCAGTATAGACACTGCTAAGTGAATTACTGCCCTCCACAGGTCAAAGTTTGAACTGAATGGTCATATACAATATGCTAGTGCAAGCATATAACAATTAGTTCAAACTTTGATCTGTGGAGGGCAGTAATACACTAGATAAGATACACTAGATAATACTAGATAAGACCCTTATTTCTCATCTGGGATTGCTTAGAATGCTTTGAAGCTGCACTGAAACTGACATTTTAACCTTCAACCGTTTGGAGTCCATTGAAGTCCACTATAAGGAGAATAATCCTGGAATATTTTCATCAAAAACCTTAATTTCTTTTCAACTGAAGAAAGAAAGACATGAACATCTTGGATGACATGGGGGTGTGTAAATTATCAGGAAATTTTAATTTGAAAGTGAACTAATCCTTTAATCTTGCCAAATAATACAGTTGTAAAGTACCTAGGAGTTTCCTCTGAAAACTGGCTGCCATCACTCCATAGCCGCAGTGCTTCCTCTGGCTGTGAGGATAGTTTACCCAGTACATTCACCAATAGCAGACACTGTGGTAGACAAAGCTCTGTACTGCTCTCTAAAACACACAAACAAAAAACAAAGGTCTGGCTTAAAATTTGTATTGCTTATGAAAACATTCAGAAATGTGTATTATGAAACCCTGCACATGACATGCCAATAAAAATGAGATTGTTTAGATGTTGTACTAAATTGTATTAAATTTGTTCCCTCATTGTAATTTATTTAAATCTTGGCCATGATTTAAGTAAATCAAGGGAATGAATTAGTACATCATGGCCACGATTTACCTTAAAGGGTTAGTTCACCCAAAAATGAAATTTCTGTCATTAATTACTCACATTGTTCCAAACCTGTAAGACCTTCATTCATCTTCGGAACACAAAGATATTTTTGAAGAAATCCGAGATTTTGATCTCCCTATACACTACAATGTTATAACAAATGTTAAGGCCCGGAAAGGTAGTAAAGACATTGTTAAAATAGTTTAATTTTTTTTGCAAACAAAAAGTATTCTCCTTACTTCATAACATTAAGGTTGAACCACAGTCACATGGACTATTTTAACGATGTCTTTACTACATTTCTGAGCCTTGGAATTTGTTATGACATTGCTGTCTATAGGGAGATCAGAAACCTCTTGGATTCGTCAAAAATATTTTAATTTGTGTTCCGAAGATGAATGAAGGTCTCACGGGTTTGGAACGACATGAGGGTGAGTAATTAATGACAGAAATTTCATTTTTTGTGAACTAACCCTTTAAACAAGGGAACAAATTAAGTTGTGTGAGCAAATTATTTTTTATTTACGTAGTGTACAGCTACGTAGTGTACAGCATGAAATATGTACTGAAAGCTTTTCGCTTTACCCATGTGCCTGTAATTAGTCTGAAATTATTATATTACAAATAAACAACATTTTCTGTTTGACTTTTCTAATGATTTACATTAGTATATTCTACTTAGTATATTCTACTATAAATCTAAAACATCAGACATAAATTGCAACTTCACAGTGGCAGTTGAGGATGTATTGCCCTGTAATACTGCAAGGGCAAATGTACTTGTTCAATTTAAATGACCTGGGAAGGCACAGGATGTAAACTCAGCAATGTGCCATGGACAGTCGGTCTCTCTGCATTTCTTATTTAACCATGTCCTTGACATGAAAAATATTCATCACCTAATCTTTTCACCTTCCACCCTGACCAATTACTCCTATTACAAACAGCACAACAACCTTAATGACCAAGCTGAGTGATATATGAGCTTGCAATGTACAAACATTTTGGAGGAAATGATAAAAGAATGTTCCAGGGTTCAAGAGGACACTGGAAGTATTAAATGTAGTTTGCAATAAGAAGCTCACTGTGGTCTGGATCCAGGACAGACTCAGCAAAGGGTTGGAAGGACATCAGCTGTGTCAGCATGACATCCATGGGAACCAGAACCGCCACTCTCAACTCCTCACTAAGGGCAGGAGGCACAGACAGGGCACACACAGATGGGGGGAACTTGCTAAGGAGGGGAAAAACCACATGGTTAATTAGACATAATGGACAAAACAAGTAGGGGAAAAATATGCAACTCTGACATGATTTTAAAATTTAAATCCTCATGTTAAAGGTGCAATATGTAATATTTTTGCAGTAAAATATCCAAAAACCACTAGGCCAGTGTTATATATTTTGTTCACTTGAGAACTTACAATATCCCAAATGTTTCCAACAATTTGTAAATAGTGAGAAAATTGCAATTTTAACCAAGGCTCCGGGACGTGTGAGGAGTTGCCTGTCAATTGCGCCATACCCGCGTTACCCTCGGTTTCTGGTTTTATTTTGTAAAAACAACCACCTTTATTTTTAGTAACAGTAATACAGAATTTTCTCCATCATACAATACATTTTTAAAAAACACAAGCCATCTAGCATTTATTAATATGATATTCTAAAATCGATCAGCTTACTGCAGTGTGTCTCAAACAAGTGTCTCACAGCAGCCACCGAGCAAACGCACAGAGTAACGTTATGACATCATTTTCAACACACTCAAATGTATCTAATATGATAAACAGAGCTGCTTTACCTCATACTCATGATCTGAAAAGCGGAAGTGGTGCCAGCGACTGTGACATAATAAAAGTTCCGCTGCTCAAGAGGCGTGTGTTGTGCAATCGCTCCAGTGGCCTCGTTCAGCTCCCACAACACTCAGTCCTGCTCTGCTTCATACTATGGTAACATTAATAATCGCATCCATGAACATGATTTCTTCCCGTGTCCTATCCCTATTCATTTGCACTGTCCGGTTGAGGTGGAGGCCACATGTCCCAAGATTCCGCTCTTAAACTTGGCGTCATCAAGCTACGCCTTTGTTTTGAATAGGCCTCTAGCGACCTCTAGGGGACTGAATTATTACATACTGCACCTTTAAGTGTTGACCTTATTTTTGATTACCTGTGGATTTGGAGATACAACTGATGAAATCGACAGCATGACTTGGCAAGGAATGTTTTAAATTCCTATCACAAGAAAAAAACATTATAACATAATAATCATGGTTTTGATTAATACATTTAGTTTTCCTTAAATTACCTTCGTGTAGTGGACTAATGTGTTGGCAAAAAACCTACACATCTTTGTCGCTTTTTGGAAAAGCTTGTATTCTGGACAGTGAACAACTTCCTACAAGGAACAAAAGGAGGAAGGCAGATATGAGCTGACCTTTTATATAAAAAACATTTGCTTTCCATTGCTATTAAACAAAAAAAAGTCCCTGCACACATTTTTAGGTCACAATTACCACAGCAACCAATAAATAATCCAATCTCTGTAAAAAATGACATGGACTCTGTTCTGTTGAATTTTAAGTAGTGGTCAACCGATGCTGATTTTTTTTCATAGCTGATGACAATGCTGATATTTTAGAGAGCAGGGTGGGCAATAGCTGAAATAAGGCCAAAATATATATAAATAATCTCACACTAATTTAAAAATAGCAGAAACGCATGCATAACAATTGCTGAAATTAAATTATTTATTTTACTTAATATTTACCACATTACAAATATATCATTCTGTAAAATAATCTGTAAAGAAATTGTAAAAAAAAAAAAAAAAAAAGGTCTCTTTGCGTCGGAGATGAAAGCTGGGCTCAAGCACCTCCTCCACACACACAGAGACACTGACAGGTTTTCACAAGTACCCTCGTTAAGACCCCTAGCCCCCATAAAACACTTTCTCATTGGATCTATGCAAATCCCATAGGTGACCTATTTTGATCTCAAAAAGGTGAGTTCTCACTGAAAGGTGAGGAGTTTGCATCTATGCCAGACAATTATAGTTTTTGCATTCCACTGCGCTGTTTTTTATGGATTTTGCTAGTAATATACAGTACAAACAGTTTTATCTAATAATGTATTGGACAGAACTGTTAAACTAATGAAGATGGGGAACAGGAGCGCTGTGTGCTCGGGCACTGGCGTTCTCAGTGTCGATAATTAAAAAATTCCAAATATCAGCCAATATATCGTCCTTGGCAATATCACGTCAACCACTAATTTTAACTGAGGAGTCTACTTCACCTGTAGGCCTGCCTGTTGGATCTGTTGAGCCAGTTCAAGACAGTTCTGGACAGATGTACACAGGTCTTCACACAATGAGAAGGCTATGTCAGTGTGGTGAAGCCGATCTTCTACTAGAGACTGGTACTTCACACTCTGCCTGAAATCAAATAAAAACTGTTAGCATATAAATCTATCATTTATTCAGTATCATTTATTTCAAATTTAAAAAGATCCTTGTTTATACTGGCGTTTCCACTGCGTTTCAGAAACTCTCTCCATCCACACTACATGACTGAAAATGCATGTCACATGACCGTTCATGCACACGTACAAGTGTAAACAGTTGCTTCTTGCGCATGTAGGCAGCTGCAGTATTATAAAATGCAGAGTGTAACTGCATGGCTTCTAAAAAGGACCACAAAGTCAGCAAAGCATGCAGTTCTGTCTCCACATGTTATTGTTTACACGGCTGTCGAGGCTGATATGTTGCAGAGCCGTCGAAAGAGAAGGCTTTGGCCTGCATTTCCCAAAATCACTGTAAGTTGACCGTTTAGCCATCCAACGGTCTCTACAATCTATTTAGGTTTACGATGCTTTTGGGAAACGCAGCTCTGGTCTGTTATTGTCGTGTTCTGAATATTTTAAGTTAAAGGGTTAAAATGTTAATAAAAACACAACAAAAAACAATGTACAGTGTTAATCTGACCATATTTTTTTAGTTTATTTATTTATATTCACAGCAGAAGTACCAGAGGTACATTTCAGATTAGATAAGAGAGCCTTCGAATATTATCTTGGAAAGAGTAAAAAGTTAAAACAAAAAGGTTGAGAACCACTGCATTAGGCTACAGTAAATCAAGCAAAAGTGAGACTTTCCTTATTACTTCAGCTCATAAAATACCGCCTTACGCAATGGACATAAATGGACATTATGGACATAAATGTGTTTCTATTATTCCGATTTATGGCCGGTCGACCAGTGCATCTCTATTCACATTATACTCACTTAATGATAAATTTCCATGTGTTGGCATGTAGTGCAATGTCCAATCTGGATATGATTGAGCATATGTCCAGCAGACTGTGAATCACTGCAAGCCAAAAAAAAAAAAAAAAAAAAAAAAAAAAATCAAAACTATTGAAAAGCACATCCATCTCTTCTCTAGAGATTGCATGAAACAAACTGAACCTTTCCTTCACACTGAAAATCACAAACCTGTGACAATATCCGATACTTCCTCCTCAGATGCAGTGTCCTCCAAGTTAATTTTGTCCAACAGTTCCATGAGACCCTTCTGCAAAGAATAGGCCTCTTTAAAGAGGCCCTGAAGCAGATCGCCCACCAATGACAGCCTTCCGCTGTACATGACCTCACTGTCCTATAAACACATCAACATCATACCGAAATTAACAGCAAATACAATTCTCCACACAACCAATATAGCAGTTCACAAACACACTACAATAGTCAATAGCCTTTTTGGTGTATTTACAGGCCATGCCTGATGGTGCCAAAATATGTCCAGACAGTTTATAATAAAAACAAAATAATGATGTACCTTGCAGTGCTGGAAGGTGTCCTTTAGGACTCTGAGGATGCAAGAGGGTAGAGAGCGAATGGTGTCAAAGGAGATAGACTCTTCTAAGGAACTGACATGACGCACACAGCCAGAGAGAGACTCCAGGGTCTGGACCATCATCTGGCCAAAAACACATCAGCAGAAAGCTCTATGTCCAGCAAATGAAGAAGTCTGTACTGCTGTACAGTTTGAAATATTATTAAATAAAGCATATTCAAACCTTCAGTATATTTCTCAAAAATACATGCAGCTCTGTGTTCTGACTAGAAAGCCCTCCAATTTGCTTGCTGATTTCTTCCAAAAGACCCGCAAACACTTTTACCACCTGTGGATTGTTCATGACAACACATAAAAACATGCTTTGTGTTGAATATTTCAAGCTATAGAACAGGAACAGGCACAAATACTTGAGTACTTGAAAGCGACAGTGGCGACTGATCGTTTATAAAAAAAATAAATAAAAAAAAAAAAAAAACGGGCACCATTTTGGGCAGTACCCTGAGGTCCAGTTGGTTAGCATAAAGACAGCATGCTACCCAGACCAGAGAACTAAAGTAAAAATATGGCTTCGAAAGTGCACAGTGAATCACTTTGATTAATCTCATATGGGATGTATTTGGTTGAGTCAATTGATCTGAAACAGCAATGTCCTGACATTATTGACAACGATTGGGTTGTTTGAAACGATTGCATTAAAAAAAAAATTGTTGATGCATTATTAATTATAATTAGCAGTATGCATATTATTTTCTCATATTGTTTTCATTAACAGTATGGTTTAATTAAAATCACTCAAGTACTTTTTCATGAGCCATCAAATATTTGAAAGGAAAAAATGACAAAAATGTTTATCCCTACTATAGAACAGGCATTTTGTGGAAATTTAAAGATCAAACCTTGGGTAAGAGAGTGGAGAAACATCCCGTCTCCAATTCAGATAAAGAAAGATGAGGAAGGAACCTGCTTGTGATTATTTGCAAAATATCTGTGAGGACAAAAATCAAACAAAATAGGTTATACAAATAAAATATGTATTGTGAAAAAGCAACTGAAAGCCACCATAAAATACAATACACATGAACTTGATAAAGATAAGCCAATTAAATGTCTCAAAACCAAACATCAATAAAGGATTTTCTTATATAAAATAAAACTTATGTTTGGAGGCACTTGAGATGTGTGCCATGTCAGAAAGAGAAGTAATGATAACAGCTCAGACTTACTAGTGTGCTCTTCCCAGCTGTCAGTGTCATGATGCATGGCGTACATGTGTCAAGGCCAATCTAAATCATTTTATTACACCTATGACAGTCCCAAAAAATCAAATACATGTGTGTAACTCCTGCCTACGTTAAAATATTGCTTTAAACTACTAATGAAATGAATTTGAAGAGGTACTTAGGAAAGGATATAACTAGTTTAGGTAGGACAGTTTTGAGTTGTTGTTGACAGGTCTCCTGGTTCCACTGAGAGACTTCATCCAAAAGAGTCACTTGAGACATTGTGGTCACGGTTTTCCAAACACACCTACGTTGAAAAAAAAATTGCAACTTAAATCGATTTTTATATATTTACGTAACAAATATATCGAAGGTGGTAAAAGGTAACCGATATTTTATTCGTTCAATTTGCAGGTAAACTAACTCAACCACAACGAGCTTCATACACCGTTTTTCAAACTAATAACTGCTTAAAACTTACCAACTCACTCAGATGGAAACAATAGCGCTTAATAACAAATTCATTTGATAATTATGGACAATAATGAGATCCTGAACACATATTTAGGTCTTCTGTTTTGAGCTCTTCTCATTTCCTGCTGCAGCTGCTGGGTGATTTCATTCGCAGCACTGGATGGGGTTTTCATAGAAAAACGAAACCTGTTGGGAGACTGTTTTAAGCGCTATTTGTGCCATATATAACGATGTGCAAATCAAATTCGCTCATTAGGTTGTTCGTTCGTGTAACTAATGTACTTTATTAATGGTACGGTAGCTACGAATTCCCCTATAAACTTGATATGGTACCGCTCCAAACTTCGCGCCGTTTTATGTTGTTTTAATTCACCACAGTCACACCGCACTCTACGGTGATTGGTCAGAATGTGGCATACTTCATTTATGGCCCAATCACAAACGTAATGTTGTTTCATCGATGTACGAAGCGGTGACAGAACAACGGTGAATACACAATTTTATAAGATTCTTCTAAAAGTGCTTTAACTGCGTTTTGCCCAGCTGAGGCAGATCAGATTCAGGTAGATTTTTTCTAATGTATCCAAGCATACTTTCCGTTTTAAGCCCACATTTAGGAATGTCAGTTAAAATCTATGGACTTTATTAGTGTTGCCTAAAATTGGTCAACAAGCTAGTAAACCTATAAAAACACTAATAGAAATGAGTCTAGGGCCATCATTCAAACTCAGGGTAAGATTTAAAAAAAAAAAAAAAAAAAAAAAAACCATTTAGGGCATCCTCATGCCCAGAAGGCATCCCAGAAACAAATCAGTGGATCAGTGGATTGTGGACCAACAGTAAAGAGACCTCTCATGTATAATCAAAATCTTTATTTACAAAAATTAAACACTTTTTGCTTGATGCTTGTTGTCCCGGACATGAAGGGGACCAACTTGGGCTTTTCCCTCCCACTGGAAACCTGCATTGACAAGAAGCCAGTCAACATAAGACAGAATGACGACATCTGCAGACTCCTTTTGGGCTTGGTCGCATGCAAAATATACCTAAAATGTCAGATAACACGCCATCCGTCCTCAATCCACAGCTTGTGTCACAACAGCCACACACCTGATCACTTCCATCAGAAGAGACCCATCTAAAAACAAAAACTGTCAAGATGCATGTTATACAGCAGAACACAATATAATTGAAGAAAACTCACCCATTTGTTCCAAACGAACAAGCCTTATGATCCTCGTCAATCTGGGACGAAGCAGCACTTGCTCTTAGAAGACAGGTGATGTAAATCTGCAGGGGAGTCTTTTTTTAAGTGCAAGAAATCAAACTCAACTTGAACAGCAACAAATAATCCTGTAATACATACAGCACCACTGCTTTCCTGCTGGAATCTGAAGGCCTCCAACTTAAATTGTATTTTTTCATCTTGCACCCGGGGTAGAAAGTTGGAGCTGGATCCTGTATACTTTGCATCAGTAAAGCAACTGAAACACCAAGAAGGTTTCATGAGGATCTCAATTCCCCCACTTATATCAGTTCAACAGACTTCTTACCCATGATTTTCAATAAAAGAATACGTAGGAGCGGAGTTCACATCAGGGCCTGTAGTGGCCACACAATGATCCACAAATATACGAAGGGGAACATGGTTGTACTGCTTCACAGATGCCTGAATATGCAAGATGTCACCCAGGAAGAAAACATTCAAAGGCCTCTCCAACATCCAGTCATCTTAAAAAGGAAGATGAAACAATCATTCTGAAGAGACACTACTAGTGAAAATATAGAGCAAGCAGCAAGGCAATACAAACCAGTCATAAGCTTCAGGGAGAAAACAAGAATGTCCTCTGCAACCTTGGTGGACGTGTATGGGATCCAACTTGGCTGCAAGTTACTACTGCTCACATTCTGTCTCCTGTAGTGAAATACTCATTCATCACATCCAAAAGATATGAATGCCAAAATAATGACACTAGAAGTGCAAAAAGAAAACACTTGACCTGGGGTAGTGGCATTCAACGCTAACTGTAACTCCACTGGACCTTACAATTGGAGTGCTCTGTAATGCTGCTGGTTTATAATCAAGAGTAAAGATGTACACAAGCTCATCCTCAGTCGCCTATGAAAAGGAAAGAATTTATAATCAGACAAATACACCAGGGCTTTGGCCTTACAAGCAGATAAACAACCCAGTTAAGAAGCCATAAGACATACCACAAGCTCGCCACCACACTCCTGAAGCGGTGAATGAAAAACGAGGACTCCAGCAGCTGCATCTATGTCCGCAACACTACATCCCCCTAGAGACAGAAGAGAGGGCTCAAGGAGCTGGCCAGTACCAAAGAAATCTTGCTTCACTTCCACGTGCACCGCATCTTCCCAACACTGGACCGCTATGCTGTTGGCAGGTTTAGGCTGCTGCAACTCAAAATTAAAGTTTGGCTGCACTGACTCTTCTGGGGCTACTGGGAACTTCCAGGTCAGCTCGCTGACTGGGGCCTGGAATTCTTGTTTAGACTGAATACTTGAAGGTGCTTCATTTGGAGTCAAAGGGGCCAGTTGGGGCCTCTGAGATTGAACTCCATGAGGGGCTTGGATTGGCTTCAACTGTTCACTAAGTTGAGAATCAACACTTTGATGTTTTTGCGTCAGCACCCGGGGTTGAAACGCCCTAGCTTTTGGTCTGGCACCATACACATGATCAAATGCAACCAGCACAAAAATCCCAAGTACAAATTGCCTAATTCCCATTATTGCAACCACCACAATGCCACACAGCCACCCTTCAGTAATGTTTTAGCCCTTGTTTATAGTGCCATGAAATTTGTCCCCACCCCCACACCGCCAAACAAGCTTAATTGTTCAGTGGACCATCCTAATCACAGAATCAGTGCCTCAGTTGCATTGAAGTTCACTCATCAAGCCCAAACAAAAATGAGAAACAACAGTACTTCTCATTTGTAAGTTGTAACTATTTGAAATGTACAGTATATTGACCTTGAAGTTAATGATAGTTATCTTGGTGATAGAGATATTATAATTTCTTATATCATTATATGTCGGAGCTCTTATCTCCACCACAAGTTACTCTTCAGCTTCTTTATAATTATATCTTTATTATTTGTAATTATGACTGATTTACTAGTGTACGTTTATATGTATATAAAAATTCCAGTGGTTCCTGTAAGTGAGGGCAGGAACAGTGAGTTGACTACACAAAGAAATTACCAGAATACACTGTTACTGTTACATCTGGAGAATGTATTTTGTTTGCCAATATTGTGTTCAACTATAAGCCACACCCCTCTACTTCAAAGTGACACTTTCAATTTTTTATTTTAACATCCTTGACTGTAAGTGTGAATACATGTGCCAGCCACATGCTATGGGAAACAAAAGCCTATTAAGAGAAGGTTATGTTGGTGATAACATCTACAGGAACTTCCAAATACAGCACCATTATGTTTGAATAGACTCCAAACCTGTCACAGGAAGATGGGAATTTCACAAGGCAAATAAAACGCAATAAATCACAGCACTTTACCTTGTTCAGCCTTACTACATTTTTTTTTTCAAATACAAAACAATACTTACCTTGAATTGAAATGAATTACTACTAAAGCTCGGGCACTGACAGTGTACTAAAAATGATTTCAAAATTGTATCAAACTTTTTGAGAAGGCCATTGCTTAAACAAATTGCTTGACATTGGCACCTATAAAGATAACTTTACAAGAGCTAATAATACACTATCTAGTCTGGTCATTTGAATAGCTTTTTCATACCCTCAGTGCATGCAAAAACTGTCAGGGTACAGTGCTCGTCACTGGAGCAGTACCCAGTGGTACAGAAGTGAAAAGGTACATCTTTGTACCTTACTTACCCCTAAATGGTGCATATTATTAGTACCTTAAAAGGTACATATTAGTACTTTAAAAGTGCATATTAGTTCCTTAAAGGAACACTTTTCCAACTCCCCTAGAGTTAAACAGTTGAGTTTTACCGTTATTGAATCCATTCAGCCAATCTCCGGTTCTGGCGGTACCACTTTTAGCATAGCTTAACATAGTTCATTGAATCTGATTAGACCGTTAGCATCGCGCTTAAAAATCACCAAAGAGTTTCGATATTTTTCCTATTTAAAACTTGACTCTTCTGTAGTTAAATCGTGTACTAAGACCAACAGAAAATTAAAAGTTGCGATTTTCTAGGCTGATATGGCTAGGAACTATACTCTCATTCAGGCGTAATAATCAAGGAACTTTGCTGCCGTACCATGGGTGCAGCAGGCGCAATGATATTACGCAGCGTCTCTCACAAACGTCTCCATGGTTGCAAGGAATGTTCCCTGTGCAAGCAGGGGCTCACAGGCGCTGCATAATATCATTGCGCCTGCTGCACCCATGGTACGGCAGCAAAGATCCTTGATTATTACGCCTGAATGAGAGTATAGTTCCTAGCCATTTCAGCCTAGAAAATCACAAATTTTTATTTTCCGTCGGTCTTAGTACACGATGTAACTACAGAAGAGTCAAGTTTTAAATAGGAAAAATATCTAAACTCTTTGGTCATTTTTAACCGCGATGCTAACGGTCTAATCAGATTCAATGAACTATGCTAAGCTATGCTAAAAGTGGTACCGCCAGAACCGGAGATAGGCTGAATGGATTTGAAAACGGTAAATCTCAACTGTTTAACTCTAGGGGAGTTGGAAAATGAGCCTATTTTCAAAAAAAGTGGTGTTCCTTTAAAAGGTACATATTAGTACCTTTGTACCTTAGGGTTTTGCCCCAGTGACAAGCACTGTACCTTTTTTTCTGACAGTGGTGCCTGTCTGTAATGACTAAAGCTGTCTGTAAATGACTAAAGCTGTCTAAGCTTTTCTTCTTTAACCTCTTAATGCTAATAGACAATGAGGGTCATATTCATTTATTCAGAGTCTCACGATACAGGAAACTGGTAAAGGTTTTGTCTACAGAAACAGGATGGAAAAATCACTTATACAACATTGTAAAATTATATCCATTGAAAGGGTTCAATGCATATGTAACCATATAAATGTAATGCTTTGCAAAATAATAGGTCTTTACAATTTAATTGTAATGGTGAAAACATAGTGTTTGGTTTGGTGAATTTTTTTTCTCACCAAATATGAATCCATACAAATATGTATGCTTGTATCTCAATTGCAAATTTCTCAATGTAGTCCATTAAAAAGTTAACTATAGACATACCATCAATGAATCATACAGATTCTCTTTTATCTGTTCCTGATCTCTAATCCGACACATTCCGTGGTAGAGACAGGAGACAGGATATGTTTTTCGCTGTGCAAAAACACATGCAGAGTTCCTGTGTAGGTTAGACCTCGCTATCAAGGGTAATGATCTAAGTCCAACTCTGACACTGACAGAACAGTAAACGATTATTCAATCTGTATCCAAAATAAAGTGTTCTAAAAATTTTACATTTTCACTAAATGTTTATGGCCATGAATTCAATGTGCTCAATTTAGTCTTTTATTCCATAGTGATTTCATAGTCTTTGAAGACAGATTTTAGCTTTTCCACTGTAACAGCATGGTCAGCTTTCCCATAACCCTAGAAAAAGAAAAGATATGTGAGACAATCTCTTTAAAAGCAACATTATTAAAAATATGGGAAAGGCCCCCCAAATATTCATGCCCAAAAGAAGAGTACACTTATTTTGATGCACTGCGGTTTGTTCACTTTACATACTGTATTTAAGCATATGGAAGTGTTTCCTTATATTTATGAGGTGATGTGACCTGATCTCTTATGAAATGCATTTGATATAAATAGAAAATATCTGAATAGCAGATCTACTTCTACCTTGTGTGTCTCTATGAAACTCTAGTTGTTGCATGTGTCTAACCCCTGTTGTAACTTTATTTTGTTATAATTTAAAGTTGTTGTTATAAAGTTAAGGGCATTACCGTAGATTCTCCAAACACCCTGAGTTTCTTTTCTGTGTTGTTGTGCTCAATCTTGCCGCCTCCAAGACAATTACACTCCAGTCCCAAGGCCTCCATAGCAGGATTTACTTTTTCAAATATGTGATCTGAATAAAATAAGTTATGAGTGAAATTAATTCCAGCAATACTACCCATGATAATGTTTATTTTGAGATCTCCCGAAACTGATACAAGTCTGTCCACAGTTTTTGTATTCAACTAAACATTAATATGGCTATTACTATAACTTCTTCAAAAAATTAGCATAGTAGTATTAATATTATTATATATATTATAGTATCATAATATTAGTTATATTACTATAACTAGCATCACAATCAAGCCACAAAAAAAATCAAAGCAATGTTAACTATCGATCATTTATAGGCTACCAACGTTTTCATGTTGACAGATATTTTTCCTCAATGCCCATAAACAGAGTGAATGTTACCAGCTGATTTATAAATATTACAGAGCTGTCTGAGAAGGATAAAGTCAACTCGCCGGCTTGCAGACAGACATTCAGGCTTTTGCACTTGATAGCGTGCACACTTACTGTGGTACTCCGCGGTTTTAGTTCCCCTCACTATCACTTTATGTTCAGTTCCACCTTTTACCTTTATGTTCACTAATATGTATTTAAACTTTCCCTCTGGATCAATGACGACATCGGGCACTTTGCTCAGAGCGTCTGCCATCTTCGCTGTGGCAGCAGCAGCAGACAGCACGCGAACCTTATACAGTCATTATCACGCATGCGATATGACAAACTACAAACCGGAAGTAGGTAACAAAAATAACACCAAGAAAGAAATGTTAAAATAAAAACGGAAAATGTGTAAATAATTAAATAAACATGGTAATATATAAAGTAAACTATTTAAAGTAGCCTATATATCTTTGTAGAGGAGCAGAAATTATTGAAAGGAGTAAATTAATAAATACAAAATAATAATCTGGTTACATGACGTTTATGTCAAACATGGAAAAAATACTTAAGTCCGTTGTATGTGTAACATTGTGCCCGTTATCTCGCTTTCACCACCCCTTCCTTTCTGACTTTCCTTTCTGACTTTCAGACTTTCCCTCTCAGCCGATATCAGCAAGCGAGTTTTCTAATCAAAATACTAAATGCTTTGCTTCTTGTATAGCACATTTTTTTCATATTGTTCATCTTGAGGCAAGTCTAGACTTGCTGACTTTTAAATAAAAAAGTTAATTTAATAAAGATGAATTAAAGTAAATCATCTCATTCATTCATTCATTCATTCATTCATTCAGTCTTCTTTTAGTTACATGAAGGTTATTTAATCTTTTATAGATTTTATTGTTAACCCTTTCCCATTTCAGACTTAAACCATGAATCTATCATATTATAACCAATAACCCTAAAATTTTTTATTATTACATTCTAAAAACCTTAAATGGTCACAATCAATGACCAGTATTTGATGTTTGAAAATGTTTTATAATGTTTTTTTATTATAATTTATTCAAAGCCACAAGAACAAGAGGTATTACATATTCACATTATCATATTAAAATTCATTTCCAGGGAAAAAAAAGAAAGAAGGGGGGAAAAAGAAAGAAAGAAAGAAAGAAAGAAAGAAAGAAAGAAAGAAAGAAAGAAAGAAAGAAAGAAAGAAAGAAAGAAAGAAAGAAAGAAAGAAAGAATTAAATGTTTTCAGTGCTTTTTTTGTTTTTGGTTTGTTCCAAAAGATTTACATATAATTTAAAGTTATTTATAAAATGTGAAAAATTTGGTTTACATTGAGCCACTTCTTCTTATGTATTTTCCTAATAAAATAAACACGTGTACAATATGTAGTTCTTTACATTTCAAATTTTCAGAAAATGTTTTATACTGTTTTAATTGCTGTCCCTTCAGGTTTGACGTCATTTAGCTAGGCCTATCAGATCCATTTGGGCCAAAATAAGTGTTTACATTAATTTGTTTACCAAGGAGACAACAGTGTCAGCGAAGATAACGTTCGAGATGAAATTTGAGCGTTGATGTGTGTGAAGAAAACAAAGAAAAAATCAATGTAAATAGCTTGTGTTTTATTGTGTGCTATGTTTCCACAGGCTGTAATTGTCAAATTAAGCGTAACAAAATTAATAAAGAAAATCAATGAAGTTTGACAAACATTTTTCAAATGCACTGTCATTTCCACAGTTTCAAGAGTGCCATAGTTGAAGAAATCATTTTAATTATTTCATTCTACATTCTAGTTCAGTCTGTGTGATTAGCCTACATTGTAGTCAAATGAATCCACACATTGATCATTTAACGAATAAAAATGAAAAAAACAACCATCCTCAATTTGAGTGTGTTTATATTAGATTTGTTTTTAAATGGATATGTTTGTATGAACGTTAATATTATAAAATATTAGATATCAGTCACATATTATTTTGACACGCATTAATTATTTACTTTTCTGTTCTTTGCTCACTAGTCATTTTCCGGTGCCCTTTAGTAACTATTTCTGTAATACGGAAGCTGGTACAACACTGTGAAAACACACTGAACTGTGTGGCATCCGAGAAGGGTCAAGGTCTCACAGAAATAAAGCTGCAAAAACTCTCTGGGGAGCTTAATTACAATAACAGCTTTTTAGTAAATTTTTAAACAGCCCAGCTGGGTTTTATTTCAACAAATTTCACACTGATTACTTCCCTACATTTGAATTGAATTAAACTGAGTTGTAAATATTTTATGAAAGTTCTGAGTAATGCCGCTGTTCTTCAGAAGTTCTTCTGTTCTTATTAATTTTGTTTAATATCAATATATAGATTTAATTCATTTTTCTACAAATCGTCATATATGCTTGTCATTTTTATGTGACATTCACTCCACTAAAAGTAAAAGTTACCATTAATTGTGTTTCCATGGAAGATACAGTAAAAGCGCCAAATTATTACTGGCAACATGACAATTACTACTTATGCCCCTCTCGACCCATATTGTCTCTCTCTTTCCTTTATAAACTGAGCTGAAGATATTCACAGGAACTGAATTCACAGGAACTGTGAATATCTACACCAAAAGCGAATGTCAGAATTGTTCTTTTAAAGTTACATATTCAGTTGATTGATTTGAAACAATTGGATAGGAGATGCATAGGAGAAATGTCAGATTACTGTACACGATAATTTGTCAAAAGTATAAATAAAAAAGTATCCTGCAGTGGTCGTATCAGTCCAACAGCTCAACAACATTTCCTGAGAGGTCACTTCCTCACACTAGCACCTTGAAAATGTTAAACCCCCCACTATCCACTCCCCAATGAAAGTGAACGCAGTTTCCTGCTTGATCAGTGTTAGACGGGTATTTCCAGAGACTAGAATTCCACTGCTTATATTTGCTGATGTCACAAGTGGATCCGGGAAGGGAAGTCCTGAACCATAGCCGAACTCCAATATAAAGGCAGCAGCACAGTGATTCCCAGACTAGAATCTCAAATCAGAACCTTCATATTAATAAAGACCTACAGAGACGACTGTCAACAGGACCATTTCTGTACATTGCTGACAATGGTAAGTAAAGCATTTAAAATATTAATTTCTATAATTTTAGTATCAAGAAATATTATGTTCATCCAATTGATACAGTTCTTTAATTTTGCAGGGCGTTTGCGACCATGTACCTTTGCAATTTTTTGCCTTTCTTGTTGTTATTTCTTCAGGTAAGAAAATAAACTATTCTAATGTATAAACTCTACTGAGTAAATATAATCTGTAAACAGTTCATTCAAAGTTGCAATGGTTTAATTCTGCAGCGCTAAACATATGGAGAGGCGCTGAAGGCTGGTCATACCATTACTCCGACTCCAAAATGAACTGGGAACATGCCAGACGCTGGTGCAGGCAGCAGTACACTGACATGGTGGCCATCCAGAACAAAGAGGAGATTTCTCACCTCAACAACATCCTTCCAAAAGTCAGTGGATATTACTGGATTGGCATTCGTAAAATTGAGGGCAGGTGGACCTGGGTGGGAACTAACAAGACACTTACCAAGGAAGCTGAGAACTGGGCAGATAAGGAACCCAATAACGGAGGAAATAATGAAGACTGTGTGGAAATATATATTAAAAGAGAGAAAGATGAAGGCAAATGGAATGATGAATCCTGTTCAAAGGAGAAGACTGCACTGTGCTACACGGGTAGGTAGACTTAAAGCATTTATAGTGTTTTAAGATCTTCTAACCAATGTATTTTTAATTGAAATGAAAAAAAAAAAAGTCATTCTGCTGTATTCATTGTATAATTGCAACCATCAATGAATAGTTGTGCACTTTTTCACCCTCAGCGTCCTGCAAGGATGACTCTTGTGTTAAAGGTCATGGAGAGTGTGTAGAAACCATAAACAACCATACATGCTCATGCTTTCAAGGTTTCTATGGAGAACGATGTGAACATGGTGGGTAGTAATTCTCCAGATACTGCTGACTTTATCTGTGTTGACGCTGAAAAGTGAAATGTAACTATGTTAACTTTTTTCTGCTTTTCAGTTGTAAAATGCAAACCAAATGAAGCCACACCAGCAGATCATGCTCGTGTCCAGTGCTCTCATCTCAATGGAAATTTCTCATATGGCTCTCGGTGTGAATACTCCTGTGAGGAGGGTTATGAACTAAAGGGCTCCAATACAACAAGATGCAATTTTACAACAGAGTGGTCAAGCAAACCACCAACCTGTGAACGTGAGTTGAATTTAAACTTGGGAACATTTACATATTCTGTTCAAAACTGCTAAAATTATTTTTCTTTGAAATGTCTGTGAATACAGTTGTTCAATGTCCAGACCTGAACAAACCACAGGATGGTGTAATGCGGTGTAATCATCCGATGGGCCAATTCAGCTACGGATCCACCTGTGAGTTTGAATGTGAAGAAGGATACAAGCTGCGAGACTCCAGCTCCTCTACACTGTTCTGTGGAGCAGCGGGACACTGGAATGATTCACAACCCACTTGTGAAAGTAAGAAGGGTCATGTTTTTACATACTGTAATGTTTAGTTGCACGTCTGCTCTTAGTTCTTTGAAACTTGGCACATGCGTTTAATCATGATCCTGTTTTCTGTTTTTCAGTTTTAAAATGCAAACCGGAGGACGTCACCTCACCAGATCATGCAAGCGTCCAGTGCTCTGATCCTACTGATTTCTCATATGGCTCTCGGTGTGAATACTCCTGTGAGGAGGGTTATGAACTAAAGGGCTCCAGTACAACAAGATGCACTTCTACAACGGAGTGGTCAAGCAAACCACCAACCTGTGAACGTGAGTTGAATTTATATTTGGGAACATTTAAAGATGCTGTTCAAAACTACTAAAATTAATTTTCTTTGAAATGTCTGTGAATACAGTTGTTCAGTGTCCAGAGCTGATCAAACCACAGGATGGTGAAATGCGGTGTAATCATCCGATAGGCCGATTCAGCTACGGATCCACCTGTGAGTTTGAATGTGAAGAAGGATACAAGCTGCGAGACTCCAGCTCCTCTACACTGTTCTGTGGAGCAGCGGGACACTGGAATGATTCACAACCCACTTGTGAAAGTAAGAAGGGTTATGTTTTTACATACTGTAATGTTTAGTTGCATGTCAGCTCTTAGTTCTTTGAAACTTGGCACATGCGTTTAATCATGATCCTGTTTTCTGTTTTTCAGTTTTAAAATGCAAACCGGAGGACGTCACCTCACCAGATCATGCAAGCGTCCAGTGCTCTGATCCTACTGATTTCTCATATGACTCTCAGTGTGAATACTCCTGTGAGGAGGGTTAT
The DNA here is from genome assembly GCF_024489055.1 of Chanodichthys erythropterus. NCBI lineage: Eukaryota > Metazoa > Chordata > Actinopteri > Cypriniformes > Xenocyprididae > Chanodichthys > Chanodichthys erythropterus. The sequence goes on along the minus strand of NC_090224.1, from coordinate 11,482,067 downwards.
GAACTAAAGGGCTCCAGTACAACAAGATGCACTTCTACAACGGAGTGGTCAAGCAAACCACCAACCTGTGAACGTGAGTTGAATTTACACTTGGGAACATTTACATATTCTGTTCAAAACTGCTAAAATTAATTTTCTTTGAAATGTCTGTGAATCTTTTCACAGTTGTTCAATGTCGAGAGCTGAACAAACCACAGGATGGTGTAATGCGGTGTAATCATCCACTGGGCCGATTCAGCTACGGATCCACCTGTGAGTTTGAATGTGAAAAAGGATACAAGCTGCGGGACTCCAGCTCCTCTACACTGTTCTGTGGAGCAGCGGGACACTGGAATGATTCACAGCCCACTTGTGAAAGTAAGAAGGGTCATGTTTTTACATACTGTAATGTTTAGTTGCACGTCTGCTCTTAGTTAGCTGAAACTAGGCACACAAGTTTAATTATTGTCCTGTTTTCTGTTTTTCAGTTGTAAAATGCAAACCGGAGGACGTCACCTCACCAGATCATGCAAGCGTCCAGTGCTCTGATCCTACTGATTTCTCATATGGCTCTCAGTGTGAATACTCCTGTGAGGAGGGTTATGAACTAAAGGGCTCCAGTACAACAAGATGCACTTCTACAACGGAGTGGTCAAGCAAACCACCAACCTGTGAACGTGAGTTGAATTTATATTTGGGAACATTTAAAGATGCTGTTCAAAACTACTAAAATTAATTTTCTTTGAAATGTCTGTGAATACAGTTGTTCAGTGTCCAGAGCTGATCAAACCACAGGATGGTGAAATGCGGTGTAATCATCCGATAGGCCAATTCAGCTACGGATCCACCTGTGAGTTTGAATGTGAAGAAGGATACAAGCTGCGAGACTCCAGCTCCTCTACACTGTTCTGTGGAGCAGCGGGACACTGGAATGATTCACAACCCACTTGTGAAAGTAAGAAGGGTTATGTTTTTACATACTGTAATGTTTAGTTGCACGTCAGCTCTTAGTTCTTTGAAACTTGGCACATGCGTTTAATCATGATCCTGTTTTCTGTTTTTCAGTTTTAAAATGCAAACCGGAGGACGTCACCTCACCAGATCATGCAAGCGTCCAGTGCTCTGATCCTACTGATTTCTCATATGGCTCTCAGTGTGAATACTCCTGTGAGGAGGGTTATGAACTAAAGGGCTCCAATACAACAAGATGCACTTCTACAACGGAGTGGTCAAGCAAACCACCAACCTGTGAACGTGAGTTGAATTTACACTTGGGAACATTTACATATTCTGTTCAAAACTGCTAAAATTAATTTTCTTTGAAATGTCTGTGAATCTTTTCACAGTTGTTCAATGTCGAGAGCTGAACAAACCACAGGATGGTGTAATGCGGTGTAATCATCCACTGGGCCGATTCAGCTACGGATCCACCTGTGAGTTTGAATGTGAAAAAGGATACAAGCTGCGGGACTCCAGCTCCTCTACACTGTTCTGTGGAGCAGCGGGACACTGGAATGATTCACAGCCCACTTGTGAAAGTAAGAAGGGTTAGGATCTGTTGTTTTAGTAATCCTTTAGCTTTTATTTTTATTTTTATTTTTTGCTTGAATTTGTCCTTTTTGTTATGTCAACTTTTGTCTTTTTTTTTATATTACTGTTTAGTTTTAATTGAATTTTTCTATACAATTTTAATTTATTACATAATTTTTTTATCTTACTACTCAGTTCTTCACTGCCCGGCCCTTGACAGTCCTGTCAATGGAGAGCTGAGCTGTACTTCAAGCTTTAGTTATGGGAGCAAATGCAGCTTCAGTTGTGAAGAAGGATTCCTTCTCCAGGGGGCTTCAGAGATCAGCTGTACAAAAACTGCAAAGTGGAGTCAGGAACCACCTCACTGTGAAGGTAATAAACTCTTGTCTCTTTTATGGATTTACAGGTTGATTTATCGTTAACTAGTCTTTAAGTTAATTTTATCATACAAAATACTTTGTCTTTTTCAACTCTGTAGCAGTGGTCTGCCCACAAATTTTTGAGCCAATCAACGGGCATATGAACTGCTCATCTGAAGAACACACCTTCGGCACCATCTGCACCTTCAGCTGTCTTGATGGCCACCAACTTATCAGTAATGAGATGATGTGCAACCTCAATGGGAGCTGGTCAGGGGAAGTGGCAGTGTGTCAAGGTAACCAGCTAACATGCAGATATCTAATTTCAGTGATGAAGGGAGAAAAACAGTCTACAGCTTTCCTTTTATCTGTATTTTCAGCACTTCCTGATCCTTCTGCATCACTTATCAAAGCGACAGAAGTGACTCTTGGAGTTGCAGGTATTGTCGGCAGCTCCAGTCTGTTCTTAGTCTACTGGATACTGAAGAGACTGAGGAGTAAAGGTGAGTCTTTTTTCTTTTTTTTTAATTGCTACATGCGATCCAGTATTTCATATATAGTTAACTAGAATTTGTTCTTCCATATAATTCTTTAGTAATATACTCAAAATGAACTAAACTGCTAATTTATATGTCTTTTTGTTTTCAGCTAACAAGTTTGAACTGAACAGGTGAGAAATGGCTTATTTATCAATTATATCTTAATTTCTTACATCATTACTGTTGTTATTTATCAATTTATTGCACTTGGTTTATCCATAAAGGACTATATCCTGTTTAACTATTTTGTCTATTTTAATTTTTAGTACCTCAGATATTGAGGATCCACCACAGGCTTATAAGAGTGTTGAGAGTCTCATATAGAGCAGAAGAGCATCAAACTACACATGGTGAGCATATTTATATATGGCTATTAATAGTGATGTAGTTTATTCCAGTGAACATTTAATTGAAAAACTAATTCAACCTTCCTTTTCACAGGAATTTATCGCTACTGCATCGCTGGACATAATAATGTCATTTCATTTCCAAATGATTTGACACTTAAATGTGATCAAATATTCTTCATTCTCAGTCTGATGGGCATTACCATTTTATCAGGCAACAGTCCTAACTAAATGTGACTTCTACTTCCCAATGGAAGCTTTATTATGTACTTGACTGAACATATTGTTCTGTACTGTATTCTCTTTTTATGTTATTAATATACACTATTTTTTTACTATTTATTGTATTGTCTAATTAAATTTTTTGTAAATGTAAACCAATAAAGTTTGACTTTCATGATGTCATGACTTGGGTGTTTTAATGCCTATTCCTCTTTCAGGTGGGTTCCTTCAAAAAAGCATACATTTATAATTTTTCTACATCAAAGAATAAGTAAACATTAAATGTGTTTGATCACTCCATTTAGAATAATTAGCAGTATATTTGAATCTTAATTGGACAGTTCACCCTAAACTGAAAATTAAATCATCATTTACTCACCCTGGTGTTGTTCTAATCTTGTGCAGAACAGGATGTCCCACCTTTAAATGGTGCTTGATAGTGACTCCCACACCTTACTGGACTGTTCTTTGGTACTTTCTCAACCTTTCTAATTGATTGTAATAATTTAAACAAAAATGTACTAAACATAGGGCTTAAGAAAACTTTCCGTTGGGGGCAACGCTGTGCCTTAACTCCTGCTCCCTGACTCCTGCTTGGTCAGGAAATCATTCATATTCCTGAATCTGTATTAAATTTGAGGAATGTAACTAATCTCCATTCTGTTTTGCCAGTTTCCACTGAATAATAATAATTAAAAAAAAAACCTATGCCTTGTGTTTGAGTTATTGACATGGCTATTTTGTCATATTTAAACAGATTAAAGGATTAGTTCACTTTCAAATGAAAATTTCCTGATAATTTACTCACCCCCATGTCATCCAAGATGTTCATGTCTTTCTTTCTTCAGCTGAAAAGAAATGAAGGTTTTTGATGAAAACATTCCAGGATTATTCTCCTTATAGTGGATGATAAAAACAACCATCCTCAATTTGAGTGTGTTTATATTAGATTTGGTTTTAAATGGATATGTTTGTATGAACATTAATATTATAAGATATTAGATAAGATATCAGTCACATATTATTTTGACATGCATTAATTATTTACTTTTCTGTTCTTTGCTCACTAGTCATTTTCCGGTGCCCTTTAGTAACTATTTCTGTAATACGGAAGCTGGTACAACACTGTGAAAACACACTGAACTGTGTGGCATCCGAGAAGGGTCAAGGTCTCAAATAAAGCTTTAAAACGAGAAACCTCTGGGGAGCTTAAGAACAAGTATTTTTTTAACAAAGTAAATTTTTAAACAGCCCAGCTAGGTTTTATTTCAACAGATTTGTCTCTCGCACACTGATTACTTTCCTGATTTTGAATTGAATTAAACTGAGTTGTAAATATTTTATGAAAGTTCTGAGTAATACCTCTGTTCTTTAGAAGTTCTTCTGTTCAATTTTGATTAATATTAATATATAGATTTAATTCATTTTCCTAATAATCATCATATATGCTTGTCATGTTTATGTGACATTCCCTTCACTGAGTAAAAGTAAAACTTACCATTAATTGTATTTCCATGGAAGATACAGTAAAGGTGCCAATTTATTACTGGAAACATGACAATTACTACTTTTGCCCCTCTCGACCCATATTGTCTCTCTCTTTCCTTTATAAACTGAGCTGAAGATATTCACAGGAACTGAATTCACAGGAACTGTGAATATCTACACCAAAAGCGAATGTCAGAATTGTTCTTTTAAAGTTACATATTCAGTTGATTGATTTGAAACAATTGGATAGGAGATGCATAGGAGAAATGTCAGATTACTGTACACGATAATTTGTCAAAAGTATAAATAAAAAAGTATCCTGCAGTGGTCGTATCAGTCCAGCAGCTCAACAACATTTCCTGAGAGGTAATTTCCTCACACTAGCACCTTGAAAATGTTAAACCCCCCACTATCCACTCCCCAATGAAAGTGAACGCAGTTTCCTGCTTGATCAGTGTTAGACGGGTATTTCCAGAGACTAGAATTCCACTGCTTATATTTGCTGATGTTACAAGTGGATCCGGGAAGGGAAGTCCTGAACCATAGCCGAACTCCAATATAAAGGCAGCAGCACAGTGATTCCCAGACTAGAATCTCAAATCAGAACCTTCATATTAATAAAGACCTACAGAGACGACTGTCAACAGGACCATTTCTGTACATTGCTGACAATGGTAAGTAAAGCATTTAAAATATTAATTTCTATAATTTTAGTATCAATAAATATTATGTTTATCCAATTGATACAGTTCTTTAATTTTGCAGGGCGTTTGCGACCATGTACCTTTGCAAATTTTTGCCTTTCTTGTTGTTATTTCTTCAGGTAAGAAAGTAAACTATTCTAATGTATAAACTCTACTGAGTAAATTTAATCTGTAAACAGTTCATTCAAAGTTGCAATGGTTTAATTCTGCAGCGCTAAACATATGGAGAGGCGCTGAAGGCTGGTCATACCATTACTCTGACTCCAAAATGAAATGGGAACATGCCAGACGCTGGTGCAGGCAGCAGTACACTGACATGGTGGCCATCCAGAACAAAGAGGAGATTTCTCACCTCAACAACATCCTTCCAAAAGTCAGTGGATATTACTGGATTGGCATTCGTAAAATTGAGGGCAGGTGGACCTGGGTGGGAACTAACAAGACACTTACCAAGGAAGCTGAGAACTGGGCAGATAAGGAACCCAATAACGGAGGAAATAATGAAGACTGTGTGGAAATGTATATTAAAAGAAATAAAAATGAAGGCAAATGGAATGATGAATCCTGTTCAAAGGAGAAGACTGCACTGTGCTACAAGGGTAGGTAGACTTAAAGCATTTATAAAGTGTTTTAAGATCTTCTAACCAATGCATTTTCAATTGAAATGAAAAAAAAAAAAAGGGCTGAAGCAAATGCAGCTTCAGTTGTGAAGAAGGATTCCTTCTCCAGGGGGCTTCAGAGATCAGCTGTACAAAAACTGCAAAGTGGAGTCAGGAACCACCTCACTGTGAAGGTAATAAACTCTTGTCTCTTTTATGGATTTACAGGTTGATTTATCGTTAACTAGTCTTTAAGTTAATTTTATCATACAAAATACTTTGTCTTTTTCAACTCTGTAGCAGTGGTCTGCCCACAAATTTTTGAGCCAATCAACGGGCATATGAACTGCTCATCTGAAGAACACACCTTCGGCACCATCTGCACCTTCAGCTGTCTTGATGGCCACCAACTTATCAGTAATGAGATGATGTGCAACCTCAATGGGAGCTGGTCAGGGGAAGTGGCAGTGTGTCAAGGTAACCAGCTAACATGCAGATATCTAATTTCAGTGATGAAGTGAGAAAAACAGTCTACAGCTTTCCTTTTATCTGTATTTTCAGCACTTCCTGATCCTTCTGCATCACTTATCAAAGCGACAGAAGTGACTCTTGGAGTTGCAGGTATTGTCGGCAGCTCCAGTCTGTTCTTAGTCTACTGGATACTGAAGAAACTGAGGAGTAAAGGTGAGTCTTTTTTCTTTTTTTTTAATTGCTACATACGATCCAGTATTTCATATGTTAAGTAGAATTTGTTCTTCCAAAAATTTTCTTTAGTAATATACTCAAAATGAACTAAAATGCTAATTTATATGTCTTTGTTTTCAGCTAACAAGTTTGAACTGAACAGGTGAGAAATGGCTTATTTATCAATTATATCTTAATTTCTTACATCATTACTGTTGTTATTTATCAATTTATTGCACTTGGTTTATCCATAAAGGACTATATCCTGTTTAACTATTTTGTCTATTTTAATTTTTAGTACCTCAGATATTGAGGATCCACCACAGGCTTATAAGAGTGTTGAGAGTCTCATATTGTCACAGACACGTCAGGTTCCACCTCACTGCAGTACCCACGCACTCAATCACCAGCCTTCTAATCACCGCCACCTGCACGTCATTACTCTGCAATCACCAGCACCATAAAGCCACCACACTCACACACACTCACTGTCCGGTCTCGTTCGCACTACGTGATATGTATGCTTACCTTAAGGACTCCCTAACGACTTACCTACCTGCTCCAGCGATCTCCTTCATCTCCTGGTCTCCCCGTGTGCAAACCTACCTGTGTGTGTGAGTGTCTCCATCGTCTCCCTCCACTGCTTCTCTCATCCAGCATCTGCAAGTTAAAAAGGACAGTACTATATCCCATTCATCTCTCATCACGCTATATCTGCCTGTTATCACTCTGTGCTCTACTGCTTGTAAATAAATACTTAACTGGATTGCTTCTACTTCAGTCTCCGTGTCTCTGTTGTAACAGAAGACCGGACCCAAAACAACTTCACAGTATGAGCACCAACGACCCGTTTCAAGAGCTCGTGGACACGCTGCGCCGAGCACTCACACCACAGCTATCGTCATCTTCCTCCAGCAACGCTTCCACTCCAGCACCAGCCAGCACCGCTTCCTCACCTGCATTCACCGCCAGTCCCATGGCCAAACCAGCGCCCTACTCTGGATCGGCGGAGGAATGCAGCGGATTCCTTCTCCAATGCGAACTGGTCCTGGAGATGCAGCCGCAATTCTACACCACCGACACGGCTAAAATAGCGTTCATCATCTCGCAATTGCAAGGTAAGGCCCTGCAATGGGCAGACTCTCTGTGGACTCAAAAGGGCCCTGTGGTCAGATCTTACTCGGCGTTCGTCTCTCACTTCCGAGAGGTCTTCGGGAGACCTCTGACGGATTCATCGACTGGTGAGAAACTCTACAATCTAAAACAACGTAATCTCTCTGTTAACGAATATGCCTTGCAGTTCCGAACGCTAGCCGCCACCAGCGGATGGAATGAACAAGCTCTCATCACATCATTCCGTCAGGGGTTGGAACCCAATATGCGGCTGCATCTCGCTGCATACGAGGACTCCATTGGACTGGAACGCTTCATCCAACTCGCCATTCGCGTGGGGTCCCGTATGCAGTCGTGTCTCCTAGAGCACCAGGGCCAGTCAACCATCACCAACCTCCTCCGTCGGTCCGAACCCGTCAGCTCTCCAGAACCAGCCACCGAACCCATGCAGATTGATCATTCTCGTCTCACCACAAATGAGAGACAAAGAAGGCTGACCCTGAACTTATGTTTATATTGTGGATTACCGGGGCATGTCAACTCCACATGCCCAACCCGTCCTCCTCGGCCCGTGGTGAGTGCAATTTTTCCCTCTATCCAAAAAATGAAACCACTCTCTACTGTTGTAATCCTTACTGCTGCAAACACCTCTGTTCCAGTGGTGGCACTCCTCGACTCAGGGTCAGCAGGAAATTTCATCTCTGGTTCCCTCTGCCGACAACTCAACCTCAAAGTCTCCCCGTCTCCGACTAGCTATCAAATCCACTCCATCACGGGCAAACCCCTGAGCCGTAAGAACATCCGTCATTATGTGGGACCTCTTCAACTCTGTGTCGGCATCCTGCACTCGGAGAAGGTACATCTGCTGGTTCTGGAGGAATCCACCGCTGACGTGGTTCTAGGGCGCCCGTGGCTAGAACAACACAATCCCACCATCTCTTGGCGCACGGGCGAAATCCTGAAGTGGGGCGATCACTGCTTTCCCGACTGTTTCCCAGCGCTTCCTGTTCCAAAGTCTCCACTCTCCAAGTCTCTCTCCATGAACGCCACCTCTATCGAAAGCCCTGTCGAGAAACGCTCCGTGGATGTTCCCCCGGACTACGCCCCCTTCAGTGACGTTTTCTGCCCGCAGCGCGCCTCCAAACTTCCTCCACACCGGCCATGGGACTGTGCCATCGATCTGCTACCGGGTGAACCAGTGCCTAGGGGACGCATTTACCCCCTATCACTACCGGAGGAGAAGGCCATAGAGGAATACATCAAAGAGGCACTCGAACAGGGATACATCCGCCCGTCTACTTCCCCTGCTGCTTCAAGCTTCTTTTTTGTGGCAAAGAAGGACGGAGGCTTGAGGCCCTGCATCGACTACCGTGCCCTCAACAAAATCACCGTCAAATTCCGCTACCCACTTCCCCTCGTCCCAGCGGCCCTGGAACATCTCCGCGGTGCCACTGTGTTCACCAAGTTGGACCTCCGCAGCGCGTACAACCTCATCCGGATACGTGAGGGGGACGAGTGGAAGACCGCCTTTGTCACGCCCACCGGACACTACGAATATCTTGTCATGCCGTATGGCCTGGTCAACGCCCCCTCCGTATTCCAGGATTTCATTCACGAGGTGCTCCGGGAGTATCTCCACAAGTTCGTTCTGGTATATATTGATGACATCCTCATCTACTCCCGGAGCTTGGCCGAACATCGCCACCACGTTGCGGAGGTCCTTCAACGCTTACGACAGTTTCACCTCTTCCTAAAAGCTGAGAAGTGCTCCTTTCACCAACCCTCCGTACAGTTTCTAGGATACATCATTGACCACAGTGGCATCCGGATGGACGAGGGGAAGGTCACCGCTATCCAGTCCTGGCCCACTCCATCAACTATCAAAGAGCTCCAACGATTCCTAGGATTCTCCAACTTCTACCGCAGATTTATCAAGAATTACAGTACCATCGTCAGTCCCCTCACTAACTTACTCCGTAACCAGCCCAAGTCTCTGTCCTGGTCCCAACTTGCCACCAACGCCTTCGAGACCCTGAAAAGAGCCTTCACCACCGCTCCCCTCCTCGTCCACCCTAACCCGGACCTACCATTCATCGTGGAAGTGGACGCCTCCACCACCGGAGTGGGAGCGGTCCTTTCACAGCAGCAGGGGACGCCAAGTAGACTCCATCCATGCGCCTTCTTCTCCCGCAAGCTCAACCCGGCGGAGGTCAACTATAACATCGGTGACCGCGAACTCCTGGCCGTCAAGCTTGCCCTCGAGGAGTGGAGGCATTGGTTGGAGGGGGCTACTCATCCGTTTCAAGTTCTCACTGACCATAAAAATCTCGAATATCTGAAGGCTGCCAAAAGACTCAACCCTCGCCAAGCTCGCTGGGCCATGTTTTTCTCTCGATTCAATTTCTCCATCTCTTACCGCCCTGGTTCTAAGAACACTAAAGCTGACGCTCTGTCTCGTATCCATTCCCCTGAGGACAAGCCCGAAGAGCCTGAAAAGATCCTGCCGGAGTCTATTTTCGTGAACCCTATCCAGTGGTCTGAAGAAACCATTCCCTCCTCCAATGCCTCCACACGCACTCCGCCGGGTTGCCCCCAAGGCTTGCAATACGTCACACGGGCACGTCGCACTCCACTTCTGCACAATACCCACTCATCACTTGGCACTGGTCACCCGGGGGTCAATGAGACCCTCTCGTTGCTCAAACAACGCTTCTGGTGGCCCAACATGGCCAACGACGTCAGAAGGTACGTGCAGGGCTGCAGGGAGTGCGCCATCTCCAAAAGTCCACGCCATCTTCCCACCGGCAAGCTACTTCCTCTGCCCGTTCCTGAGCGACCCTGGTCACACCTGGGAGTGGACTTCGTCACAGATCTTCCTGAGTCTGACGGTAACACCTGCATCCTGGTGGTGGTAGACCGTTTCTCCAAGTCCTGCCGTTTGATACCCCTGGAGGGTCTACCTACCGCTATGGCCACGGCAGAGATGCTATTCAACCATGTTTTTCGCTATTATGGAATACCTGAAGATATAGTCTCCGACAGAGGACCTCAATTCATTTCCCACGTCTGGAAGGCCTTCTTCTCCCTCCTGGGTGTGACCGTCAGCCTGTCATCTGGATACCATCCTCAGTCGAACGGGCAGACGGAAAGGAAGATCCAGGAGATTGGCCGCTTCCTGTGTACCTTCTGTCACGGCCACCAGAACTCCTGGAACCAGTACCTGGGTTGGGCCGAGTACGCACAGAACTCCCTCCGTCAAGCCACAACTGGACTAACACCCTTCCAGTGCGTACTCGGCTACCAACCCCCGCTGTTCCCCTGGGATGGGGAACCCTCCAACGTCCCTGCAGTCGACTACTGGTTCCGGGAGAGCGAGAGGGTATGGGACTCAGCTCACCACCAACTGCAGAGAGCCCTGCGCAGACGCAAGAGGACAGCCGACCTTCGACGCTCCGACGCTCCAGTCTATCAACCGGGGCAGAAGGTCTGGCTGTCCACCAGGGACATCAGGATGCGTCTGCCCTGCAAGAAGCTGAGTCCCCGCTTCATTGGCCCGTTCACCATCCTTCGGCAGATCAACCCCGTCACTTACCGTCTCCAACTCCCTGCACAGTATAGTAGAATTCATCCTACTTTCCACGTTTCTCTACTAAAACCTCACCACCCTTCTGTTGTTCCCTCCACAGAACCTGACGTGGCAGCCGCCGAGCCCCCCCTTCCACTCATCCTGGAGGACGGCACAGCTTACGTGGTTCATGAGATCCTGGATTCCCGGCGCCGTGGTGGTCAGCTCGAGTACCTCGTTGACTGGGAAGGTTATGGCCCCGAGGAACGCTCATGGGTACCCAAGAATGATATCCTTGATCCTATCCTATTACAGAACTTCCACGCCAATCACCCGGACAGACCTGCCCCACGACCTAGAGGACGACCACCACGGCGTTGAGGTCCGCGGCCCTCAGGAGCGGGCCGTGGGAGGGGGGGTACTGTCACAGACTCGTCAGGTTCCACCTCACTGCAGTACCCACGCACTCAATCACCAGCCTTCTAATCACCGCCACCTGCACGTCATTACTCTGCAATCACCAGCACCATAAAGCCACCACACTCACACACACTCACTATCCGGTCTCGTTCGCACTACGTGATATGTATGCTTACCTTAAGGACTCCCTAACGACTTACCTACCTGCTCCAGCGATCTCCTTCATCTCCTTCGTCTCCTGGTCTCCCCATGTGCAAACCTACCTGTGTGTGTGAGTGTCTCCATCGTCTCCCTCCACTGCTTCTCTCATCCAGCATCTGCAAGTTGAAAAGGACAGTATTATATCCCATTCATCTCTCATCACGCTATATCTGCCTGTTATCACTCTGTGCTCTACTGCTTGTAAATAAATACTTAACTGGATTGCTTCTACTTCAGTCTCCGTGTCTCTGTTGTAACACATATAGAGCAGAAGAGCATCAAACTACACATGGTGAGCATATTTATATATGGCTATTAATAGTGATGTAGTTTATTCCATTGAACAATTAATTGAAAAACTAATTCAACCAACCTTTTCACAGGAATTTATCGCTACTGCATCGCTGGACATAATAATGTCATTTCATTTCCAAATGATTTGACACTTAAATGTGATCAAATACTCTTCATTCTCAGTCTGATGGGCATTACCATTTTATCAGGCAACAGTCCTAATTAAATGTGACTTCTACTTCCCAATGGAAGCTTTTATTATTTACTTGACTGAACATATTGTTCTGTACAGTTTAAATATTCTCTTTTTATGTTATTAATATACACTATTTTTGTACTATTTATTGTATTGTCTAATTAAATTTTTTGTAAATGTAAACCAATAAAGTTTGACTTTCATGATGTCATGACTTGGGTGTTTTAATGCCTATTCCTCTTTCAGGTGGGTGCCTTCAAAAAAGCATACATTTATAATGCTGCAACGTGATCTCATGAGAATACGTGTGTATTTTTATGTGAAGTGTGGTTCTACCACACGTACCTTTACTAACGTTTTCATACACACAAAAACGTATAACATTGACGTATTTATAGCACTAAAGTGTACAAATACTTACGTATTAGCAGCTTAAAAAACGTAAATCATCTAACATAAAGTCTGAATGTATATGAATTACCATGTATTAATATTAAAATCGTGGCTTTAATGATTCAAATATGTTGTGTTCAATTGTCATATCAATACATGTTTTTAGTTGAACTTCTTGAAAGCAGTTTACTCAGATTGCAAATAACATAACTCGTTTCGGGGGATTAACGTTACATAATGTTAAACGAGACTACACTTTGAAACCTTAAAATGAATAACATTTCTATGTTTTGTAATATTTTGCTGTGCGATTTTTTTCCTATGCAGCAACTGACAATACAACCATAAGATACACCAAAGCACAACATAAATTAACAAATCACACCCATTTTATTTGTTTGCTGTACTTCATATCTTTAGAATTCATATGTTTGCGAGGAACAGACTCAAATTCAGCCCTTTATCTGTCGATCTTCACCTTCATTCTCAGCAACAGCGACCGTCACAATCAAAGCCCGCGCACGAAGCCCTCGAGAAGCGTTACGACATGGTTTACGGCACTGATATCGAACGCTCATTGGTTCTCACCTGCTTCGTCGCAGATTGCGATATGCCGTGTTTCAGTGGCTTGACATTTGAAATTAGTAGTGCGCACCTTGACGGAGAGAAGAACAGATTCATAATTTCACGGATTAATAAATTATATTCTGCTCTGTACCATATAAAAACTATTACGTTACCGCCAGAGAGGACTGCGACTGGAACTCATCATCATTTTAACTTTTGGTACCACTTTTGACATCTTTGCAAAAAATAAATGATTGTGATTAACGTTACGCTTGTTTGTCTGTTTTTCATTTATTAACAGTATGTAGTTTTAAGAAATTGTTATGGGTAGGTTTAGGGGTAGGTGTAGGATAAGTGGCTCAAAATATCGTTTTAATGTCATATTTTTACTAAAATTGTCATTTTCCTACACATTTCTGTCCATTATGATTTATTCTTTTAACATTATGTATAAAATGGGTAGGTTTAGGTTCGGGGTGGGGTGGGGTTTAGGGATATTACATTCATCTAAAAAAGTTAAAAAGGGAACATTTATATATATATTATACATATATTTTTATGACATGAAAGATTCGTAAATATTTTACGTTTTATTCGCAGTAAAAACTTTAAAACGTGCAACTTTTTAGCACCATTCAAAACGTACAAATATGTACGTTTTGTGTCTTTTAAAGTTACGTATTAATAACTACGTATTAACAATGAGACCAGGCATCAAAGAATAAACATTAAATGTGTTTGATCACTCCATTTAGAATAATTAGCAGTATATTTGAATCTTAATTGGATAGTTCACCCTAAACTGAAAATTAAATCATCATTTACTCACCGTGGTGTTGTTCTAATGCTGTATGCCCTTCTTTGTTTTAAGCACCACAAAAGGAGATTTTTTTCAAAAATGTCCCACTCACAGCAGTCCATATAATGGCAGTGTAGTGACCAGCATCAAGTGTTTTTAAAAAGACATGATCCCATGCCTTATGTTCCAAGTGTTCTGGGGGTATACAATGGGGTTTGGTGAAAAACACATAGAAATTTAATGTATTATTTAAAAAAATTATTTTCAGCACAACTGCACTGGAGCAGACGTCACAGTTACATCACTTGCAGCTGCGCGCGCATCGTGGTGGCAGAAAAATAGCAAGTACAGGTCTCTGCAGGACATTAATGATTGATGGGTGAGGCCATAAACTAAACGCCTTGCACATGCTTCCGCTGTCCGTATTCTTCAAAAAGCTTACACTGTATGTCCTACCCTTCCCTATTCTACTTACAGGATTACTAAGGCTATAGGCAGCTGAAGGTTTTTTTTTCAGGGTTGGAGCTAAACTCTGCAGGACAGTGGCTCTCTAGGACCGAACTTGCCTACCCCTGATTTATACCAACATTTTTATGTTGACAGATATTTTTCCTCAATGCCCATAAACAGAGTGAATGTTACCAGCTGGTTTATAAATATTACAGAGCTGAAGGATAAAGTCAACTCGCTGGCTTGCAGACAGACATTCAGGCTATTGCACTTGATAGTGTGCACACTTAAGCCCTGTCCAAATACCCACACTTGCGGTCTTGGCCACTTGAGAGCACGCGCACGCGACAGGAAGTAAGTGCGCAAGACTGTCCCATATCTTAAAAATGCCCAAGTGCAGTGCCGTTAATGCACACTAAGGCCCTGTCCCAAATGGCACACTTCATGTGGACTTTCGGTCTCGTGGACTTAAATTGCGCGTGCTTGCCGAGTCTACGAGTCCGTAGGCCGTCCCATTCAGCATTTTAACGCTCTGAAGTGTGCTCATCAGCGCCCCCTTTGTACCCTTGAAGCAGTCTTCCGCGAAGCCCGCGTAGATGCAGGCTCCGCACACTACCCAGGAATCCTTGCGAAATGCCAATCAGACAAGGGATGGGAGGAGATTTCGCTCAAGAGCAATTGATGACATGGCTGAGAAGAAAATATTTAAGTGTAGGTATCATTATGGTTTTTATGACCTAGGTGTACATTTTACCAGTTGTTACCTACAGTTTATACAAACATTATGGTCATCAACCAGTGGTTGATATCTCAAACATAGGCTAATAATAGCGCTTTGAATAATACGATCGCATTATGATTCATTATTAAATAATCAGAACCGAATGTCAGGGCTTTACTGAGTCATATGTAAACCTAGTATTTATATTTAAACCTGTAAATTCATCTGAAAATCATGCACATGTTTATTATGTGTTAATAGGGCTGCAAGATTTGGGGAAAATGTCATATTGCGATTATTGAGGTCAATATTGCGATTGCGATAGCGATATAATAAGTAGCCTATCATGAGTCATCTTGCTTGGTTCTCTATGAAAATGCACACACAGATTACTGATAATGCTGAAATGTGTAGGCCTATTTCTTAACTCAAACTAGCAACAACAACAAATAAATGCACAGTGTTTTCAAATTAAAATATTTTACAAAATTAAATAACACCTTTGCATTACTGCAAACTTGTTATAATCCCATTTAAGATTTTGTTTCTTTACTAATCTGTGGTTCAACGGATCACAAAACTCACGGTTCGGATCACATCATGGTTATGACGTCACGGATCGGATAATTTTTGGATGGGGGTAACTTAACTTTGCATGTATTACTTAAACTACTCTGATACCACAGCATAAACTACTAGCCTAAGTAATACATTATTAAAGGCAAGTGAACAGACTGTAAAAAGAACAAATACTGCACCAATTACAACAAGCATAGATAAATACTACATAAAGTTACAAATAATGTATAAGGTCTAACTGTAGTATTCATTTTCATGCACTGAAATGTAATGATTAAATGTAAAATGACACTGGTCACTGTATAAATTTAACCCTCTACAGCACAGCGTTGCCCTCAGGCAATGGAAAGTTTTCTTAAGCCCTATGTTTAGTAAATATTTCTTTAAATGATATCAACCAATTAGAAAGGTCGAGAAAGTACCAAATAACAGTTCAGTAAGGTGTTGGAGTCAATATCAAGCACCATTTAAAGGTGGGACGTCCTGTTCTGACACATGGTCACAGGAGCACATAGTGTGAGAAGAAGGCAATATTATTTGCTTTAGTAATCTTATTTAAAATGACATGAACTGTACATAAAAAATATGTGTGTGTGTTTGAAGGTGTAGAGAAGCCTTTTGTCAGGTGTTATGAAGTTTTTTTTATTTTGCATGTTTTTTTGCGATAAGGGGGATTTTTTGAGGAGGTTTTAGACAGTACCTCTCATTGGCAACAATGTATTATAAGAAGGGAAGATGCAAGATTCCAGGGTGTGCAGGAACACCCAAAGTGATGAGCAAAAATTGTAACATACACCACTTTGTCACAGCAGAGAAGAAGTGCTTTTTGAAGTTCCGTACAGAGTGAAATCTTATTACATGAAGTACATTATATTGCATAGCACACTACATGATACAGACCTATGCATGTATCAAATTCAATACATCAATGTCTTTCAAGTGTTTTTCCCATTTTACTTAATGATTTCTTGAATTTTTTTTACAAAAAAAAATTGATTTTGATGATAATTTTCTCTATGACTCTGTACCATTGTCGCACAACGTTGCCCTGAGGCAACGAAATTTTTTTTTTTTTTTAATCAATAAAATGTTCCCAAAAGAACTAAAACATTATGTGGAATATTTTTTTTATTTGCCATCAACATGTGTGCAGTAGAGGGTTAATATAGATTAATCTTTGTTAAAGCTGTGTTTTGTTGTTTGATTTACATAACAGACAACAGCAGGTATTTATAGGTTGCTGTCACTTTAAGAGTAAGACATGCACGCACAAATCAGATAGATACACATCTGAATTCTTACCTCCTTCACTTAAGAAATTAACCGAAAGTTTTTACGAGAAGACTTGCTGAGAGAGGTATTTTGACTGACAAAATGCGTGTATGTGACCATCCAAGTGCATTGAGGACGCGAAAGAGAAATCAATTTGGAGTTTGCGAGCTATAACGCGCCTCTCTGTGCGCGTGAGCCTTATGTATGTGCGTCATGTGCGCACTGATAACAGCGCTGCGTGCGATACTGAATTAAATCCTTTTGCCTCTTCTAGCGCGCTGGAATGGTTTTATTATATCTATTTAATGTGTAAACTAGCAAGATAAACACGTTCAAATGATAAACTTTAACTCTATTGCGGTTAAAGTTGCAATTGATCCGCGAAACACATGCGTCCCGAATTTGGGCCTTGGTCCGTACGGATCACGGATCAACGTTTAACCACTACTAATCTGGGTTTATAATCTTATAGCCAAAATATTGCCATGCTACCATACAGAGCATTTTTTCTTGCCACCAGTTCAAGTGCATAGGCTTTCAACCGAGGGAACCGGTGCGCCGCTAACTTCCGGGTTGGTCTACAAAAACGCGTCATCCCTGGGGCACTGCTTGTTAAGTCAAGTATCCACCTGTTTCCGCGGGGCGCTACTGTAAAAGAGAACGTGGGTACAACTTCCGGTGAGGCGGCGGAAGTAGCATACCAATGGTATTTTGTGTGCTAATTAGCGAAGAGGCTAAGTGTTTTTTAGATCATTGTTTACTTTGTAAAGTTGCAAATCTTTATGAGAGATGTCGTTACGGTGTTCAGGGACAACATCTCGGTTTACTACATTATTAGTTAATAATATCACAATACAATAAACAGTTTTCGTGCCCTTAATTGCTTTTTACTTTACTGACCTTCCACAAAAGTGCTGCTGCATGACTACAGCATCTGATCCTGCAATACATGAACAACCCGCTGTCTGTACTTCCCGTCACTGATGCTAGCACCAAAGCCTTATGATGTTATTGACTCCTAACGTGTGGTGCGTGCCAGAGCCAGTCGCGTTTCCACTGTATGCGATGCTAAAGGCTATGTTACGACTGCGATAATAAATACACACGTTATGGAAAATATCAGAGACTGCTTGAGGAATGAAGACAATTCTTATGTGATTATAATCGTGTATTTATTTGGTTTAATGTTTTATCTGTCTCTTCCCTGTGCCCGTTGATTCCTGACAAATGCATATCTTTCACAGATTCATACACTCCGGTTAACTCGTATAACTCATAACTCCTGTTGTCTTCTCATGAGCTCCCTCTGTTGTTCTGGCTGAAAGGATCCGGATAGATAGACGGAGATCGCGCAAACATCCTCGGGTAGCAATCATCGCATAATTTAGAGGAAAATAAATAGAAATGCTTAGAAAAGTGACGTAAACATAGGGTATGTTATCAATATATTTCTAAATGTGTAAGCCTTTGGATTTAAAAGCCTTAGTGGAGTTGTTTTTTGCATTCTTGTGATCGCAAATAAATGGAAGCAGGCGCAACTGAATAGGTCTGTGTTTTCTTTTTATGTCAATATAAATATCAGTTAGATTTAGCATTATTGACGTGCACTCCTGACATAAATTAAGACATTACAATTACTGTAACATTTTTTTTATTGTAAAACATTGTTCAAATATTGATGCCGGAATCTTAAATCTTTAAGTAAATAACAAACGTTCGCAAGTTTGGATCGTTAAATCTTGAATGACTGTCAACTGTTGAGTGAATGGGTGTCACGTCCAGCTTGTTTACATCGAACCGGAAGACGCTCCCACGTTTGACGCAAGGCCTCATGGGGTGTAGGAAACTCGTGGATAGGTTTCTGCGGAACAAAAGAGGGGCGTCTCCCAATTTTGGGGTGTTTTCTAACTGAGAGAGGTGTTTATAACGATCCAACCAAAAAAGTATGGAAGCCGGGATATGCGTTTTTTTTTTTTTTAAGGAAGGAAAGGCCATTCATTATTATTTTATTTTTTTCTTGTTTTCTTATGATTACAACTACTTTTTTAATGTTTAGATCCCGAGAAACAATTATGTCGAGATAATGAAAAATAAATAAAATATTGCTGAATGCTTGACTTCCGTAACAGGGAAACTATGCGTTTTTCCCGGTTTTTCCCGAGTGCCTGCCTAGATATATTTTACTATAATGCATTCATTTATTTTGAAGAGTATGAACTATTTTACAGGACCTGTAGCTTATAGCTCGAGAGGGCGAAATATATGATTTATGCAAGTTTTATTAGCCTACTTCGGTTTTTTAGTGCTAGTTAGCCTATTTATTTATTTTATTATTATTATTATTTTGCATAAACTAGCCTACGAATTATAATGACACGGGATGTAATTTTGTCACAATGGCTGATATATTTTACATAGATAAATAGTCATTTGTCTGAACTTATCCAATCGGCGTCATTTGGTTGGACATGGGGTGTAAAAATACTATATTGATAGTAAATAGTGTTTTTGAACCAGTAAATATACTGAATATTATAGTACAACACTTTGTTAATTATTGCTACAGCATAGGCTGTAGTACTTTAGTTTGTACTACAGTTAACTGCGTGTATTGTAATATAATATAGTTTAAAGAAAACATAGTACAGTATTGGGTAACGTAATTTGTTTATATTACTATAGTTGTTATATTACCACAGCAATAGCCTATAGAATTACCACAACAAATTAATTACAAGTATGGTCCAAAAACACTATATTACTTACTATAAATTACTACGGTATTTTTTCACCTCACCTTTTTTACCTCAAATAGTTTATTAAGGCTAGATCCTTCTTGTGCTACAAGTCTTGTTTAATAATTGATGCTCTTCGATATGAATAACGCAGAAGAGCAGGCACGCGATCAACAGCCTATTTTATTTAATCTCTCGCATGCCAAATTTCACGTGCATAATGTAAACCTTCGTCATAAAAGCTATATAATATTATATATATAATATTAAAATGATATAACCACTGCACTATCAACAGACAAGCAGAGAGAATACGTAGGCTAGACAGTGCTTGTGATAAGATTAACTTTAATTTTAAGTGTTTGTTTTTTATAGGCTATCAACCACAGAAACACATGACTGCCTCAGCGTATATTGTATAAGTATAAGCTTTATATGCATTAATAAGACTAGGCTACTGACTTACTGACCTTGTGTAAACTTAAAAAAAAAAAAAAAAAAAAAAAAAAAAATTGTTAACCTGAAATGATGACTCTGAAGACTTTAAACTTTATAATCCTTTTATTGACCACAGACACTGTAGCCACAACCTAATTGCAAAACTAATGCTGCGTTCACATCACCTCGTATTTACCGGATTCTTGAAATGACAACCCGTGACGTTATATTTGGAGCAGATTCGGAGCTGTTCACGTCCTCGGACTGGGAATTATGCGTTTCCATGGCACCACTATCAACGCCTAAATGAATCTACAGCGGTCAGGTGGTACATCTGGGAACTTTCAGAAAACTCCCAGCTTACAAGCTGTAATTACGAGCTCTACGAGGACGTGAACGCTTTTTACAAGCTAGAATCTTGTAACTACAGGAATTACGAGGCCGCGTGAACGCACCTTAAATCAAGTGACTAACAGATACATCAAATAGAATAGCGAATGTTAGCTAATAATAGTTATCGCTAGAAGTGAGTGGAAGATTGCTTGGAGCTTTTTACAACGAGCTAGCAAGCATATTCACACAAAAGAAACGTTAAACAACTGTTAAACAACTTAAACAATAGACTTGCATTCATATACAATACATATCTCTTATTGTTTTTCCGGAAATATACCACTCGATTTGAGCAAATCAGGTAAAGAGGTTGAAAAACACCTATTCCAGTGTGATAACACCACAAAGTTGGGAACCGCCCCTTTTTGTTCCGCAGAGACCTCCTTCTCCTTTGGAGCGCTATTCGAGGCCATTATTAAAGGCAAGTGAACAGACTGTAAAAAGAACAAATACTGCACCAATTACAACAAGCATAGATAAATACTACATAAAGTTACAAATAAAGTATAAGGTCTAACTGTAGTATTAATTTTCATGCACTGAAATGTAATGATTAAATGTAAAATGACACTGGTCACTGTATAAATTTAACCCTCTACAGCACAGCGTTGCCCTCAGGCAATGGAAAGTTTTCTTAAGCCCTATGTTTAGTAAATATTTCTTTAAATGATATCAACCAATAAGAAAGGTCGAGAAAGTACCAAATAACAGTTCAGTAAGGTGTTGGAGTCAATATCAAGCACCATTTAAAGGTGGGACGTCCTGTTCTGACACATGGTCACTGAGCACATAGTGTGAGAAGAAGGCAATATTATTTGCTTTAGTAATCTTATTTAAAATGACATGAACTGTACATAAAAAATATGTGTGTGTGTGTTTGAAGGTGTAGAGAAGCCTTTTGTCAGGTGTT
Organism: Chanodichthys erythropterus; assembly: GCF_024489055.1. Taxonomy (NCBI): domain Eukaryota; kingdom Metazoa; phylum Chordata; class Actinopteri; order Cypriniformes; family Xenocyprididae; genus Chanodichthys; species Chanodichthys erythropterus. The sequence continues at coordinate 11,460,570 of NC_090224.1, read as the reverse complement.
ATGAAGTTTTTTTTATTTTGCATGTTTTTTTGCGATAAGGGGGAGTTTTTGAGGAGGTTTTAGACAGTACCTCTCATTGGCAACAATGTATTATAAGAAGGGAAGATGCAAGATTCCAGGGTGTGCAGGAACACCCAAAGTGATGAGCAAAAATTGTAACATACACCACTTTGTCACAGCAGAGAAGAAGTGCTTTTTGAAGTTCCGTACAGAGTGAAATCTTATTACATGAAGTACATTATATTGCATAGCACACTACATGATACAGACCTATGCATGTATCAAATTCAATACATCAATGTCTTTCAAGTGTTTTTCCCATTTTACTTAATGATTTCTTGAATTTTTTTTTACAAAAAAAAATTGATTTTGATGATAATTTTCTCTATGACTCTGTACCATTGTCGCACAACGTTGCCCTGAGGCAACGAATTTTTTTTTTTTTTTTAATCAATAAAATGTTCCCAAAAGAACTAAAACATTATGTGGAATATTTTTTTTATTTGCCATCAACATGTGTGCAGTAGAGGGTTAATATAGATTAATCTTTGTTAAAGCTGTGTTTTGTTGTTTGATTTACATAACAGACAACAGCAGGTATTTATAGGTTGCTGTCACTTTAAGAGTAAGACATGCACGCACAAATCAGATAGATACACATCTGAATTCTTACCTCCTTCACTTAAGAAATTAACCGAAAGTTTTTACGAGAAGACTTGCTGAGAGAGGTATTTTGACTGACAAAATGCGTGTATGTGACCATCCAAGTGCATTGAGGACGCGAAAGAGAAATCAATTTGGAGTTTGCGAGCTATAACGCGCCTCTCTCTCTGTGCGCGTGAGCCTTATGTATGTGCGTCATGTGCGCACTGATAACAGCGCTGCGTGCGATACTGAATTAAATCCTTTTGCCTCTTCTAGCGCGCTGGAATGGTTTTATTATTTAATGTGTAAACTAGCAAGATAAACACGTTCAAATGATAAACTTTAACTCTATTGCGGTTAAAGTTGCAATTGATCCGCGAAACACATGCGACTGGCATAAAGTTGGTTTGACGTTAGACGTTTGATATTCGCAAATTTAGGGACCATCTCTAAAGTTACATCCGAAATTGGTATGCATGATTCTAACTTCAATAACATTTGAAGGGAATAATTTACAGTCATAAAACCAACTGTAAAGTGTTCATCTACATGTCAGCTATGATGCACACCTTTTATATTTTTCATATTTATTAAAATAAACTGTCAAATCATGTGTAAAAATGGCTATTTTTCACTACTGTATATACGCTCATACATAAATATGCCATAATTTAAAGCTCAATAACATTTGAAGGGAATAATTTACAGTCATAAAACCAACTGTAAAGTGTTCATCTACATGTCAGCTATGATGCACACCTTTTAGATTTTTCATATTTATTAAAATAAACTGTCAAATCATGTGTAAAAATGGCTTTTTTCATTACTGTATATACGCTCATACATAAATATGCCATAATTTAAAGCTCAATAACATTTGAAGGGAATAATTTACAGTCATAAACCCAACTGTAAAGTGTTCATCTACATGTCAGCTATGATGCACACCTTTTATATTTTTAATATTTATTAAAATAAACTGTCAAATCATGTGTAAAAATTGTTTTTTTCATTACTGTATATATACATAAATATGCCATAATTTAAAGCTCAATAACATTTGAAGGGAATAATTTACAGTCATAAACCCAACTGTAAAGTGTTCATCTACATGTCAGCTATGATGCACACCTTTTATATTTTTAATATTTATTAAAATAAACTGTCAAATCATGTGTAAAAATGGCTTTTTTCATTACTGTATATATACATAAATATGCCATAATTTAAAGCTCAATAACATTTGAAGGGAATAATTTATTTAACTTATTTAATATTAAATTGTCTCTGTCTGTCTGTCTGTCTATCATCAGATGATGCATAATCTTGATAGTCTTTCTCAAAAAATAGCCATTTTTACACATGATTTGACAGTTTATTTTAATAAATATGAAAAATATAAAAGGTGTGCATCATAGCTGACATGTAGATGAACACTTTACAGTTGGTTTTATGACTGTAAATTATTCCCTTCAAATGTTATTGAGCTTTAAATTATGGCATATTTATGTATGAGCGTATATACAGTAGTGAAAAATAGCCATTTTTACACATGATTTGACAGTTTATTTTAATAAATATTAAAAATATAAAAGGTGTGCATCATAGCTGACATGTAGATGAACACTTTACAGTTGGGTTTATGACTGTAAATTATTCCCTTCAAATGTTATTGAGCTTTAAATTATGGCATATTTATGTATATATACAGTAATGAAAAAAGCCATTTTTACACATGATTTGACAGTTTATTTTAATAAATATGAAAAATATAAAAGGTGTGCATCATAGCTGACATGTAGATGAACACTTTACAGTTGGTTTTATGACTGTAAATTATTCCCTTCAAATGTTATTGAAGTTAGAATCATGCATACCAATTTCGGATGTAACTTTAGAGACGGTCCCTAAATTTGCGAATATCAAACGTCTAACGTCAAACCAACTTTATGCCAGTACACATGCGTCCCGAATTTGGGCCTTGGTCCGTACGGATCACGGATCAACGTTTAACCACTACTAATCTGGGTTTATAATCTTATAGCCAAAATATTGCCATGCTACCATACAGAGCATTTTTTCTTGCCACCAGTTCAAGTGCATAGGCTTTCAACCGAGGGAACCGGTGCGCCGCTAACTTCCGGGTTGGTCTACAAAAACGCGTCATCCCTGGGGCACTGCTTGTTAAGTCAAGTATCCACCTGTTTCCGCGGGGCGCTACTGTAAAAGAGAACGTGGGTACAACTTCCGGTGAGGCGGCGGAAGTAGCATACCAATGGTATTTTGTGTGCTAATTAGCGAAGAGGCTAAGTGTTTTTTAGATCATTGTTTACTTTGTAAAGTTGCAAATCTTTATGAGAGATGTCGTTACGGTGTTCAGGGACAACATCTCGGTTTACTACATTATTAGTTAATAATATCACAATACAATAAACAGTTTTCGTGCCCTTAATTGCTTTTTACTTTACTGACCTTCCACAAAAGTGCTGCTGCATGACTACAGCATCTGATCCTGCAATACATGAACAACCCGCTGTCTGTACTTCCCGTCACTGATGCTAGCACCAAAGCCTTATGATGTTATTGACTCCTAACGTGTGGTGCGTGCCAGAGCCAGTCGCGTTTCCACTGTATGCGATGCTAAAGGCTATGTTACGACTGCGATAATAAATACACACGTTATGGAAAATATCAGAGACTGCTTGAGGAATGAAGACAATTCTTATGTGATTATAATCGTGTATTTATTTGGTTTAATGTTGTCTCTTCCCTGTGCCCGTTGATTCCTGACAAATGCATATCTTTCACAGATTCATACACTCCGGTTAACTCGTATAACTCATAACTCCTGTTGTCTTCTCATGAGCTCCCTCTGTTGTTCTGGCTGAAAGGATCCGGATAGATAGACGGAGATCGCGCAAACATCCTCGGGTAGCAATCATCGCATAATTTAGAGGAAAATAAATAGAAATGCTTAGAAAAGTGACGTAAACATAGGGTATGTTATCAATATATTTCTAAGTGTGTAAGCCTTTGGATTTAAAAGCCTTAGTGGAGTTGTTTTTTGCATTCTTGTGATCGCAAATAAATGGAAGCAGGCGCAACTGAATAGGTCTGTGTTTTCTTTTTATGTCAATATAAATATCAGTTAGATTTAGCATGATTGACGTGCACTCCTGACATAAATTAAGACATTACAATTACTGTAACATTTTTTTTATTGTAAAACATTGTTCAAATATTGATGCCGGAATCTTAAATCTTTAAGTAAATAACAAACGTTCGCAAGTTTGGATCGTTAAATCTTGAATGACTGTCAACTGTTGAGTGAATGAGTGTCACGTCCAGCTTGTTTACATCGAACCGGAAGACGCTCCCACGTTTGACGCAAGGCCTCATGGGGTGTAGGAAACTCGTGGATAGGTCTCTGCGGAACAAAAGAGGGGCGTCTCCCAATTTTGGGGTGTTTTCTAACTGAGAGAGGTGTTTATAACGATCCAACCAAAAAAGTACGGAAGCCGGGATATGCGTTTTTTTTTTTTTTGAAGTACGAAAGGCCATTCATTATTATTTTATTTTTTTCTTGTTTTCTTATGATTACAACTACTTTTTTAATGTTTAGATCCCGAGAAACAATTATGTCGAGATAATGAAAAATAAATAAAATATTGCTGAATGCTTGACTTCCGTAACAGGGAAACTATGCGTTTTTCCCGGTTTTTCCCGAGTGCCTGCCTAGATATATTTTACTATAATGCATTCATTTATTTTGAAGAGTATGAACTATTTTACAGGACCTGTAGCTTATAGCTCGAGAGGGCGAAATATATGATTTATGCAAGTTTTATTAGCCTACTTCGGTTTTTTAGTGCTAGTTAGCCTATTTATTTATTTTATTATTATTATTATTTTGCATAAACTAGCCTACGAATTATAATGACACGGGATGTAATTTTGTCACAATGGCTATATATTTTACATAGATAAATAGTCATTTGTCTGAACTTATCCAATCGGCGTCATTTGGTTGGACATGGGGTGTAAAAATACTATATTGATAGTAAATAGTGTTTTTGAACCAGTAAATATACTGAATATTATAGTATTTACAACACTTTGTTAATTATTGCTACAGCATAGGCTGTAGTACTTTAGTTTGTACTACAGTTAACTGCGTGTATTGTAATATAATATAGTTTAAAGAAAACATAGTACAGATTGGGTAACGTAATTTGTTTATATTACTGTTGTTATATTACCACAGCAATAGCCTATAGAATTACCACAACAAATTAATTACAAGTATGGTTCAAAAACACTATAGTACTTACTATAAATTACTACGGTATTTTTTCACCTCACCTTTTTTACCTCAAATAGTTTATTAAGGCTAGATCCTTCTTGTGCTACAAGTCTTGTTTAATAATTGATGCTCTTCGATATGAATAACGCAGAAGAGCAGGCACGCGATCAACAGCCTATTTTATTTAATCTCTCGCATGCCAAATTTCACGTGCATAATGTAAACCTTCGTCATAAAAGCTATATAATATTATATATATTATATAATATTAAAATGATATAACCACTGCACTATCAACAGACAAGCAGAGAGAATACGTAGGCTAGACAGTGCTTGTGATATGATTAACTTTAATTTTAAGTGTTTGTTTTTTATAGGCTATCAACCACAGAAACACATGACTGCCTCAGCGTATATTGTATAAGTATAAGCTTTATATGCATTAATAAGACTAGAATACTGACTTACTGACCTTGTGTAAACTTAAAAAAAAAAAAAAAAAAAAAAAAAAGTGTTAACCTGAAATGATGACTCTGAAGACTTTAAACTTTATAATCCTTTTATTGACCACAGACACTGTAGCCACAACCTAATTGCAAAACTAATGCTGCGTTCACATCACCTCGTATTTACCGGATTCTTGAAATGACAACCCGTGACGTTATATTCGGAGCAGATTCGGAGCTGTTCACGTCCTCGGACTGGGAATTATGCGTTTCCATGGCACCACTATCAACGCCTAAATGAATCTACAGCGGTCAGGTGGTACATCTGGGAACTTTCAGAAAACTCCCAGCTTACAAGCTGTAATTACGAGCTCTACGAGGACGTGAACGCTTTTTACAAGCTAGAATCTTGTAACTAACGTTACAGGAATTACGAGGCCGCGTGAACGCACCTTAAATCAAGTGACTAACAGATACATCAAATAGAATAGCGAATGTTAGCTAATAATAGTTATCGCTAGAAGTGAGTGGAAGATTGCTTGGAGCTTTTTACAACGAGCTAGCAAGCATATTCACACAAAAGAAACGTTAAACAACTGTTAAACAACTTAAACAATACACTTGCATTCATATACAATACTCTTATTGTTTTTACGGAAATATCCCACTCGATTTGAGCAAATCAGGTAAAGAGGTTGAAAAACACCTATTCCCGTGTAATAACACCACAAAGTTGGGAACCGCCCCTTTTTGTTCCGCAGAGACCTCCTTCTCCTTTGGAGCGCTATTCGAGGCCAAGCGTATCCCATCATGCATTATGTTCGGGAACTCGCATGCCCTGAAATCGCGAGATGTAAAGGAAAACATTTGACTGTAAGTTAATTATATTACATATAATTTGGTAGTAAAATATAAAGTGTTGCACATTTTATTGATGCAGAGGTAAGTAGGCTGTGTGTATTTTGTACATTTTCAACTTTTTATCACTTAAAGAAGCACCACAATTTTAATATTGTGTCTTCTGTTAGTTACATAGCGACCTCTGAACAGATATTTGGAAGTGTATTTTAAAATGCATAGCACTGAAAATAATAATTAAAAAAGACTATAAGTGTGTCCCATCGGGTAATCAAAACTTCTACCAAAGAATACAGAACCCAAGAGGCGACACTTTGATACTTTTTGGGTAACAGCCACAGATGGCGCTCCGGTAGCGCGGCCGCCATTATGGGGTGAAAATACTAACTGGACCATTGAATCCTTCACATCTTACGCACCCAAAATCGGCGAATTTCACTGCCAAATCAGAAGCGCAATAGAACATTTTTTTAAATTAAGTCACCAGTAAATTGTATGGCTCCTACAGTAAATGCTGTATTGTATTATATATGTTTTATTTTACCAGTTAATAAATAATAATACATTTAAGATTATCATGTTTGCACCGAACAGTATATTTCAGACCTAGTGGAGTAATAGTAATAATAGTATCTATAGGTCTGAATTAAAATATATATTGTACGTTTTAATGGATCATTCTACAAACATAATGATCTTATAATACATGATGCATTGCTGTGTCTGTTAACGCATAATTCCCACTTTTGGACACTTTTACTTTAACGGACATTAGACAACACTGCAAAATCAAGCTGTTATATTCATATATTTATTGTCCAACATTCCCAATTTTTCTGGTGCATGTCCTTAATTTAATTTCTTATCGAACAACGTTGCCCTGAGGCAACAAAAAGAAAAACTGAATTTCTGAACATGCAAAATAAAGGCTTCTCTACAACTTCATACGCACACATTTTTTTTATAGTTCATGTAATTTACAAGATTACTACTTTCTTACCTGAAGAAATAACAACAAGAAACGCAAAAAATTGCAAAGGTACATGGTCGCAAACGCCCTGCAAAATTAAAGAACTGTATCAATTGGATGAACATAATATTTATTGATACTAAAATTATAGAAATTAATATTTTAAATTAGGGCTGCACGATTTGGGGAAAATGTCATATTGCGATTATTGAGGTCAATATTGCGATTGCGATAGCGATATAATAAACAAATAGTATCATGAGTCATCTTGCTTGGTTCTCTATGAAAATGCACACACAGATTACTGATAATGCTGAAATGTGTATTTCTTAACTCAAACTAGCAACAACAACAAATAAATGCACAGTGTTTTAAAATTAAAATATTTTTACAAAATTAAATAACACCTTTGCATTACTGCAAACTTGTTATAATCCCATTTAAGATGTTTGTTTCTTTACTAATCTGTGGTTCAACGGATCACAAAACTCACGGTTCGGATCACATCACGGTTATGACGTCACGGATCGGATAATTTTTCGGATCAGCAAAAAAAAAAAAAAAAAAATTGGGGGATGGGGGTAACTTAACTTTGCATGTATTACTTAGCCCACTTAAACTAGTCTGATACCACAGCATAAACTACTAGCCTAAGTAATACATTATTAAAGGGAAGTGAACAGACTAAGAACAAATACTGCACCAATTACAACAAGCATAGATAAATACTACATAAAGTTACAAATAAAGTATAAGGTCTAAATGTAGTATTCATTTTCATGCACAGAAATGTAATGATTAAATGTAAAATGACACTGGTCACTGTATAAATTTAACCCTCTACAGCACAGCGTTGCCCTCAGGCAATGGAAAGTTTTCTTAAGCCCTATGTTTAGTAAATATTTCTTTAAATGATATCAACCAATTAGAAAGGTCGAGAAAGTACCAAATAACAGTTCAGTAAGGTGTTGGAGTCAATATCAAGCACCATTTAAAGGTGGGACGTCCTGTTCTGACACATGGTCACAGGAGCACATGGTGTGAGAAGAAGGCAATATTATTTGCTTTAGTAATCTTATTTAAAATGACATGAACTGTACATAAAAAATATGTGTGTGTGCTTGAAGGTGTAGAGAAGCCTTTTGTCAGGTGTTATGAAGTTTTTTTTATTTTGCATGTTTTTTTGCGATAAGGGGGATTTTTTGAGGAGGTTTTAGACAGTACCTCTCATTGGCAACAATGTATTATAAGAAGGGAAGATGCAAGATTCCAGGGTGTGCAGGAACACCCAAAGTGATGAGCAAAAATTGTAACATACACCACTTTGTCACAGCAGAGAAGAAGTGCTTTTTGAAGTTCCGTACAGAGTGAAATCTTATTACATGAAGTACATTATATTGCATAGCACACTACATGATACAGACCTATGCATGTATCAAATTCAATACATCAATGTCTTTCAAGTGTTTTTCCCATTTTACTTAATGATTTCTTGAATTTTTTTTACAAAAAAAAAATTGATTTTGATGATAATTTTCTCTATGACTCTGTACCATTGTCGCACAACGTTGCCCTGAGGCAACGAATTTTTTTTTTTTTTTTTTAATCAATAAAATGTTCCCAAAAGAACTAAAACATTATGTGGAATATTTTTTTTCATTTGCCATCAACATGTGTGCAGTAGAGGGTTAATATAGATTAATCTTTGTTAAAGCTGTGTTTTGTTGTTTGATTTACATGACAGACAACAGCAGGTATTTATAGGTTGCTGTCACTTTAAGAGTAAGACATGCACGCACAAATCAGATAGATACACATCTGAATTCTTACCTCCTTCACTTAAGAAATTAACCGAAAGTGTTTACGAGAAGACTTGCTGAGAGAGGTATTTTGACTGACAAAATGCGTGTATGTGACCATCCAAGTGCATTGAGGACGCGAAAGAGAAATCAATTTGGAGTTTGCGAGCTATAACGCGCCTCTCTCTCTGTGCGCGTGAGCCTTATGTATGTGCGTCATGTGCGCACTGATAACAGCGCTGCGTGCGATACTGAATTAAATCCTTTTGCCTCTTCTAGCGCGCTGGAATGGTTTTATTATATCTATTTAATGTGTAAACTAGCAAGACAAACACCTTCAAATGATAAACTTTCACTCTATTGCGGTTAAAGTTGCAATTGATCCGCGAAACACATGCGTCCCGAATTTGGGCCTTGGTCCGTACGGATCACGGATCAACGTTTAACCACTACTAATCTGGGTTTATAATCTTATAGCCAAAATATCGCCATGCTACCATACAGAGGTAGCATTTTTTCTTGCCACCAGTTCAGTGACCGTTTGCTCCGCATCCATCTACCTGTTCTCTGCGCTGCACACCGGAAAAAGTCATGACGTGACCATGCGCGCCACACGTGACACTGCTTAAAATGAAACTGACTGGTCTTCTTTTTGTTAGCGGTGTATAAAATGGGCAAACGGCTCTCAGAGAATGGGTTGTCGTGTCCACACATGTATTTATTAAATTATTATTATTATTTTATTTCATAAAATCGCAGTATTTTGCGTCATATAGGCCTAATCGCACAAGCTTGACATCGCGATTGCGATATGATTAATCGTGTGCAGCTCTATTTTAAATGCTTTACTTACCATTGTCAGCAATGTACAGAAATGGTCCTGTTGACAGTCGTCTCTGTAGGTCTTTATTAATATGAAGGTTCTGATTTGAGATTCTACTTTACTTTATAAGATTACTAAAGCAAATAATCTTGCCTTCTTCTCACACCAGGTGCTCCTGTGACCATGTGTCAGAAATGTCCCACCTATAAATGGCACTTGATAGTGACTCCCACACCTTACTGGACTATTCTTTGGCACTTTCTTGACCTTTCTAATTTGCTGTAATCATTTAAAGAAAAATGTACTAAACATAGGGCTTAGTTCACCCAAAAATTAAAATAATGTCATTTATTACTCACCCTCATGCCGTTCCACACCCGTAAGACGTTCGTTAATCTTCGGAACTCAAATTAAGATATTTTTGTTGAAATCCGATGGCTCAGTGAGGCATCCATAGCCAGCAATAACATTTCCTCTCTCAAGATCCATTAAACATATTTAAATCAGTTCATGTGAGTACAGTGGTTCAATATCAATATTATAAAGCAAGGAGAATATTTTTTGGTGTGCCAAAAAACAAAATAATGACTTATATAGTGATGGCCGATTTCAAAACACTGCTTCAGGAAGCTTCGGAGCACAATGAATCAGCGTATCGAATCATGATTCGGATCGCTTGTCAAACCGCCAAACTGCTGAAATAACTGGACTTTGGCACTCCGAACAGCTGATTCGATACACTGATTCATTATGTTCACTAACATTTTTCATTATTACATTCTAAAAACTTAAATGGTCATAATCATTGTGTTGTTTGAAAATGTTTTATAATGTTTTTTTTATTATAATTTAGTCAAAGCCACAAGAACAAGAGGTATTACATATTCACATTATCATATTAACATTAGCTGCCAGGGAAAAAAAGAAAGGGGGGAAAAGAAAGAAAGTAAGAAAGAAACAAAGAAAGAAACAAAGAAAGAAAGAAAAAAAAAAAAAAAAAAAAAAAGGAAATATTACATACATTTCAGTGCTTTCAGAGCATTAAATGTTTTCAGTGCTTTTTTTGTTTTTGGTTTGTTCCAAAAGGTTTACATATAATTTAAAGTTATTTATAAAATGTGAAAAATTTGGTTTACATTGAGCCACTTCTTCTTATGTATTTTCCTAATAAAATAAACACGTGTACAATATGTAGTTCTTTACAGTTCAAATTTTCAGAAAATATTTTATACTGTTTTAATTGCTGTCCCTTCAGGTTTGACGTCATTTAGCTAGGCCTATCAGATCCATTTGGGCCAAAATAAGTGTTTACATTAATTTGTTTACCAAGGAGACAACAGTGTCAGCGAAGATAACGTTCGAGATGAAATTTGAGCGTTGATGTGTGTGAAGAAAACAAAGAAACCAAGGTTAATAGCTTGTGTTAGCAGAGTATTTTTATTGTGTGCTATGTTTCCACAGGCTGTAATTATCAAATGAAGCATAAAAATATTAATAAAGAAAATCAATGAAGTTCGACAAACATTTTTCAAATGCACCGTCATTTCCACAGTTTCAAGAGTGCCATAGTTGAAGAAATCATTTGAATTAATTCATTCTACATTCTAGTTCAGTCTGGTGTGTGATGATTAGATTGTAGTCAAATGAATCCACACATTGATCATTTAACAAATAAAAATGATAAAAACAACCATCCTCAATTCGAGTGTTTAATATTAGATTTGTTTTTAAATGGATATGTTTGTATGACTGTTAATATTATAAAATATTAGATAAGATATCAGTCACATATTATTTTGACATGAATTCATTATTTAATTTTCTGTTCTTTGCTCACTAGTCATTTTCCGGTGCCCTTTAGTAACTATTTGTCACAAACTCGGCCTCTGTGGCTCCCTCCGATCGCCCCCTGAGGGTGCCCTCACCTGAGTATTAACTGTTCCTGTACTACATTACCCATAACCCCGTACCTGGCCTGATTACACCCCACCTGATCCACATCTCCTGGACTATAAAGACCTTCATACCCCACCATGCTTTGCGAAGTCTTGTTTGCCACGGCTACATTTCTGAGCGTTATTTCCAGTGTATGATCCCCTGTGTTTGACCTTGGACTGCCTATTACCCCTGTTGTCTGCCCGCCACCTGCCTACTGATATCTCTGCCTGTTTACTGTTTACCCTGCTTTGTCTGCCGCCTGTCTCGACTATCCGCCTGGTCTTTGACTCTGATCTGCCCTGCCTCTGACACTGTCTTTGCTGGTATCTGACCTTCGCCTGTACGACTCTGATATTCTAAATAAAGCTGCAAAATGGATCTCCCCGAGTCTGCCTCGTTACACTATTTCTGTAATACGGAAGCTGGTACAACACTGTGAAAACACACTGAACTGTGTGGCATCCGAGAAGGGTCAAGGTCTCAAATAAAGCTTTAAAACGAGAAACCTCTGGGGAGCTTAAGAACAATAACAGCTTTTTAACAAAGTAAATTTTTTAAACAGCCCAGCTAGGTTTTATTTCAACAAATTTGTCTCTCACACACTGATTACTTTCCTGCTTTTGAATTGAATTAAATTGAGTTGTAAATATTTTATGAAAGTTCTGAGTAATACCTCTGTTCTTTAGAAGTTCTTTTGTTCTTATTACTTTTGTTTAATGTCAATATATAGATTTAATTCATTGTCCTAATAATCATAATATACAGTACAGTCCAAAAGTTTGGAACCACTAAGATTTTTAATGTTTTTAAAAGAAGTTTCGTCTGCTCACCAAGGCTACATTTATTTAATTAAAAATACAGTAAAAAACGGTAATATTGTGAAATATTATTACAATTTAAAATAACTGTGCACTATGTAAATATATTTCACAAAGTAATTTATTCCTGTGATGCAAAGCTGAATTTTCAGCATCGTTACTCCAGTCTTCAGTGTCACATGATCCTTCAGAAATCATTCTAATATGCTGATTTGCTGCTCAATAAACATTTATGATTATTTTCAATGTTGAAAACAGTTTTTTTTTTTTTCAGGATTCCTTGATGAATAGAAAGTTCAAAAGAACAGCATTTATCTGAAATACAAAGCTTCTGTAGCATTATACACTACCGTTCAAAAGTTTGGGGTCAGTAAGAATTTTTATTTTTATTTTTTTGAAAAGAAATTAAATGAATACTTTTATTCAGCAAGGATGCATTAAATCAATCAAAAGTGACAGTAAAGACATTTATAATGTTACAAAAGATTAGATTTTAGATAAACACTGTTCTTTTGAACTTTCTATTCATCAAATAATCCTGAAAAAAAATATTGTACACAAATATTTTGTACAATTGTACACATTAAATGTTTCTTGAGCAGCAGATCAGCATATTAGAATGATTTCTGAAGGATCATGTGACACTGAAGACTGGAGTAATGATGCTGAAAATTCAGCTTTGCATCACAGGAATAAATTACTTTGTGAAATATATTCAAATAGAAAACAGTTATTTTAAATTGTAATAATATTTCACAATATTACTGTTTTTTACTGTATTTTTAATTAAATAAATGTAGCCTTGGTGAGCAGACGAAACTTCTTTTAAAAACATTAAAAATCTTAGTGGTTCCAAACTTTTGGACTGTACTTTATGCTTGACATATTTATGTGACATTCACTTCACTGAGTAAAAGTAAAACTTACCATTAATTGTATTTCCATGGAGGATACAGTAAAGGCGCCAAATTATTACTGGAAACATGACAATTACTACTTATGCCCCTCTCGACCCATATTGTCTCTCTCTTTCCTTTATAAACTGAGCTGAAGATATTCACAGGAACTGAATTCACAGGAACTGTGAAAAGTGAACATCAGAATTGTTCCTTTAAAGTTACATATCAGTTGATTGATTTGAAACAATTGGATAGGAGATGCATAGGAGAAATGTCAGATTACTGTACATGATAATTTGTCAAAAGTATAAATAAAGTATCCTGCAGTGGTCGTATCAGTCCAACAGCTCAACAACATTTCCTGAGAGGTCATTTCCTCACACTAACACCTTGAGAATGTTAAACCCCACCTCAAAATGAAAGTGAACGCAGTTTCCTGCTTGATCAGTGTTAGACGGGTATTTCCAGAGACTAGAATTCCACTGCTTATATTTGCTGATGTCACAAGTGGATCCGGGAAAGGAAGTCCTGAACCATAGCCGAACTCCAATATAAAGGCAGCAGCACAGTGATTCCCAGACTAGAATCTCAAATCAGAACCTTCATATTAATAAAGACCTACAGAGACGACTGTCAACAGGACCATTTCTGTACATTGCTGACAATGGTAAGTAAAGCATTTAAAATATTAATTTCTATAATTTTAGTATCAATAAATATTATGTTTATCCAATTGATACAGTTCTTTAATTTTGCAGGGCGTTTGCGACCATGTACCTTTGCAATTTTTTGCCTTTCTTGTTGTTATTTCTTCAGGTAAGAAAGTAAACTATTCTAATGTATAAACTCTACTTAGTAAATATAATCTGTAAACAGTTCATTCAAAGTTGCAATGGCTTAATTCTGCAGCGCTAAACATATGGAGAGGCGCTGAAGGCTGGTCATACCATTACTCCGACTCCAAAATGAACTGGGAACATGCCAGACGCTGGTGCAGGCAGCAGTACACTGACATGGTGGCCATCCAGAACAAAGAGGAGATTTCTCACCTCAACAACATCCTTCCAAAAGTCAGTGGATATTACTGGATTGGCATTCGTAAAACTGAGGGCAGGTGGACCTGGGTGGGAACTAACAAGACACTTACCAAGGAAGCTGAGAACTGGGCAGATAAGGAACCCAATAACGGAGGAAATAATGAAGACTGTGTGGAAATGTATATTAAAAGAGAGAAAGATGAAGGCAAATGGAATGATGAATCCTGTTCAAAGGAGAAGACTGCACTGTGCTACAAGGGTAGGTAGACTTAAAGCATTTATAAAGTGTTTTAAGATCTTCTAACCAATGTATTTTTAATTGAAATGAAAAAAAAAGAGTAATTCTGCTGTATTCATTGTATAATTGCAACCATCAATGAATAGTTGTGCACTTTTTCACCCTCAGCGTCCTGCAAGGATGACTCTTGTGTTAGTGGTCATGGAGAGTGTGTAGAAACCATAAACAACCATACATGCTCATGCTTTCAAGGTTTCTATGGAGAACGATGTGAACATGGTGGGTAGTAATTCTCCAGATACTGCTGACTGTCTTTATCTGTGTTGACGCTGAAAAGTGAAATGTAAGTATGTTACCATTTTTTTTTGCTTTTCAGTTGTAAAATGCAAACCAAATGAAGCCACACCAGCAGATCATGCTCGTGTCCAGTGCTCTCATCTCAATGGAAATTTCTCATATGGCTCTCGGTGTGAATACTCCTGTGAGGAGGGTTATGAACTAAAGGGCTCCAGTACAACAAGATGCAATTTTACAACGGAGTGGTCAAGCAAACCACCAACCTGTGAACGTGAGTTGAATTTATATTTGGGAACATTTAAAGATGCTGTTCAAAACTACTAAAATTAATTTTCTTTGAAATGTCTGTGAATACAGTTGTTCAGTGTCCAGAGCTGATCAAACCACAGGATGGTGAAATGCGGTGTAATCATCCGATAGGCCGATTCAGCTACGGATCCACCTGTGAGTTTGAATGTGACGAACGATACAAGCTGCGAGACTCCAGCTCCTCTACACTGTTCTGTGGAGCAGCGGGACACTGGAATGATTCACAACCCACTTGTGAAAGTAAGAAGGGTCATGTTTTTACATACTGTAATGTTTAGTTGCACGTCAGCTCTTAGTTCTTTGAAACTAGGCACATGCGTTTAATCATGATCCTGTTTTCTGTTTTTCAGTTTTAAAATGCAAACCGGAGGACGTCACCTCACCAGATCATGCAAGCGTCCAGTGCTCTGATCCTACTGATTTCTCATATGGCTCTCGGTGTGAATACTCCTGTGAGGAGGGTTATGAACTAAAGGGCTCCAGTACAACAAGATGCACTTCTACAACGGAGTGGTCAAGCAAACCACCAACCTGTGAACGTGAGTTGACTTTTATGTAGCTTTTATTTCTAGCTTTATTTTTATATTTTTAGTTTTAATTTGTCATTTTGTTATGTCAACTTTTGTCATTTTTATTGTTTGTTTGTTTTTTTTTTTTTTTTAAATATTACTGTTTAGTTTTAATTATATTTTTCTATACAATTTTAATTTATTACATAATTTTTTTATCTTACTCAGTTCTTCACTGCCAGGCCCTTGACAGTCCTGTCAATGGAGATCTAAACTGTACTTCAAGCTTTAGTTATGGGAGCAAATGCAGCTTCAGTTGTGAAGAGGGATTCCTCCTCCAGGGGGCTTCAGAGATCAGCTGTACAAAAACTGCAAAGTGGAGTCAGGAACCACCTCACTGTGAAGGTAATAATCTCTTGTCTCTTTTATGGATTTACAGGTTGATTTATCATAAACTAGTCTTTAAGTAAATTTTATCATACAAAATACTTTGTCTTTTTCAACTCTGTAGCAGTGGTCTGCCCACAAATTTTTGAGCCAATCAACGGGCATATGAACTGCTCATCTGAAGAACACACCTTCGGCACCATCTGCACCTTCAGCTGTCTTGATGGCTACCAACTTATCAGTAATGAGATGATGTGCAACCTCAATGGGAGCTGGTCAGGGGAAGTGGCAGTGTGTCAAGGTAACCAGCTAACATGCAGATATCTAATTTCAGTGATGAAGTGAGAAAAACAGTCTACAGCTTTCCTTTTATCTGTATTTTCAGCACTTCCTGATCCTTCTGCATCACTTATCAAAGCAACAGAAGTGACTCTTGGAGTTGCAGGTATTGTCGGCAGCTCCAGTCTGTTCTTAGTCTACTGGATACTGAAGAGACTGAGGAGTAAAGGTGAGTCTTTTTTTTTTTTTTTTTTAATTGCTACATACGATCCAGTATTTCATATATAGTTAAAGGTACAATATGTTAAATTTTTGCAGTAAAATATCCAAAAACCACTAGGCTTTTGTTATATATTTTGTCCAGCTGATTACAAACAATATCTCTAATGTTTTCAACTACTTGTAAATCATGAGAAAATTCCCATTCTAAACAGTGACACGGGGCAGTGCTGTCGCCTGTCAATGACGTCAGTTACCTTTGTTACCGCCTTTACTGACGTAGAAACCACATGACAACAGTGCCGTGGACAAATGCGGAAGTAGAGTCTTGCGTCCAGCAAACCACTAGCTTGCTTCAAGCAGTTCCTTATTTACTTCTTGCACATTTTATGGTGGATTGTGTTACTTATTTATGGAACATAATTACTGTTTACCATCTGCCGCTGGTTCTGTCGACAAGGACAGCTCCCGTAAACTCATGACCGGAAAAGCGGAAGCAACGCCGGCGACTGTGTCATAATAAAAGTCCCGCTGCTCGTGAGGCGTGTGTTGATCAACCGCTCCAGCTCCTCGTTCAGCTCCCGCAACACTCGGTCCTGCTCTGCTTCATACTACAGTTAACGTTAATAATCGCATCCACGAACATGAGTTCTTCCAGACTCCAATCCCTATTCTTTTGCAACGTCTGTTGAGATGGAGACCACTTGTCCCAAGTTTCCGCTCTAAAACGTGGCGTCATCAAACTACGCCTTTGTTTTGAATAGGCTTCTAGCGACCTCTAGCGGAAAAAAATATCACAAATTGTACCTTTAACTAGAATTTGTTATTCCATATAATTCTTTAGTAATATACCCAAAATGAACTAAAATGCTAATTTATATGTCTTTTTGTTTTCAGCTAACAAGTTTGAACTGACCAGGTGAGAAATGGCTTATTTATCAATTATATCTTAATTTCTTACATCATTACTGTTGTTATTTATCAATTTATTGCACTTGGTTTATCCATACAGGACTATATCCTGTTTAACTATTTTGTCTATTTTAATTTTTAGTACCTCAGATATTGAGGATCCACCACAGGCTTATAAGAGTGTTGAGAGTCTCATATAGAGCAGAAGAGCATCAAACTACACATGGTGAGCATATTTATATATGGCTATTAATATTGATGTAGTTTATTCCAGTGAACAATTCATTGAAAAACTAATTCAACCTTCCTTTTCACAGGAATTTATCGCTAATGCATCGCTGGACACAATAATGTCATTTCATTTCCAAATGATTTGACACTTAAATGTGATCAAATATTCTTCATTCTCAGTCTGATGGGCATTACCATTTTATCAGGCAACAGTCCTAACTAAATGTGACTTCTACTTCCCAATGGAAGCTTTTATTATGTACTTGACTGAACATATTGTTCTGTACGGTTTAAATATTCTCTTTTTATGTTATTAATACACTATTTTTTGTACTATTTATTGTATTGTCTAATTAAAATTTTTGTAAATGTAAACCAATAAAGTTTGACTTTCATGTCATGACTTGGGTGTTTTAATGCCTATTCCTCTTTCAGGTGGGTTCCTTCAAAAAAGCATACATTTATAATTTTTCTACATCAAAGAATAAGTAAACATTAAATGTGTTTGATCACTCCATTTAGAATAATTAGCAGTATATTTGAATCTTAATTGGACAGTTCACCCTAAACTGAAAATTAAATCATCATTTACTCACCCTGGTGTTGTTCTAATCTTGTGCAGAACAGGATGTCCCACCTTTAAATGGTGCTTGATAGTGACTCCCACACCTTACTGGACTGTTCTTTGGTACTTTCTCAACCTTTCTAATTGATTGTAATAATTTAAACAAAAATGTACTAAACATAGGGCTTAAGAAAACTTTCCGTTGGGGGCAACGCTGTGCCTTAACTCCTGCTCCCTGACTCCTGCTTGGTCAGGAAATCATTCATATTCCTGAATCTGTATTAAATTTGAGGAATGTAACTAATCTCCATTCTGTTTTGCCAGTTTCCACTGAATAATAATAATAAAAAAAAAACTATGCCTTGTGTTTGAGTTATTGACATGGCCATTTTGTCATATTTAAACAGATTAAAGGATTAGTTCACTTTCAAATGAACATTTCCTCATAATTTACTCACCCCCATGTCATCCAAGATGTTCATGTCTTTCTTTCTTCAGCTGAAAAGAAATGAAGGTTTTTGATGAAAACATTCCAGGATTATTCTCCTTATAGTGGACTTCAATGGCCTCCAAACGGTTGAAGGTCAAAATTACATTTTCAGTGCAGCTTCAAAATGTTCTACACGATCCCAGACGAGAAATAAGGGTCTTATCTAGAGAAACCATCACTCATTTTCTAAATAAAATTAAAAATTATATGTTTTACCCATAAATGTTCATCTTGAACTAGCTCTCTTCTTCTTCTCTATTAGAATTCCGGCAGTGTAGACACTGCTAAGTGTATTACTGCCCTCCACAGGTCAAAGTTTGAACTAATAGGTTGTTTGCAATCATGTGGATCTATTTCGACCTCACTCAGACCGTCACCACGGTCTTACCTGAATGACGCCATTCTTCCGCCTATCCTCGAGACCTAATATCAACAATGTCAGGTGACTGACCTTAGGGGTTGGCTATATAACATCCGGATGAACCAACCACTTCCTCTTGCCTTTCTCGCCTCATCTGAGACCGAAGCGGTAGAGCGCATTTTGAGCTTGATTACAGGAGAGATTACAGTTCCAATCCGTCACGTTTTCGTGCAGGTGCTTCACGTCCCTGAGGATTGCGGTGGATTTCTTCTCATTTATGTATCTCGGCGCGTCGGTGGAGCGTACGTCGGTGTGACGAGCAGGGCGGGCGAGAGCCGTGAGGGAACGGCGCGAGGCCGGTGGCGCGAGTGTTAATGAGCTTCACCTGGGAGGCGCACCGGCCTTGAGTCCCTCACGGAGGAGCTCCGGGAGCATAAAAGGAGGAGCGACTACCGTGGAGGACGAGAGAGGACCAGGCCTGGACTTTATTTTATGTTTTATTATGTTTGTGTGGCCGGCAGACGTCCGTGAGGGTCTGCCGGCATTACTTTCGTTTTGTTTGTTTATTTTATATTAAAGTTTTGTTGAATGTTCGCCGGTTCCTGCCTCCTTCTTCCCACATCTACTAACCTTGTTACATTGGTGCCGAAACCCGGGAGGAAGGAGGGACATGCTGTCGGAGAGCCCTCGCTGCTGAGGGGGATCGCGGTGCTGCGGAGTTCGGGCAGCGCGGGAGTGAAGACCGCGAGAGGCTGCCCGAAGCGGTGGTACTGGAGCCTAGTGAAAGGTGGGACGGAGAGCTCGAGGCCGTGCCCCTGGGACGAGGTGGGGTGGCTGCCGTCCAAGAGGGAGCGGAGGAGTCGCCGCCGTTCGCCGTGGGCCGGAGCCTGCTGCCGTCCGCCATAAAGGGGAGGAGCAGGGAACGGGGGACTCGCTGCCGGCTGCCCTCAGTCGGAGGAGCCATCGCCGGCCGCCAGGAGGCGGTCGAGGATCGGGCCGTCCACCGAGCGTCCAGTGCCACCGCATGGCACCGCGAAGAAGAGCCTCTCGGCAGGCTGAGGACCAAGCGGCAGTGTGTCGGGGAACCGGACCAAGAATTTTTTTTTTCTTTTTCCTCTCTCCCCTCTCTCGTCCTGTCGCTCCCCTTGCTTCCGTCTCCTTTCTTTCGTCTCGTCTTTCCTTACCCCCAGGTGCTGCGGCCGCCGAGACAGGCCCCGGGGGGGAGTAGAGCGCAGTCTCGGAGGTACTCCCCGGCCTGCGAGGGGCGTTGGGGGTATGTGACGAGCAGGGCGGGCGAGAGCCGTGAGGGAACGGCGCGAGGCCGGTGGCGCGAGTGTTAATGAGCTTCACCTGGGAGGCGCACCGGCCTTGAGTCCCTCACGGAGGAGCTCCGGGAGCATAAAAGGAGGAGCGACTACCGTGGAGGACGAGAGAGGACCAGGCCTGGACTTTATTTTATGTTTTATTATGTTTGTGTGGCCGGCAGACGTCCGTGAGGGTCTGCCGGCATTACTTTCGTTTTGTTTGTTTATTTTATATTAAAGTTTTGTTGAATGTTCGCCGGTTCCCGCCTCCTTCTTCCCACATCTACTAACCTTGTTACAGTCGGTGAGTGTTTGTTTAGTTTGTTTTTTATTGGGTCGGCTGTTCGCAGCTGACAAGTATTTTTCCATCCTATTTACTGCGTGTGCGCACGTAGAATGGTGGATTTATAATTTTCTCCGAGTTCTGTTCGCAGACTTATTTTGAAAGATGATTATGAAGTGTGAATCGTCACAATCTATATAAATAATGGTACATTGTTAATTATATTTTTTCAACTAATACCAAGTAGATTATTTTAGAGAATTACAATTTAAAAAAAAAAAAGGGGGTTTTCTATCAGTCCAAGAGCTCTGTTCGCAGACTTAAAGGATGATTAATGAATAGTGATTCGTCACAATCTTTATGTTAATGGAATTGTTACTTTTGTTATTTAACTAAATGCCAGATAATTTATTTTTGAAATCTTGCAGTTTAATTTCAATCGACTAAGATACTGTGATTCGTTACAGTTAAACTTGGTTATTTATTTAATTATTATTTTCCCCTTATCATAGACTGTTATTATTTGAGTGACTTGAACTCTGGCTTGTCATGAGTCACTCAAAATGTCGGTTTTGCCAAACTGGTATACACCCACGTGATGGGCATCGGGAATGCCCCTCCTGTTTGAGTATGCAGCATATATTAGATGATATTGAAAACCCTTGTGCAGCTGCATTGGAGCTATCTTTGCAGGAAAGAGTGCAAAGAGTCAAATATGTAACCAGTGGTAGCAAAGAAGTGATCCCTAGCACTTCCCCTCATAAACGCAAGAGGCCTGATGATTTCACTAAGTCCTCATGCCCTGACATACCTCAGGATATACGGGAAAGGGCCACAGCAGAACAAGAGCCCGAAGGTGACACTCAATTACAAATTTTGGCAGCATTACGTGACTTAGCTGGTAAGCTTGAAACGCGTAATCCTCCAGTAAACACACAACCATCGGTACTCCCTGTTGCACCTTCTCCTGGAGGTGAATTAACATCAAATCAGGAAAGGAGGGATGATTCTATGGATGCTGTATCACTACATGCAAATAATTCTCTCTATGGTAGTGAGGAGGATGCTGAAGAAAATGAGGGAGAGGAATCTAAATCTGATGTTTCAGAAGTGAATCCACATTCTGACATTCTTTCAAGCATTTTAAGTGCAGCAAGGATCCTGGGCCTTGATACCCAAGAAGAAGTTACAGCTCCTGCCCCCACACAAGGTGTATGGACGAGCATTTCACGTACACAGCCTCCTGCGTCTATTCCTGTGGCTGATGATTATTTACAGATGCTAAGGAAAGCTTGGAATAATCCAAAAGCTGCACCCCAGTTTAACGCAGGTTGTAGGCAGTTTGTTAAAATAAATTATTCCTCTGAGAGTGGCATGGGAAATATACCTTCAGTGGAGCGAGAGATTGCGGCTTTAACCACTTTGGGACCTGATAAGGTTACAGACAACCCTCGTTGTCCTGGTAAAGAGTGTCAAAAGACTGATCGGTTAATGTGCCAAGCGTATAATGCAGCTACCCGGGCAGCCCGATCAGGTAATGCTTTGGCAATAGTTTTGGCTGCTTTGAGGAAGGTTGTCAATACAGAGGAGCGTGATGTCATGAATTTGATTGACACGGCACTTATTACACACTCACAGCTTACCAGAGACATCGGAGCATCTATGTCTTCTGCAATTTTAGCTCGAAGACAGATCTGGTTAGCTCAAACATCTTTGCCTGAGACTATTAGGAAGGAGTTGACTAATATGCCGGTAGTTCCAGGACGGATATTTCACAATGAGTCCCAGTCTTTACTGGATACTGCTGAGCAGGCAAAACGCAGAAGAGAATCAGTTCAGCAAACTTTTGGTGGACCTACCAGATATGGCCATAGAGCTGCCCATTCCTTTCAGCCCCCACACTTTCCTCGTTCAGAGCCTTGGGGGTATGACAAAAAACAAACTAGGGGATACCAATCTCATGATCGTGGCACCAGACAGTTTTACCAAACTCCCCAAACTGATCAGTCTCACACTCCAGTCAGGGGAGGACCTCTTAAAAGGCGTACTACCAGGGGTTTTAAACCCCGGGGAGGTCCTGCATAGCAGTCTCGGAGTCGCCGGAGAATGCTCCCAACTATGCCTGGACAGTTGGGAAAAAGTAACATCAGATCCTTGGGTTCTAGATACCATCAAGACAGGATACAGGATACAGTTCCGGCGACGCCCTCCTACCTTTTCAGGGGTTCACGTGACCACGGTCAAAGACCCAGTCCAGGCACAAATTTTGGCCAACGAGATTACAGTCTTATTACAGAAAAAAGCGATTGTGCAGATAAATGCCAACGAACAGCTAACTGGGTTCTATTCGAAATATTTCCTAGTACCCAAGAAAGATGGCAGACTACGACCAATTCTGGATTTACGACAACTGAACAGATTCATAAAAGTGTTACCTTTCAAAATGCTGACTACAGTGCAAATTCTGGAATCCATAGAACTGGGAGAATGGTTCACTTCCATAGACTTAAAGGATGCATATTTCCACGTACCCATCTGTCAGGATCATCAACCGTTTCTTCGCTTTGGTTTTCAAGGTCAGATTTACCAGTACAGGGTCCTTCCATTTGGCCTGTCTCTGTCTCCAAGGGTCTTTACCAGGGTGATTTCAGCAGCCCTTCGACCTCTTCAATGTGCAGGTTTGAAAATTCTGTCATACCTAGACGACTGGCTAATTTGTGCTCCTTCTCGCAATCAAATCATGAAGGACACAGAAATAGTGCTTCAACATGTCCAGTCTCTCGGTTTCAAAGTGAACTGGGAAAAGAGCAATCTAATTCCCAGACACAGACAGTGTTTGTGGGAATTTCACTGGATTCCCAACTGATGACTGCATCTTTATCACCCCAGAGGGTGGAACATTTGCTCAACCTAGCTCAGTCATTTTGTCTGAACAAGAGGGTGAAGTTAATTCAATTTCAGCGATTGCTCGGTATGATTGCAGCGGCAGCAGTTGTGATCCCACTCGGCCTTCTCAGAGCCCGTCCACTACAGCGATGGTTGAACAGCTTCCAGTTACATCCCAAATTACACAGACATGCAAGGATAAGGATCACACAAAGGTGTGTCCAGATGTTACGTCCTTGGAAGAACAAGACGTTGCTATCACAAGGGGTTCCATTGGGCAACATCCCAGCGAGGCGGTCTGTGATAACGACGGATGCGTCTCTAACGGGGTGGGGAGCAGTTTGGGAAGGCAGGTCCATCAGGGGTGTCTGGGAATCTCCTTGGACCTTGGAGCACATCAATGTGCTGGAACTCAGGGCAGTGTATCTCTCCCTGAGGGCTTTTTACCCATTGTTGCAGAACAAACATGTTTTGATAAGAACGGACAACATGTCTGCAGTGTACCACATCAATCACCAGGGCGGCATCAGATCAGCACGATGTCTCCAGGTGACAAAGGAGCTGCTTTCCTGGGCTTTTCCGAAACTCTCGTCACTCAGGGCAGTATACATACCGGGAGTAGTAAACAAAGCAGCAGATCTGTTGTCTCGAACTGGACCTCTCCCGGGAGAGTGGCGTCTTCATCCCGAAGTAGTGAGACTAATATGGAGTCAGTTCGGTATGGCGAGGATCGATCTGTTTGCGACTACGGAAACAACTCATTGCGATCTATGGTACTCCTTGAACAACCAGGGAGGCCCCTTGGGGATAGATGCACTATCTCAAGAATGGCCGAAAGAGTTGTTGTACGCTTTTCCTCCCCTACCGTTGATTCCCCTGGTGCTCAGGAGGATAGCATTGGGCCATCACAAAGTTTTACTTGTGGCTCCAAGGTGGCCAAAGAAACATTGGTTTCCAGCCCTTGTACGTTTGGTCCAAGGTCACCCTTGGCCATTACCGAAGAGAGTCGATCTCCTCTCCCAAGCAGAGGGCCAAATCTGGCACCCGAAACCAGAGACATTGCAACTGTGGGTATGGCCCTTGATAAGTCCTTCTCTAATGACTTAGATGAAGCTGTATTGAAGACAATAAATAGTTCCAAAGCACCCTCTACATGGAGTAACTACTCTAGCAAGTGGCGAATTTTCTCAACATGGTGTCAAGACCGTCAACTAAACTCGGCCAGCTGCGACACCAATTTGGTTCTGCGTTTTCTACAGTCATTATTGGACTCAGGGAAATCAGTCAATACCATAAAAGTCTACATTGCAGCCATCTCCCACTTTCACACATTAGTAGATGGTATAAGTGTTGGTAAACACCCTTTAGTATCTCAATTTCTTAAGGGTGCACATCGTTTACACCCAGGGAGAGTTATGAGATCACCTACTTGGGACCTTACTATTGTCTTACACTCACTGTTCAAAGCACCTTTTGAACCTTTGGAACAAGCTGATCTTAAGTTCTTGACATGGAAAACAGTTTTCCTCTTGGCAATATGTTCGACCAAAAGAGTTGGTGAATTGCATTCTTTATCAGTCAGTGAAGACTGCTTGAGATGGAAGGCGGAAAAAGCAGGGGTTTTTCTTTGGCCAAACCCGTCATTCCTACCCAAGATCCTTAAGCCTAACACAATTAATCAAGTAATTGAGCTTGATGCTTTCCATCCTGATCCTCTCTGTACAAATACAGGGTTGGATAATTTCTCTCTCTGTCCTATTAGAGCATTGCACACAAACATTGAGCGTACTCGCCCGTTGCGGCATTCACACACACAGCTATTTGTATGCTTTGACAAGAAGTGTACAGGTAAGCCTGTGTCTAAGCAACGTTTGTCTCATTGGATTGTGGATACAATTTCACAAGCATATTCGAACCAGAATCTACCTATTCCTGGTAATCTGGTTGCTCATTCTACCAGGAGCATGGCTACTTCCTGGGCAGCACTCAAGGGAGTAGCACTCTCAGACATCTGTGCTGCAGCTTCTTGGAGTACTCCATGTACATTTACAAAATTTTATAGGATTAATGTGACCAATCCGAATTCTTTGGGGTCTGCTGTTTTATCTGTAGCTAAATTGCCAGGAGAGGGAGAAGATATTGGTCCCTCGTGACCCTGATGTTACTAGTCATCCAGGTAAGACCGTGGTGACGGTCTGAGTGAGGTCGAAATAGATCGTAAGTTATGTCCATAACTATGGATCTATGAGACCGAACGATGACCGTCACCATCTCTTGTCACTTGGGACGAACTGGGGCGTTCCAGGCAAGAGGAAGTGGTTGGTTCATCCGGATGTTATATAGCCAACCCCTAAGGTCAGTCACCTGACATTGTTGATATTAGGTCTCGAGGATAGGCAGAAGAATGGCGTCATTCAGGTAAGACCGTGGTGACGGTCTGAGTGAGGTCGAAATAGATCCATAGTTATGGACATAACTTACGTTCTGGTGACGCGTGAAATACCGGTGGAGGGCAGGCAGTGAAAATTAGAATGGAAGAGATGGAGAAAAGTCTTTTCTGTTCTGGTTTAGAAAGGTATAAACAGACAATCACAAAATATGTTGGATGTGATCTTTATGTTATGAAGATGAGCGACTTTTCCACTGAATTGAAAGACTTGATTGCCATCAAGGAGGAAGATATAGATGATGTAAAGCTGCTGTCATGTCACGTTCAGTTCTAGTCTGGGTTTGTTTATATCGTGCTGCCTTTCTGCTAGTGAAGTTAGGGGCAGGATTTTGATTTTCTGTCACGATCGTGAAAAATGTCGCCATTGTAGGTCATTTATGCTGCATCGAGAATTGCAACAGGAGCTCTCATCATTGTTCAAAGAAAAAACTGGACGTTGTAATACAATTGTTGCCTTTTCTACGTGTAAAAACACACCAAGGGAAGCAGGTTGACAGCCTTTTCACATGGTAACCAGATCAACATTGTGAACGGAATACTACAAAACTGAAGTGAAAACACCAACTTATCATTCAATGGGATAAAATAGCTTCTCTTCCCTGCAAACGATACCATGAAGAATGTGGATACTTAACCAAGTCAAAAACAAATAAGGTAAGCAGGTATCCATATTCATTTCAGTTTCAGCAGACGCAAAACACTATTAAAGGCAACAGCTTTTAAAGTTAAATGATATAAGTTATAAAAAAATGTTAAAAAAGTTATGTAAACGATATAAACACCTTCTGGGTTCTCAATTTTATCGATTTGAGCAACCATAAATGACGCAAAACATACAAATTTTGAGTTTTTGATAGGATTCCTATATAGAAAAATCACTCCCTGCCCTCCAGACTCATTCGCGCTGCTGCTGTGACGTCATGTGCAAACAACCTATTGTAATATACTTGCACTAGCATATTGTATATGACAATTTAGTTCAAACTTTAACCTGTGGAGGGCAGTAATACACTTAGCAGTGTCTACACTGCCGGAATTCTAATAGAGAAGAAGAAGAGAGCTAGTTCAACATGAGCATTTATGGTTAAAACATATATAATTTTTAATTTTATTTAGAAAATGAGTGATGGTTTCTCTAGATAAGACCCTTATTCCTCGTCTGGTATCGTTTAAAGCCCTTTGAAGCTGCACTGAAACTGTAATTTTGACCTTTAACCGTTTGGGATCCACTGAAGTCCACTATATGGAGAAAAATCCTGGAATGTTTTCATCAAAAACCTTCTTTTTTTTTTGACTGAAGAGAGAAGGACATGGACATCTTGGATGACATGTGGGTGAGTAAATTATCAGGAGATTTTAATTTGAAAGTGAACTAATCCTTTAAGGTCTACAGCTTTTAAAGAAATTTTCATTAAAAGCTAAACCTAAGCTCTTTTATTATACAAAATAAACTTGTTACTTGAATGCTATGTAGTATCACAGAAAATTATGAGATTTATGTAATGCAATTTAATCATTTTGCAATTTACAAATGATTGAATAGAGTAAAAAAAAAATTAAAAAAAACGTATTTGGTGTGCTGTCCAAGGGGATTGAGGGCTCCGAGTTTGGAATTTAACCCAAAGTTCTCCTCGTATCCTCAGCCGACAGTGAGAAGCGGGGTGGCGGAGGGATACAGAAAACTGTCGAAGTAACTAGGCGAGTCGGTTCTCGTCTGTATATTCCTCCTCGCAAGCTGATTAGAAGACCCAGGCCAGAGCCGTTAAATACGTTGCAAAACGTTTTTTAAACGGAAACGTTGAACACCCCGTTCTGATGACGCAAGAGTTGCAACTATGGCAGCTGAGAAGGACATTTTTTGTGTTCTTTTTGAAGAATTTTCGGAGCCTGATGAAGCTGGTATTTAATACTGCAACATACGCTCGATGTTACAGTCACTGCCCTTGCCGTTCAGAATAAAAGAGAACATCCCAATCCAGTGAAGGGATTTGTGGAAACTTCTAATTATTGTGATACAACACTTGCCTTGCATTTCAGCATGAAAAGACAAACATTTCAGGTGAAGGATAATCCACTTCTTACCGACTGTTATGATCTATATTATTTTTATTGTTTGTATTAATTAGGCTTATTATTGCTGATCACTGTTGTTGTGCTTTGATATTGTAATATTTACCATCATATAATCAGAGGAGTATAGAAAAGTTTATTAAAGTGTCACTTCTCAATACAACAGCAAAATATAGAAGTATAGTATTTTTATATTACATTAATACTCATTGTGCAAGCTGTCTCTTTAATACCGCGTGGTTTATATCTTGCCGCTGATTGGGCTGACATTTCTGACACACCCACCAAACAAGAGAAAACGCATCTCAATGTGGGAAGCATAGGAAATATCCTTATAATTTGTGAACCCCCCCCCCCCCTTTAAAAGAAACTACAGATGTTTTGTTTTGTTAAATTGTTATTTTATTTAATTTAATGTTCTTTTATTTACAATTGTTTATTTACTTTCATTTTGGAGATGGTTAAAAATGCATAGCATTATCAGGCGCCGACTGGGCAGCAAAAGGAGGAGTTGCTGGGGCCCGAGGGTTGTTGCCGGGTCCTAGAGGGAAGAAGAAAAAAAGATAATGATGATGCACGATGATGTGCGCGCTGTTAAGTTTTGTTTATTTCTGCTTTAATAAATACCACTTGATTTCCATTTCATCACGCTTGTCTACAGCTTTGTATACTAAGTGTGCAACAAATATTGGCGAGCCAGTAGCCAGGAGAGATCGCGGAACAACAGCCGAAGCGGCGCGAGGAAAACAGGCGGAGCTGAAGCGCGAGCGAGAGACGCGATCGGAAGACGCGATCGGAAAAAAATCATGGATCTAGAACAGATGCAGGACAAAATTGCAGAGAGTCTAGTCCGGCTGGATTTAGACCAACTGAGAGAGGTATGCTTCTTCATGAAGATTCCTGTAGATGAAGGAAGAAAGAGACATGCATTAATAAGACTGATGAGTGAGGCTCTGGAAAAAAAGTGTTGAAGAGGAGGAGGAAGATGTAGCACAGCAATATCTCACAGAGTTGTTAGCCTTGTGCAGTCATCTGAAAAACAAAGATAGGGATACTCAAACAGTGGAAGAGAGTGTGGAGGGTGGCATGACTGAACTACAGTGCTTGCAAAAGCAATACTCAGAACTGCAGATTAACTTTCAATCAGCTACTAAGCTTTTGGAAAATGAAATGAAACGTCTGAGTGATAAAGTGAGTAAAAAAGAAAACAGTCAGTCACAGCCACAACAAAATGTCTTCCTTGAGCAAAGAGTACCAATACAACCACCAGAAGTGACAATACGTCGTGAGTTCAGAATTTGTGGCCAGATTGGTGAGAGAGGGCAAAAAGATAAATTATCATACACAAATCTCATGCATCAAATCAATGTGGGCCTCAAAAGGGACACAGTGAAACTGAAATCATAGAGGCAGTAGTGAAAGCAATTAGCCCTGGCTTGAGTTTGAGAGATATGCTAGAAATCAAAAGTGGGTTGACTCTCTCACAACTAAAGACAATTTTGAGAGGCCACTTTAAAGAAGATAGCTCAACTGATCTGTACCACCGATTAATTAATATCACCCAAGATGTTCGGGAATCTCCTCAGAATTTTCTGTTCAGAGCAATTGAGCTGAAGGAAAGGCTGCTTGTGGCTGCGAGAGAAGTTGATTCAGATGAGCAATACAGCCCAGAGCTAATACAGAGGAAATTTTTGAGATCGCTGAGTACTGGATTACTAAGCGACCACATCAAATTCCAGCTGAAGAGTAGTCTGGATGATCAAAATGTTCCAGATGAAATTCTGATTGACAAGATGAACGAAGCAGCAAGTTTTGAATGGGAGAGACAACAAAAATTAAGAAGAAACACAAGTAGTAAAGGGGTGAAAGTAAATGAAATGCAAATGGAAGCTGGTGCTTCATCACATGACACATCAGTAGGGGCTGCATGTGTGGTAGACAAACCGGTACCAGCTAAAACAAATGTTAAATGTCAGAAAACTGTTGCAACACACCGAGATGCTGAGTGGATAGAAATAGTTAGGGAGCTGAGAGAGGAGATGGCTGAATTAAGGAGGACTGTACAAAGTGTATCACAACCTTTTCGTATGCCCCCCCGCAATGCAAAGAAGGAGTGCACAGCCTGCCAGGAAAGTAACACAGGTGAACCATGTGACCACTGCTTCAAATGTGGCCAGCAGGGTCATTATTCCAAGGGATGCCGGGCGGCCAGAAAATCAGGGGGAAAAGTCAGTATTGCCAGTAACACAATAACTCACCTCTCCACCGAAGACTCTGAGCTAATGGAATCCAGTGAGAAATTTACGGAAGAGCAGCTAAGTGTAGTAACTGGGCGAGGTTCTACTTACATCAGCCACATCTCACCCAAACACCACTCAGAGCTGTTGAGCCTCATTGGAAAAAGATGTACGGTGAGTTGTTATATTGAAGACGTGGCAACCCAAGCATTATGGGACACTGGGTCTCAAATCTGCCTCCTGAATGAGAGGTGGAGGGCCGAACATATTCCCCACATAAAAGTGCAAAGCCTAGAAGAAATCCTGGGGCCCGGCACACTTGTGGGTAAAGCAGTCAACCAGACAGCCATCCCGTTCTTAGGCTGGGTTGAAGTAAGATTCCAGCTAGGCACAGAAACCATAGTCCCGTTAGAGCTCAAGGCCCCCATGCTAGTCACTGCAGAGGCTAATGTAGCAGAAGAACCCATAATCGGCTATAATGTCATCGAGGTGCTGTTGAAAAAGGGATCTGAGCAACCACCCCAAACCACAATACAAGCTGTGAGTGCTGCTTTCTCCATCAACAGTAAACGTGCTGAGAAGCTGACCAAATTAATCCAAATGAGTGACCCTCAGAGCAGTGATGGAGTAGTGAGGTTGGGGCGTCAAAAGGTTGCCATTCCACCAGGCTTGACCAAAGTTATTAAATGTGGTGTGAGGACCTCTTCTTTCCCTTACCAGCAGGAGGCTCTTTTCATTCCTAATGAAAGTCCCTCTTGGCCAGATACCCTGGAGGTTGGGGAAACAGTTGTTAGCCTTCAAAAAGGAACATGGTCACGAATATCCATCCCTGTAACAAACAGAACAGAAAAGGATATCATTCTGTCACCCCGAACTGTTTTTGGTCAGGTTCAGCGGGTTAAAGCCATTTACCCATTAGAAGCAAGGCCGGTGGAGAAAACGGCAAAAATTGAGGCTGAATCTGAGGTTAGTCCCAACCTCCAGCACATAGCCAGGACTGATTCAAAGGCTGGGGAGCAGACAGAAGGAGAGAATAGGGAACTATGGGACCCCCCTGTGTTACTTACCCATTTAACTCCAGCCCAGCAGCTGAAAGTGAAAAAAATGTTAAGAGAAGAAAGTGGGGCATTCTCCAAAGATGAATATGATGTGGGATGCATACCAACACTGCAGCTACGCATTAGGTTGTCTGATCACACCCCAGTCCGACGAACATACACTTCTGTACCAAAGCCCTTACACAAGGAGGTGAAGGAGTATTTGGAGGACTTGTTAAACCGGGGTTGGATACGGAAATCAAAATCCAACTACTCTTCACCTATAGTGTGTGTGCGAAAAAAGGACGGGACGTTGCGTCTCTGTTGTGACTATCGAGAGCTAAACCAAAAGTCCATCCCCGACAGACACCCCATCCCGCGCATACAAGATATGCTCAACAGTTTGCAAGGCAGTGCTTGGTTCTCTGTACTAGATCAAGGCAAGGCATACCACCAGGGTTTCCTGGAAGAAAGCAGTCAACCCCTCACTGCATTTATTACACCCTGGGGTCTGTATGAATGGGTGAGGATACCATTCGGTCTGTCTTCAGCTCCTTCAGAGTTCCAGAGAAGCATGGAGGAGTGTCTCTCAGGGTTACGAGATGATGTTTGCCTTCCGTATCTGGATGACAATTTAGTGCATAGCAGAACTTTTGATGATCATCTTCTGGATATTCGTAAGGTGTTACAACGGTATCAGCAGCACGGGGTAAAGTTAACAGCGAAAAAATGTGAACTGTTCAAAAACAAGGTGAGGTTTCTTGGGAAAATGGTCTCAAAAGAGGGCCACACCATGGATCCGGCCGAAACTGCACCTGTGCTAGCATTAAAAGAAAAGAGGCCAGCCACAGTCGGAGAGCTGAGAAAAGTGCTGGGGTTTATTTCATATTACAGGCCCTACATTCCCAATTTCTCAACCATAGCAAAGCCATTATATAACCTGCTGTCCCCAGAGAAGCTAATGGAAGAAGGAGCTGTAAAGTTGAAAACAAAGCAAAAGGCTGCAAAGAACGGCAAGAAGCAAAATCAACTTCCCTCTTACCATCCAATCATATGGACTGACAAACACCAATCTGTACTCTGCCAACTCATTGATTACCTCTCTAGCCCGCCAGTCCTTGGGTATCCTGACTTTGATGCTGCATTCGTTCTTCATTGTGACGCTTCACAGGACGGGCTGGGGGCCATCCTCTATCAGAGACAGGAAGGGAGGTTAGTAGTCATAGCTTACGGCTCAAGAACTCTTTCAGCTGCCGAAAAGAATTACCATCTTCATTCTGGCAAATTAGAGTTTTTAGCTATGAAATGGGCAATCTGTGAGAGGTTCAGGGATTACCTATATTATGCCCCTTCATTTGTAGTATATACTGACAATAACCCCCTGACTTATGTCCTCACCACGGCCAAGTTAAATGCCATAACACACAGGTGGATAGCTGAGTTAGCAGATTTCCGGTTCACAATAAAATACAGACCTGGAAAAACGAATGCAGATGCGGACGGGCTGTCCAGGATGCCCCTGGACATGGAGAAGTATATGCAGACCTGCACCCAGGAAGCTTCAGCGGAGGTAATTTCCAGTGTGGTGGAAGCATTATCTGTAAAGAGGGATGAGGGAGAGCCATGGTTGTGTCCAGCAGTCATTGCAACAGCGCTCGCAGATGAGGAACATGAACAACATGCATTACCTGCATCACCTGTGACACGAGTATCCAGTGAAGCCTTGAAAAAAGCTCAGGAAGGGGACCTGATGATCTTGAAAATCTTGCAGTATCTCAAGGAAAATCAGTGGCCTAAGGTGAAGAACAGTGATGAGACAACCAAGGCATTCATGAGGGAGAGAAGCAAACTGTATCAGGATGAGAATGGTGTCTTATATCGAAAGACTGTTACGCGCTCACAGCTGGTACTGCCTAAAAGCTTACATAAATTAGTCCTTCAACAGCTACACCAAGAAATGGGCCATTTGGGCGTGGAGCGGACACTGCACTTAATCAGGGAACGGTTTTATTGGCCACACATGCAGCGAGATGTGGAGCAGCACATCACTAAAAAGTGCTGTTGCCTGAAAAATAAGAGGCCCAACAAGCCTACAAGAGCTCCACTGACCAACATTGTGAGTACATACCCCCTTGAGATTGTGTCCATTGATTTCCTGCACTTAGAGAGATGTAAGGGAGGCTATGAGTATATACTGGTCGTGATGGACCATTTTACCCGGTTCGCACAGGCTTATGCTTGTACCAACAAAGCCGCTAAAACTGCAGCCGAGAAAATCTTTGGAGATTTTGTCCTTAAGTTCGGGTTTCCAGCTAGGCTCCATCACGACCAGGGCAAAGAATTCGAAAATCAGCTGTTTGCTAAGCTCCAGCAGTACTGTGGGATTCACGGTTCACGCACCACCCCATACCATCCGCAGGGGAATGGTCAGGTCGAAAGGTTTAATAGAACCCTCCTGGCCATGTTGAGAACTTTAACAGTTGAGGAAAAAGCTGACTGGAAAAGTTCCCTTGCGAAGGTGGTACATGCGTATAACTGTACACGCCATGAATCCACAGGCTTTTCACCATACTATCTCCTCTTTGGCCGTCACCCCAAACTTCCAATTGATCTCATGTTTGGTCTGAGCCCCAAAGATACAAGTACTTCCCCTCAGGAGTATGCAACCAAATGGAAAGAGAGAATGGAGGAGGCTTACCAATTGGCGTCCAAGAGGGCTCGCAAGAGTGGGGACAGAGGGAAGGAGAGGTATGACAGGAAGGTGCACGGCGCAGAATTGGATCCAGGATGCAGAGTCCTTGTCCGAAATCTCACCGAGAAAGGTGGCCCCGGCAAACTCAGATCTTTCTGGGAGCAGAAAGTTCACATAGTGACTCAAAGGAAATATCCAGACAGCCCAGTGTATGAAGTGAGACCAGAAAATGGCCAGGGGCGAACGAGAGTGCTTCACAGGAATTTGCTGCTACCATGTGACTTTCTGCCTGTGGAAGAACTAGATACATCAGGGAAGAAGAAAAGGCAGGAAAAGAAAAGGGCTCACAAAAACACAACCAGTAACAGAATTGAACCTACCAGTTCGGAGGATGAAGATGAATGGGAATACATTGACGGAGTTCAGCTGGAATCAGCTGATGAGCCTGTTAGAAGCATTCTCAGACCAGAAGCAGAGAAGTTCCAGCCACGGAATGAGATAATGGACCCAAAACAGTATGATGGAGATAGGGAACAGTTCCAGATGACATTGGATGAGGAAACAATGGAGGAGCAACCTGCAAATGAAGAAGAGACACTACAGGAGGACACTGTACACACTGCACGGATTGAAGAAGAAGGGCAGCTGAAACTCACTTTGGAGCAAGAAGAAGAAAAAAGAAATGCAACAGATGAAAAGCTTACCAGTGACGAGACTCAGGATGAGCACGATCAGCAGCGAAAGTATCCTTTGAGAATTAGAAAAAGCACAAAGACGTTTACGTATGATATCCTAGGCCAGCCTACATTCACTTAAGGTTAGAAGGTAATATCTAGTCATTGAAACTAGAAAATGTGTTTATAGGAGTGTTTAAGATGTTGCATTAATTAGTTTTGTTAGAAACTGAAGTGTTATGAAATGTTCAGATATTTGTAGTTCTATTATAGTATTCCAGTTTGTTGATGCAATTTAGTTTCTTCAGGTGGACACAAGCTCAAGATGACACTGCAGACGGAAGAAGGAAATAGTATGAACTCTGGCAGTATGTGCTTGAATATTGCGAGTGATAAGGGAAAGTCCACAATAGTTGTATCCATTTGGGTGTTTTTCTTGAGGGGGATGAATGCTCAGGTCAAAAGGTTAAACCTATTTTCAGTATGAGTATTTTACCTGTGAGTATTCCAGAGTGAGTGGTGGGTTATCATAGTGCACGATGATACCTGCCACACCCAGGTTACGTTGAATGGGGTTAGACGTGATGTGACGGAACTGAAATGTATCAGGAGGCAGTACTCAAATTGAGCCCCGGACCTGTTTATTTCATTCATTAGAGATGTCAAGGACATGGCCTGCTAAATGTAAAGTAATGTATAGTAATGTCGGGGCGACATTTAATTTTTGAGGGGAGAGTGTGGGAAGCATAGGAAATATCCTTATAATTTGTGAACCCCCCCCCCCTTTAAAAGAAACTACAGATGTTTTGTTTTGTTAAATTGTTATTTTATTTAATTTAATGTTCTTTTATTTACAATTGTTTATTTACTTTCATTTTGGAGATGGTTAAAAATGCATAGCATTATCAGGCGCCGACTGGGCAGCAAAAGGAGGAGTTGCTGGGGCCCGAGGGTTGTTGCCGGGTCCTAGAGGGAAGAAGAAAAAAAGATAATGATGATGCACGATGATGTGCGCGCTGTTAAGTTTTGTTTATTTCTGCTTTAATAAATACCACTTGATTTCCATTTCATCACGCTTGTCTACAGCTTTGTATACTAAGTGTGCAACATCAAACCCGTTGCACACCGTTTCCAGGAAACATGTCGTTCGACCCGGAAAACGTAGCAAAACGTTGCGCACCGGTTTGAGCTTGAACGTGCCCCAGGTTGTGACACTCTTTCGGTGCGTTCCAAACGGGATATATCGCCCTCCGAAGGGCACTTCGGAGTGAAAATAATCATGGCCGCCATATTGAAGGGTCGTTCCAAACCAAAGTGCTCAAAACTGGCCACTTCAAAGGGCCCTTCGGAATGAAGGATTTCGAAGGGAACAACTGATGGACACTTCGGGCCCCCATGATCCTTTGCACAGGGAAGTTGTTTGACGTCACAGAATGGGAGGTTAGGAGTTCGGATTTTAACTATATAGCCTAGGTATGTATAATATTTTTTCTGTACTTCTGTAATATTTATACGAGTTAGATTTGGTACATTATTATGGTCAAAATGACATTGTACTTAAAAAAATACTTTACAGCTCATTTATCAGTCCATTCAAATGTTTCAAATACATAGATACAATATAGCCTACATGCGGTAAACCTAAAATAAATAAATAATAACGTTAAACAAAAGACGCAGCTTGCACAATTTATCCTCCTTGATTGTCTCGTTAAGATGACGCTGAAGTGCGTTCCAAAAGAACCGTTTTTTTTACCCCTACACCCTTCATCCCTTCGAAGCTCTCACTCCGGAGGGTAAACCCTCTGAAGGGATTAGGGCATAGGGATGAGCCCTTTCGAACGGAACGCAGGGTTTGATCTCGCCGCCACGCTGTCACGTGGTTCATGTAGCGCTCAATAGTTCCAAACAAATCCGCGCTGTCAATCAGTTTGAATGGTTTTAAGCAGGACAGACAGCAGCAACTATATTTGCAGCAATTAATTGGTAAATGTTGACGCATAATATAACAGCATTTTTCGGCAAATATTAACACATATTGATTACTATGTTTACTACACTTACAGTTTGTTCTCTTTTCTTAAATACGATTCATAACATTACCGTTACTGTTAACGGGATTCATTTCAGTATGGTTAACCCCTTATTCCTTCCCCAAACATAGGCTTAACATTCCCTAAACATAAGTGTGCTGTTTGTATTTACCTACAGTATGTCTGTATACTAATAATACGTTTACTAATAATATGTATACTAATAATATATATATAAGAACTAATTTGTCCTAATAAGAAGGTTCTAGGACTTCAGGTCCATTTCAAATGTTGACTACTCTGTTATTATATATATATATATATATATATATATATATATATATATATATATATATATATATATATATAACACATATAGTGTGTTTATGTGTGTGTGTGTGTGTATATATAAAATATATTATATATATATATTATATATTATATTTATATACACACACACACACACATATATACACTTATTTATTTAATATATTAATATATAATAACAGAGTAGTCAACATTTGAAATGGACCTGAAGTTGTCCTAAAACCTTCTTATTAGGACAAATTAGTTCTTAGGACAACTTTTTCTTTTCTTTTTTTTTGTATATGTGTGTGTGTGTATATGTGTGTGTGTGTGTGATGGCAACATCTTCAATTCTAGCAATACAGCAAGACATGCTGGCCCAGGGACACATGTTTGTGTTGACCAGCAGGTTTACCCAAGACTGTCTTGAAAACCTATTCAGCTGCATAAGACAGAGGAATCCAGTCCCAACTCCAGTAGAGTTTCAACAGGCACTGAAATCAATATCAGTTGGGCAGTTTCTTGCAACTGTGAAAACAGCGAGTTATCAGGAGGATGACAACAGCCTTTTGGCAGAGTTCCTGGACACAAAGCAGTCACTTCCCAGTCCTGTCCTCAGAGTGGAGGAGCTGATGGCACGCAGAGTTGCTCCTGACCTCACGAATACTGAGATCAGTGCTCTCTAACACCTTACAGGCTACATCGTGCATAAAGTGATTAAATATTCCAAGATTTGTGAGGGTTGCCAATGTGCAATTAAGCACAATGATGACAGTCCTGAAGGAAAGCACAGTGTTTTACTGAAGCTGAAAGAGTTCAAGCCAGGTGTACTTTGTCGGCCGTCACAAGAGGCCTTCGATTTAGTCCGGTAAATTGAGGAGCTGTTCCGAACTAGGACCAGTGGCTCCTTTATGGATCCAAATGCCATGGATTTGCTGGAGTGAGAGGGTAGGCTTCCTTCATGTCTTGATCTGCAAAAAGCTGAGGCTGAGGTTAAGAATTGCAGCAAAGCAGATCTGCTAATAGAAAAAAAAAGCTGTCTGATGATGGTCATCTTGGAAGCAAAAGCCAGACAAAAAGGGCAAAAAGGAACCA
Source organism: Chanodichthys erythropterus (assembly GCF_024489055.1). Classification (NCBI taxonomy): domain Eukaryota; kingdom Metazoa; phylum Chordata; class Actinopteri; order Cypriniformes; family Xenocyprididae; genus Chanodichthys; species Chanodichthys erythropterus. The sequence goes on along the minus strand of NC_090224.1, from coordinate 11,422,171 downwards.
GCTGTTACGGTACAGAGACACGGAGGCAGAGGTATAAACAATCCAGGTGAGTTTATTAATAATAAGCAGAGCACTGGGTTATGGTAAGCAGATGTCCTGATAATGTCTTGCAGACGCAGCTGAAGAGATGGGATGGTTGAAGCTGGCGGAGACACTCACACACACAGGCAGGTAATCACACAAGGAGGACGGGAGATGAAGGAGATGGATGAGACGACTGGAGCAGGTAAGTATGGCGTTAGGAGTCCTTAAGGTTAGCATACATAGGTAGTAGTGCAAACGAGACCGGACAGTGAGTGTGTGTGTGTGAAGAGTCTTTGTAGTGGTGTTGATTGCAGTGCTGATGAGTGGCAGGTGGTGGTGATTAGTACTCCGGTGATTGGGTACGTGGGTATGGCAGTGAGGTGGAACCTGACGTGTCTGTTACAGTACCCCCCCTCCCACGGCCCGCTCCTGAGGGCCGCGGACCCCGACGTCGTGGTGGTCTTCCTCTCGGGCGTGGGGCAGGTCTGTCAGGGTGATTGGTATGGAAGTTCTGTAATAGGATAGGAACAAGGATATCATTCTTGGGGACCCATGAGCGTTCCTCGGGACCATAGCCTTCCCAGTCGACGAGGTATTCCAGCTGACCACCACGGCGCCGGGAATCCAGGATTTCGTGAACCACGTAGGCTGTGCTGTCCTCCAGGATGAGTGGAAGGGGGGGCTCGGCGGCTGCCACGTCAGGTTCTGTGGAGGGAACAACAGAAGGGTGGTGAGGCTTGAGCAGTGATACGTGGAATGTGGGATGGATTCTACTGTACTGTGCTGGGAGTTGAAGACGGTAGGTGACGGGGTTGATCTGCCGGATGATGGGGAACGGGCCAATGAAGCGGGGACTCAGCTTCTTGCAGGGCAGACGCATCCTGATGTCCCGGGTGGACAGCCAGACCTTCTGCCCCGGTTGGTAGACGGGAGCTTCGGAGCGCCGAAGGTCGGCTGTCATCTTGCGTCTGCGCAGGGCTCTCTGCAGTTGGTGATGAGCTGAGTCCCAAACCCTCTCGCTCTCCCGGAACCAGTAGTCGACTGCGGGGACGTTGGAAGGTTCCCCATCCCAGGGGAACAGTGGGGGTTGGTAGCCGAGTACGCACTGGAAGGGTGTCAGTCCAGTTGTGGCTTGGCGGAGGGAGTTCTGTGCGTACTCGGCCCAACCCAGGTACTGGTTCCAGGAGTTCTGGTGGCCGTGACAGAAGGTACGCAGGAAGCGGCCTATCTCCTGGATCTTGCGTTCCGTCTGCCCGTTCGACTGAGGATGGTATCCGGATGACAGGCTGACGGTCACACCCAGGAGGGAGAAGGCTTTCCAGACGTGGGAGACGAACTGGGGTCCTCTGTCGGAGACTATATCTTCAGGTATTCCATAATGACGAAAAACATGATTAAACATCAACTTAGCAGTTGCCATGGCGGTAGGTAGACCCTCCAGGGGTATCAGGCGGCAGGACTTTGAGAAGCGGTCTACCACCACCAGGATGCAGGTGTTACCGTCAGACTCAGGGAGATCTGTGACGAAGTCCACTCCCTGGTGTGACCAGGGTCTCTCAGGAACGGGCAGAGGTAGGAGCTTGCCGGTGGGAAGATGGCGTGGGCTCTTAGAGATGGCGCACTCCCTGCAGCCCTGCACATACCTTCTGACATCGTTGGCCATGTTGGGCCACCAGAAGCATTGTTTGAGCAACGAGAGGGTCTCATTGACCCCCGGGTGACCAGTGCCAAGTGATGAGTGGGTATTGTGCAGAAGTGGAGTGCGACGTGCCCGGGTGACGTATTGCAAGCCTTGGGGGCAACCCGGCGGAGTGCGTGTGGAGGCATTGGAGGAGGGTATGGTTTCTTCGGACCACTGGATGGGATTCACGAAGATGGACTCCGGCAGGATTGTTTCAGGGTCTTCAGGCTTTTCCTCCGGGGAATGGAGGCGAGACAGAGCGTCAGCTTTGGTATTTTTAGAACCAGGGCGGTAGGAGATAGAGAAATTGAACCTTGAGAAAAACATGGCCCAGCGAGCTTGGCGAGGGTTGAGTCTTTTGGCAGCTTTTAGATATTCAAGGTTTTTGTGATCAGTGAGAACTTGGAATGGATGAGTAGCCCCCTCCAACCAATGCCTCCACTCCTCGAGGGCAAGCTTGACGGCCAGGAGTTCGCGGTCACCGATGTCGTAATTGACCTCCGCCGGGTTGAGCTTGCGGGAGAAGAAGGCGCATGGATGGAGTCTACTAGGTGTCCCCTGCTGCTGTGAAAGAACCGCTCCCACTCCGGTGGTGGAGGCGTCCACTTCCACGATGAATGGGAGCTCTGGATTAGGGTGGATGAGGAGGGGAGCGGTGGTGAAGGCTCTTTTAAGGGTCTCGAAGGCGTTGGTGGCTTGTTGGGACCAGGACAGAGACTTGGGCTGGTTACGGAGTAGGTTGGTTAATGGACTGACGATGGTGCTGTAGTTCTTGATAAACCGGCGGTAGAAGTTGGAGAAACCTAGGAAGCTTTGGAGTTCTTTGATTGAAGATGGAGTGGGCCAGGACTGAATGGCGGAGACCTTCCCCTCGTCCATCCGGATGCCACTGTGATCTATTACGTACCCCAGGAATTGAACAGAGGGCTGGTGAAAGGAGCACTTCTCAGCTTTGAGGAAGAGGTGGAATTGCCGTAGGCGTTGGAGGACCTCCGCAACGTGGTGGCGATGTTCGGCCAAGCTCCGGGAGTAGATGAGGATGTCGTCTATATACACCAGAACGAACTTGTGGAGAAACTCCCGGAGCACCTCGTGTATGAAATCCTGGAATACGGAGGGGGCGTTGACCAGGCCATACGGCATAACAAGATATTCGTAGTGTCCGGTGGGCGTGACAAAGGCGGTCTTCCACTCGTCCCCCTCGCGTATCCGGATGAGGTTGTACGCGCTGCGGAGGTCCAGCTTAGTGAACACAGTGGCACCACGGAGATGTTCCAGGGCCGCTGGGACGAGGGGAAGCGGGTAGCGGAATTTGATGGTGATTTTGTTGAGGGCACGGTAATCAATGCAGGGCCTCAAGCCTCCGTCCTTCTTCGCCACAAAAAAGAAGCTTGAAGCAGCAGGGGAAGTAGACGGGCGGATGTAACCTTGGTTGAGGGCCTCTTTGATGTATTCCTCCATGGCCTTCTCCTCCGGTATTGACAGGGGGTAAATGCGTCCCCTGGGCACTGGTTCACCCGGTAGCAGATCGATGGCACAGTCCCATGGCTGGTGTGGAGGAAGCTTGGAGGCGCGTTGCGGGCAGAAAACGTCACTGAAGGGGGCGTAGTCCGGGGGAACATCCACGGAGCGTTTTTCGACAGGGCTTTCGATAGAGGTTGCATTCATGGAGAGAGACTTGGAGAATGGAGACTTTGGAACAGGAAGCGTTGGGAAGCAATCTGGAAAGCAGTGGTCGCCCCACTTCAGGACTTCGCCAAGAGATGTTGGGGCTATGTTGTTCGAGCCACGGGCGCCCTAGAACCACGTCAGCGGTGGACTCCTCCAGAACCAGCAGATGAATCTTTTCAGAGTGTAGAATACCCACGCTGAGTTGAAGTGGTCCCACACAATGACGGATGTGCTTACGGCTCAGGGGTTTGCCCGTGATGGAGTGGATTTGATAGCTAACCGGAGACGGGGAGATCTTGAGCTTGAGTTGTCGACAGAGGGCGCCGGAGATGAAATTTCCTGCAGACCCTGAGTCGAGGAGCGCCACCACTGGAACAGAGGTATTTGCAGCAGTAAGGATTACAACAGTTGTGAGTGGTTTCATTTTATGAATGGAAGGGAAAATCGCACTCACCACGGGCCGAGGAGGACGGGTTGGGCATGTGGAGAGAACATGCCCCGGAGATCCACAATATAGACATAAGTTATGAGTCAATCTTCTTTGTCTTTCATTGGAAGTTAGACGGGAATGGTCGATTAACATTGGTTCGGTGGCTGGTTCTGGGGAGCTGACGGGTTCAGACCGGCGGAGGAGGTTGGTGGCAGGTGACTGGCCCTGGTGCTCGAGGAGACACGACTGCATACGAGAACCCACGCGGATGGCGAGTTGGATGAAGCGTTCAAGTCCCATTGAGTCCTCGTATGCAGCGAGATGCAGCCGCACGTTGGGTTCCAATCCTTGACGGAAAGAAGTGATGAGGGCTTGTTCATTCCATCCGCTGGTGGCGGCTAGCGTTCGGAACTGCAAGGCATAATCATTCACAGAGAGATTTCTTTGCTTTAGATTGTAGAGTTTCTCACCAGTTAGAAGAATCCTTCAGAGGTTTCCCGAAGACCTCACGGAAGTGAGAGACGAACGCCGAATATGATTGTACAACAGGGCCTTTCTGAGTCCACAGGGAATCTGCCCATTGCAGGGCCTTACCTTGCAGTTGCGAAATGATGAACGCAATTTTTGCTGTGTCGGAAGTGTAGAGGTGCGGCTGCATCTCCAGGACCAGTTCACATTGGAGAAGGAATCCGCTGCATTCCTCCGCCGATCCTGAGTAGGGCGCCGGTTTGGCCATGGGACTGGCGGTGAATGCTGGAGAAGGAGAGGTGACAGAAGGTGCGGAAGCTGAAGTGGTGGATATTGATGGTGAGGATGGCTGTGGTGTGAGTGCTCGGCGCAGTGCGTCCACGAGCTCTTGAAATGGGTCGTTGGTGCTCATGCTGAAAAGTTGTTAAGGTCCGGTCTTCTGTTACGGTACAGAGACACGGAGGCAGAGGTATAAACAATCCAGGTGAGTTTATTAATAATAAGCAGAGCACTGGGTTATGGTAAGCAGATAATGAGTACTGGAGAGATGAAGGGAATATGATACTGTCCTGATAATGTCTTGCAGACGCAGCTGAAGAGATGGGATGGTTGAAGCTGGCGGAGACACTCACACACACAGGCAGGTAATCACACAAGGAGGACGGGAGACGAAGGAGATGGATGAGACGACTGGAGCAGGTAAGTATGGCGTTAGGAGTCCTTAAGGTTAGCATACATAGGTAGTAGTGCAAACGAGACCGGACAGTGAGTGTGTGTGTGTGGAGAGTCTTTGTAGTGGTGTTGATTGCAGTGCTGATGAGTGGCAGGTGGTGGTGATTAGTACTCCGGTGATTGGGTACGTGGGTATGGCAGTGAGGTGGAACCTGACGTGTCTGTTACACCAGCAAAGCCAAGAAACATCCAAGCCTGCAACAAGCAGGCCCCCACCAAACACCTTGCTTGTTGCCATGGAGGAGTTTGGTCTGATCTTTGCTCCTACAAATGTCCAAACACCTAGCATGTCTTCAGCATCAATAAGTATGGAGGGTCTGGTTTGCCTGTTTTCTGGTCACTTGTCTTATGTTTATACAAGTTTCATTGATTGTATATGTGTTATTCGTATATTAGTCCAACATATCTGCTTAAGGAAATTGAGAAAGATGTGACTTGTTTGTGGTAACTCTGGCACTTGGCAATTTTCTGACTAATTATAGACAATATTAAGTTCTGTCTTACACTTCCAGCCTCACCATCACCCCACCAGCTTCAGCACTCCACTGTTCAAATTCAAACCAGCTTCATCACTTCATTGCTTACAGGATCCACAAGCTCCCCCAGCCTGGCCACTGCTCCACTCCCCACTGATAATCCATCCTGTTAAAAACAAACAAAACAACACACACATATACAGTGATTGTGTCTGGCTTTGCAAATTAAATCCCACCTGTTCGACAGCTGAAACTTACTTAACTTACTGAGAGTTACTTTATCTAGGTATAAGTCTTGGTTTAGACTTCTTTTTCAGCTCCTAAAAGAAAGAAAAAAGTGAAATATTGTAAAATTAAATGTAAAAATACTTAATATTTACAAAGATGTATTCTGGTTTCACGTGTATATGTTCCATTACACACACTTGATTGTTAGATTAAAGTTCAATGTGTCACCAAAGCAGCAGTGTACATGTGCTTCTTTCAACAAAATTTTTAAGAGCCATGAACATGAGTTATGCAGCTGAAATTCTTCACTGTATTCTAAATAACTATTAAAATCATGACTTCAGTTTTTTGGTCAAAAGTCAATCTCAAATGGTTTCACATGTCAGCCTCTTCATTTAAAAAAAATAGATTAATAATCTTTCTTTTTGCAATTATACTTTTTATTTGCTGGGATCATCCACATTTATGCTACATATCCTATCACTCATCACAATGCACTGTCTAACTTCAATGACTAAATTAACCAAGGAACAACCTTGATAGATACAAGCTAGCCATGTTATCTAGTTGAGCTAGCAAAAATAAATAAACACAAAAATTCTAGTTAAGCTAGCTAAAGTTAATTGTAATCAGGTGTACTAATACGTTAACAACAAATCTAATAACCGACGATAAACGTTTTATGCCAACGAACTTGAAGAAAATTTGAGGTAAATAGCCCAACATCAGATTATGGTAGATAATATTAGTGTTTGTTACTGAAGCTAGCAGCAATTAAGAGTCTACTTACCTCCAATAAACATTAACTAAAGCTGGCTACATAAAATACAACTATTATCTAGATTCATGAGAGGTCGGCTAATGCGTTCAAATGTCGAAAATACAGTAATTCCGTCAACTTACCAGCGAGCGTACTTCAGAAACATTGACAATGTGTGGAGTTAAGTCAGGGCTGGAACTTTGGAACTATCGGCTGCTCCACGACACTCGTTACTTCCGCACTCCAAAGTTCCTATGGCGGTCTATGGGAGTGTCGCAACTCTGTTTTTCAACGGCTCTGGAAAGACCGTTTGAATGCACTCCTCCCAAATTGTTTATAAAACATAATTTGTCTCTTGAATTCTGCATTCTCTTGAGATGCAGACATCCAAGAGGCGGTCCACAATTAACTGTATAGTTTAATTAGTGACACTAGCCTACATTCTAAAACCTTTATTTGAAATATGGCAACATTTTTATTAAAAATTTTTTTGTTTGAATAGGGCAACATTTGTATTTTAAAACCTTTATTTTAATATGGAAAGTGATTCCCCATTCTACAATATTTCTATGATTAAATTCGCTGACTCCTCCCTCATCAGCCAATCACTGTGTGTATACTCCATAGCAACGAGGTCAACCCCGCGAGACTCTCTATTTAAAGTTTGTCTCAGCAGCTTTGTGAATAGGTTTTAAGCAGAGCCATTGAAAAACATATTTAAGGGCTCTGGTTTTAAGAGAAAACTCTTAGCTAAGAACTTTTACTGCTATTAGGAGAACTCTTAGTGGTAAGATAAAATGTTTTGTGAATACGGCCCCTGAGGTGTTTCAAAGAATATAGAACCCAATAGGGCTGGGCGATATATTGAATGCTTTTGTCACGCGCATTTTGTCAGTAAAGCCGGTTCCCTGATTACCGCTAAATCGCCATCACCTGCTTTCAAATGGAGCGCCATTTAATAGACAGAGCCGTAGTTCACTGATAAGCCATGCAATATCGCGTTCAATATCGACGGCGATTCATATCGATACTGAACGTGATATTGCGTGGCGTATCAGTGAACTACGGCTCTCTATTAAATGGCGCTCCATTTGAAAGCAGGTGATGACGATTAAGCGGTAATCAGGGAACCGGCTTTACTGACGAAACACGCGTGACAAAAGCATTCCATATATTGCCCAGCCCTAGAACCCAAGACGCGACGCTTTGATACTTTTTGGGTAACAGCCACTAGATGGTGCTCCGGTATCGCGGCCGCCATTATGGGGTGAAATATCCCAGGTAGCCAAAAAGATGTGGGCCAATAATGGCCCACAACCGGCAAGCGGTTGCCGGACTCTTGTGAAACACAGGAATGAATGACGCGCCAGAATCAGCCCGAGAACACTGGCCCGAGTCCGGGTGCCGAAACTGAGCCGACACTGCCGGCATAGGGCCACAATCACGCCAGCATAAATTGTACAATTAGCCATTCCTGGCACGAGTCTGGGTTCCAAAGGGAAATGTATATGAAATACATAACTTCATCTATTTGATTAATAAGAACTACAAAAAAACATTTTACCAAAGCAATATTAGCTTGTTTGCTAAATTAAGTAGACCTATATATACTTATAAGTATTAAGACAAGTAGGTCATGTAATTAACTGGTTATCAAAAACTACTAAAATATATTTTTAAAGACTTAAAGAAATTATATATATATATATATATATATATATATATATATATATATATAATTATATGTAGTAAATGTGACATACATAATTCACCTTGGTTATTAAGTGTAGTTCTGTACACTGTGTTTCTTCTGTTCAGGGATTGCGGTCCCTTTAAATGTTGGGAATGCTGGATGACGTAAGACGCTAGTCAGCGCTATCTTTCTGTTCTTTGTTTTCCCTTAAAAAATAAACAACACACGCATTCGTGTGCTCAAAGTGAGAAGTTGTCTCTTGCAAATTACTGCAATTTCCACACTGGTGACCCCGACATTAGTCTGCTGGACGTATTCAGAGACACGACGCGACTGCGAACGCTGTCACCCTCATACTCCCAGAATTCTGGGAATCGTCAGCATCGGCATGGTTTGCCCAGACTGAAGCGCAGTTCGCATTGCGTGAGATCACCGTGGATACAACAAAATATTACTACGTTGTGTCTGCCCTCGGAAATTCAACAGCATCCAGAGTGGCGAGCCTTCTTACAAATCCTCCCGAAAATGAGAAGTATACAACACTTAAAGGCCATCTGTTGAAAACGTTTGAACTGTCGGACGCTGAGAGAGCCAGCAGGCTTTTCTCACTTCAAGGACTGGGTGACAGCAAACCGTCCAAGCTCATGGACCGTATGCTGGATCTTTTGGGCGAACACAGACCTGATTTTCTTTTCATCCAGCTTTTCCTGTGTCAGCTGCCTTCCCAAGTGAGAGCTGCATTAGCCAACACCACAATCACTGACTGTCGTAGACTAGCTGAAGAGGCTGATAAATTTTTCCTGGCGGGTCAGGGACACTGTGCGGCCGTGTTTTTTCCCACGCACATCCCTTCGATGACGCGGGACGACTCCACACTCTTTGCTGCAACCACTTCTCATCGGCAGCAGTCTTCTGGCGCCCAACAGCCTTCAGGATTGTGTTTCTATCATGCAAAGTTTGGAACCAAGGCTAACAAATGCCGTCCACCATGCAGTTTCAGTGTTTTGGGAAATGCCAGGGCCAGCACTCAGTAGTGGCCATGAGTGTCGGCCGTGTTGGCAGGCTGCTTTTCATCCACGATAGCATTATCTCGCCGCTACTGGTCCACCCGTCTACGCCTGCGCTCGGCGCCTTGACCCAACCAAGCTTGCTGTTGCAAGGGCTGAGTTTGCAAACATGGAACGCCTGGGCATAGTACGCCGATCCGACAGCCCGTGGGCATCACCCCTCCACATTGTCCCCAAACCTGGTGGCGGCTGGCGCCCGTGTGGTGACTACCGGCGGCTTAATGAGGCCACGGCACCTGACCAATACCCAGTCCTGAACATACAGGATTTTTCAGCACACCTGGCTGGCAAGGTGATTTTTTCCAAGGTGGACCTCGTCCGGTGCCAGTACACCCACTGGACATTCCCAAAACGGCAGTGATCACGCCGTTTGGTCTGTTTGAGTTTCTGCGCATGCCGTTCGGCCTTAAAAATGCCGCCCAATCTTTCCAGCGCCTCATGGACTCTGTTTTGCGGGACCTGCTTTCCCTTTTTGTGTACTTGGATGACATCCTGGTAGCGAGCACGTCCAAGTCTCAGCACCAGGCACGCCTCCGAACCCTTTTTGAGAGGCTTAGCCACCATGGACTAATTGTCAACCCCGCCAAGTGCCAGTTCGGTCTCTCCACCATCGACTTCCTAGGACACAGAGTCACTAAGGATGGGGCAGTTCCTCTCCTATCAAAGGTGCAGGCAGTCGTCCAGTTCCCACACCCACTCACTGTCAAATCCCTACAGGAGTTCCTCGGCATGGTGAATTTTTTATCACCGCTTCATCCCTTGAGCCCCTCAGCTCATGGGGCCCTTGCACAAGGCCTTGAAAGGTAAACCCAAACATGCTGTGGACTGGACTGAGAGCAGAGTCAAGGCTTTTGATGCCACTAAAGCAGCATTAGCGAATGCCACCATGCTGGTGCATCCTTCTCCTATGGCCCCCATCGCCATCACCTCGGACGTGTCTGATTATGCTGTCAGTGCTGTTTACGAGTGCTTTCTTTAGCTGTCAGCTGCGCCCTTGTAAGCGGAAGTACAGCACTTTCGACCGGGAGCTGCTGGGTCTCTACCTCGCCATTAGACACTTTCGTTCCCTGCTGGAAGGCCGACACTTCACTGCTTTTGTGGACCACAAGCCGCTGACTTTTGCCATGGCCAAGGTGGCTGAGCCGTGGTCCGCCCGCCAGCAACGGCATCTGTCTTACATTTCAGAGTTCACCACGGACTTGCAGCACATTGCCGGTAAGAGCAACCACGTGGCGGATTGCCTATCATGGGCTGTGGCAGGGGTAGTCCATCTTGGTTTGGATTACAACCGCATGGCCGCGGCTCAGACCACAGACCCAGACGTGCAACATCTGAAAACCTCGACTACAGGGCTGCAGATCAAGGATGTGGTTTTTGGCAATGCAGGCACAACGCTCCTGTGTGACATCTCCACAAGTAGTCCTCGGCCTATCGTTCCCTGGGGGTGGAGGCGTCAAGTTTTTGATGCCATCCATGGTCTCTCCCACCCAGGTGCGAAAGCTTCACAGAGGCTTGTTTCAGCAAAGTTTGTGTGGCACGGCCTCAAGAAGGAGGTTAGGGACTGGGCTAACACCTGTGTTGAGTGCCAACGGGCCAAAGTACACCGCCACACTAAAGCCCCGTTAGAACCGTTCCCAGTTCCTGAGAGGCATTTTGACCACGTAAACGTGGATCTGGTTGGTCCCCTGCCCTTCTCTCAAGGCTTCACATATCTTTTAACCATGGTTGACAGGACCACCCGCTGGCCTGAGGCTGTGCCATTGACGTCTGTGGCGTCTGTCGAGATGACACGGGCATTTCTTGGCACCTGGATTTCCGTTTCGGCACCCCTTCAGACATTTCCTCTGACCGAGGCGCGCAATTCACATCCGAGCTTTGGGACGCTGTCGCCCAGAGCCTCGGAGTGAAACTCCACCGCACGACTGCCTATCACCCGCAGGCTAACGGACTCTGTGAACGTTTTCATAGATCGATGAAGGCTGCCCTGCGTGCCAGCCTCAAAGACAGCAACTGGGTCGACAAGCTCCCGTGGGTGATGCTGGGTATCAGGACTGCACCAAAGGAGGACCTTCAGTCCTCGTCCGCGGAACTTGTTTACGGACAGCCACTGCGTGTACCAGGGGATTTTGTCCCTAGCACCACGATTCCCTGGTCTGCTACTCTCCAGCGGTCTACTCTACTGGATAATGCTAGGCTTTTTGCACCTGTCCCTACTTCCTGTCACGGCCTCCCTCAGTCGCACATCCCCACTGGACTTCAAACAGCTGACTTTGTTTTCATTCGTCACGATGCCCACAGGGGACCGCTACGCCCACCCTACAAGGGCCCATTCCGGGTTCTGGAGACAGGGGACAAACACTTTGTGGTGGACAGGGGTGGTAAACCGGAGCGACTCTCCATTGACCGCCTTAAACCAGCTCATTTGGACGTGGCCAGGCCCATTGACCTTGCCCAGCCCCCACAACGCGGACGGCCCCCTGCTCTGCCCCCACCCCGTGCTCCCATCTCACCCAAGCCTCCCACACCCCATGCCCCTCACCCGTGTAATGACGGTACACCGGCTGCAGTGGGGTCTCCTCGACCTCCGGTACAGCGCAGTCGCTGTGGCAGGTTGATACGCCCACCTCCCCGTTGACTGATATGGCGAATTCTGGGGGGACGTGTGTAGTGAATGTGACATACATAATTCACCTTGGTTATTAAGTGTAGTTCTGTACACTGTGTTTCTTCTTAACTGTTCAGGGATCGCGGTCCCTTTAAATGTTGGGAATGCGGGATGACGTAAGACGCTGGTCAGCGCAATCTTTCTGTTCTTTTGTTACTATGCAAATATTTTTCATTTCAATAAGTTGAACTGCAGAATGGAGGCTTTAAGTGTCACACTTTTGTACTGTAGGTGTAGTGCTTTACAGTGATTGGCTCTAAACTATTTGTGACAGTCACAAATCCTCTTTGGAGCTCAGACAAACCTGTATGTTACAACTACACCCCATATACACCTGTAACTTCATGTGAAACCCATGTAAAATCATTGAGCAATAAACCACAGAAAACAGTACCATGTTCTTCTGTAGGGCCTATAGCCATGTTTCCCAAAATGAAAACAATTAACTAATTCAAATTGAGCTTTTATTTCATTTCAAAGTATGCACTGAAAATTGAGTGTTAAAAACATACAAAAGCAAATATTAAAATTACACATGAAGAAAAAAAAAACGCAGATGTATAGGGTGTATGTTTGTGTTCAAGTGCATGTGTTGCCTCAGTCCTCTTTGTCTTCTTCAGCAGGCTTCCTGTTTTAGGATTGAAAAACAAAATCAAAGATTAGGGCAGTACAAACACAAGTCTATTCTTTTTATTTATTTTAGGATTGGATCTGTTATTTTCACATGATGACTGGTCTATGTATATTGGCAGTACTCAAAAATATAAAGAAGCAGATACTGTGCAGATCCACAGCATGCATTGGTATCTTTGTTGGTCAGTTGGGGTTTTAATGGCATGCCCGCCAAGGTTCCTTGGCATGTAACAACGTAAAAACTTATACAACAACTTTAAAGTTCACTCTGGATAAAAACTTTAAAATTGATTTAGTGTCATCGATATCTTAGCATTACAGGTATACTGATGCATATAAACAAATAATCACATTAGAGGGTTGCAAAATTTGGTAGAGTTACTGTGGACTACTTATAAGCACACAAGGCAACTTACACTTATTGGTGGGCACATACTGCAGACTGTTGTCGACTGTTGTCGACTGATGTCGGCGCTGACAGATGCTCAGGGGCTCCAGTGCATCATCAAGCCCCCCGTTTTAGCTCCACCCAAAAAATCCTGAAAAAAATATAAAATGCTCTAACTTCACAATTCAGTTCTACATAGTTCACAATCTTTGTAATGTGTTTCAGCAATACATTTGTAACATTTATAATGTGTTTAGAAACAATTCTCAGAATTGACTTTACAGGGACTTTAAGACTTTTTAAGACCTGAATTTTAAAATTGTAATTTCACAATATTATTTTTTTTACTGTCTTTTAATTAAATAAATGCAGCAGTGATGGACATAAAAGCTTTCTTTCAAATACATTACAAATCTGACCCTAAACTTTTGAATGGTAGTGTATGCTTGAGGTATCACTTACCAGTCACATGGTTCACAATGTCTAAAGATGTCCAACTGCATTGCCATCAGCATGGAAAAATCTGGGAAAATAAACAATTTGTCACAGAGTAAACAATATTTAGTAAGCAATGGCATGCTCATTATAAATAAACTATAACAGAGTTGAAATGCAGATAAGAAAAAATAATATACAGAATATACACACAAAGAAATCTTAAGATAACAGAATTTACATTTTTAGGTTTAATGTTATTTATTCAGTGCTCATTGCTCATACAATGTCACTTATGTTTGGACGTCAAAGCCATTTTACCATGAAAGATCAAACAGGTTTGAGATAGTTTCGTGTTTGGAAATGTTTAACGTTGCCATGAAAGATCAAAACGTGTTTGAAACATAGTTTGAAATAGTTTCAGCCCATTATGTTACCGATTAACGGTATAGTGCATACTTTTAGGTTAAATTAATTAGCTTACCAGTAAAACCTTTACAAATCTATCAAAATCTCTCATCTACACATAAGATATATGATTAAAAGACCAAACTTACATAAACAAGTTCACGTCTATAGTTAACCCCTTATAATTAACGTTAGCCTAACAGTTGAGATGCTAACGGACTTTTTCGAAGACACTAAACCATTTCTATAAAGTAAATATTCAACGAAAGCCAGTCATTTATATTAAAGAAAGTGTCAGGAATATTTGTATGTACTATTTGTGTAATTTTAGGGACTAAACTTACCTGAAAGTAGTGAAAACAGTGAGAGGCGATGTTCGCTTCTTGTCAGTTGAGAGGTGCTGCGTCATTTCCATGGCAACTTTCTCCGCTCGAATGATCACGCACATGCACGCATTAAAACAAGTAGTCACGCAGCATTTTGTATATTTTAAACATTATATTACATACTGATTAAGGAGTGAATTAATTGATAATTTTGGGTGCCATCACTTTGTTAGCTGGGACAGCTCCGCTGGCTACCTGGGTACTAATTGGACCATAGAATCCTTCACATCTTGATCTTACGCACACAAAATCGGAAATCAGAAACGCAATAGAATTTTTTTTTTTTTAAATTAAGTTACCAGTAAATTGTATGGCTCCTACAGTAAATGTTGTATTGTATTATATATATATATATATATATATATATATATATATATATATATATATATACACCACTATGTCCAACTGCGTTCAGAACTCGCTTAGTGAGGTCTGATCGCTCTCTGACAACGGCAGTAATGTCTCGCGCATATAGAGGGTATGCATCGACGTCACTTTCCCGCCAAAAGCGCGCTCCCTCAGCTGGACTGAGTGGCAAAAGAACCTGCTGCGTGACTGGATTTAACAGGGGAAACTGCGAAAACGCAAGTAAAACTAACAAATTACACTAAAGGTTGGAATTGAATGTGTTCCTTACAACTTGTCAAATAAACCTAATCCATGGATATTGACATGCAGCCTGGAGTCGTGTTTCCTGACATTTACATGTGCCTGATTTCGACAGCGAGGAAATACATAAAGCAAATCTGCCTGTGAATATTTTATATAACTACAATATAGGTAGGTTTAAATCCGCGTAATCACTTGTATCAGTGTTATAGCGTCATATTGTCCAGCCCTAAAACATATATAGTTTTATAGTATAGTTTTTGTCAGTGTTGTTTATTGAAAAACACCCAATTGTGCAGAATATAAGATGGAAAATAATTAATTGATGAGTTGTCAAACTAATATATAACAATACAATATATAAGGTATGATTTTACCTCAAAATCAGTCGAGCTGTTTCTGAGAATTGCAGTTTCCATTTGCTTTTTTCCCTGTTGCTTTCTGCAGTTTTTAAATATATACCTCAGGGTTTGTGTCAAAGCTATTTGTACAGTCAATTGGATGTGTTTTGTGTGTTTTTCGCGACATTCACGCTGAAAACCAATGCTGCTGCTCAAGGGGTTCGCACACCGGACGCGAAGCTCAGCGCCGCGACACGTCTTTCAAATTCGAACGCATTGTTTTATATTTTTTTCTGAGTCGTAGCTGGGCACCGCGGACAGGCGCCGAATGTCGCCGCCGGTGTTCGTACACTCATAACAATGCGTTTGAATTTTAAAGACGTGGCGAGGCGCTGAGCTTCGCGTTCGGTGTGCGAACCCCTTCAGTCTTTTGCCACTCAGTGGCCGTGACCGCAGTCGTAACGGTCGACGGTGACCTCACGTGCATACCCTCTATACTTCAGTGAGTGCTAGACATCACTGCTGTGGTCAGAGCGCGATCAGACCTCACTAAGCGAGTGCTGAACACAGTTGGACATAGTGGTGTATTAGAGGTAAAAAATGATATAAATACTGTTCGGTTTCTCACACAAACTGATCGTTTTGTGTCTTAGGACATCAATGTGTCGTCACGAGCTGCAGGGTTTAATTTGGATTTGTCTATGAAAGGTTTTTCAAAACTTATTGTTCGAGTTCCCATTCACTCGCATTATTTGACTGACAGATGGCAGTGGCTGGAGTTAAAAATCATCATTTGTGTTCTACTGAAGAAACAAAGTCACCTACATCTTGGATGTGCTTGGGGTAAGCAGATAAACATCAAATTAAAAACTTGAGCCATTGGACTACTTGTAGTAATGATGATGACATAAGATTTCTGAAAGTAATGCTATGTAATGTTTTTGTCCTTTTTGCCCCACTCTTAAAGAATTCAGTTTTCTATCTTTTTGTCGTTGATTGTGTTAAACTGTTAAATAAATAAACTGACTCAACTGCTGGCAAGGTGTCATATTTGTTTTAAAAGGTTTTCCCAGAACTTTGAAATGGTCAGAAATTAGTTGACATACCATTGAAGTGTAGCTGAAATCTTAATGTTGTTCAGAGCATTAATTTATGTTGACTTTTCACATTATTATTAACACTGATCATGCAATATTACTAATGATTATTTTTGTTAATGTTGATTCACTGACGTTACCATTGATCATTTATGTTCATTTCCATATTGATTCAACTGCAGTGATGTAGAATCAACATCATAGTGTAACGTTGATTCAACAATATTACCATTGATCATTTTTGTAAATTTCAATGTTGCTTCAACATCAGTGATGTAGAATCAACCATAGTGTAATGGTGATTCAACAATATGACCATTGAGAATTTTTCATTAATTCCAATATTGATTCAACATCAGTGATGTAGAATCAGTCATAGTGTAATGTTGATTCAATAGCATTATCATTGATTTTTTGTTGAAATCTCAGTATTGCTTAAACATTAACTGAGGGTGCAAAAGTGATGTTGAAAAAATATCACTTTCTAATGTTGAATCAATAATATTACCATTAATTTGAGGTTGAAATCTCAACATTGCTTCAAAATTAACTGAGGGTGCAAGAGTGATACTAAAGCAACATCACTTAACATTAATTCAATGCAATTAGCATTGATGCATCAACACTGACTCAACATTGTTTCAAGGATCACATGCTATCTGGGATAGGATCATTCTGTGATACTTTTGTGTCTTTTTAAAAGATTTTGATGCTGGTCGCTAAACATTAAATGGACATGCATGAGTGGGACATTTTTTAAAAATTCTATCCATAAACGTAAGAAAGGCATATGGCATTAAATAGCAGGGTGAGTAAATGATGACTTAATTTTCATTTTAGGATAAATTATACCTCTAACACCTAAATAAAGGCTGGAATTTAAGTCACTCCACCTCTTTATCTTTCCACACCTAAGTGCATAAACCAGTTAGCATTGTCAAAGCAGTGAAAGATTTTGTTTAATTAACCCGGGTCATGTTCATCTGGACGTATCCTGTGACTGTGTCCTTCCCTGAAGCTGCGTATAATCAGGGAGTGTTCGTTTACATTATCTCTTGAAATGTAACACATTTTGTTTTATTCTTTTTTTATTTGTGTGGTCTTATGTTGTTCAATTATCAAAATCATCACCATGTGCATCTCATTCTATTTGTGCAAGAGATGATTTTATAAAAAGATAAAAGAACATATAAAAGATGACCATTTCCAGAAAGTGCCATTCTTTTATTTTCATGTTACATAATGTTATTTTTCAAATCTAAAGAAAACATCCTGCAATTTAATGCGAACGAATGATATATCTGGTGGGAAAACCCACTTTGCTAACAGAGTGAAAGATACTTTATTTGAGAACAGACTGTTGAAAGGTAACTACAAACAAAATTCCACTAACGACAAGTGATTTAGTCGAAAGGAGACTAAAGAAGACCATGGTATGTATGAGTCTGCATTTTATAGTAAGCTTTTTGGTTCAATAAAAACCTTTTTAAAAAGAATGCATTTATATGTGCAATTAAATTGCTGTTTTTAATTGTTTAGACTGGAGGTGTTGTGAAGCTTATAGCTATGTCTGTGCACATTGCAGTTTTCTGGCTGATACTGGGTAAGTGTCTTCTATATTCATCAACCTTCAAAAATAAAAAAAAATTGAGAAATACATTTAACTTAAACTTTTTACTTCCAAACATTACAGTCAGTGTTGAAGGATGGACATATCACTCAGATAACAAGGAACAACTGAATTGGAAAGAGGCAAGGGAGTGGTGTCAAAAACATTACACAGACATTGTGATGGTTCACAATGAAAATGTAACACATTTTCTTACAAAATATTTGCCAAGTAGATCCTCAGCTCCTTACTACTGGATTGGACTCAAAAATATCAATGACAGTTGGACGTGGACAGATGGACAGATCGCGAACTATCAAAATTGGGGTGATAAAGAACCCAACAGTGTTCTGCCTGATGAAAACTGTGTGGAATACATCAGCAACCCAAACAACAATGGCAAGTGGAACGATGAGAGCTGCACCAGACAAAAGTATCCTGTGTGTCACAAAGGTAAGGAGCCTGAGTTAGTTTTTCAGTTTGTTCATTTATTTCCAGTTAGAGCACTTGTACAGTGTCTTTATGTAAATAACCTTAATGAGTCTATGAAAGACATCTCTATAAAAGAAAAATTACAGTCCAGAAAGGATGTTTCTTATAAATCTAATTTCTTTCAGCACAATGTCTGAACAATTCATGCAGTAATAGAGGGCACTGCACAGAACAAGTCAACAACTTCACCTGTGAATGTGAGCCAGGTTTCATTGGGCCACGCTGTGAAAAAGGTCAGAACAAACAGTTTTTCAACAAATGTAAAGTGGTGAAATATCTAGTGATGAAGTGAAATATATTATAATTTAAATTAGTGGTCATCAACATGATGGCCCAAGGAAGGTCTGTTCTGATGGGGCCCAGGGAGAAAAAAAACAGTGTTAAATGGATAAAACTATATATAATTCTGAATAGTTTATATTCTGATAATCTTTACTTATGACATTCCTTGACCATTCAATTTTTTCTCTCTCTCCAGTCGTGACATGCGAGCAACTATCCGCACCACCGCATGGCTCGATGGAATGCTCCGGTCAGTATGGGAATCATTCCCTCAGTTCAAAGTGTACATTTTCCTGTGCTGATGGTTATAAGCTGAGTGGCACGGCTGAGCTCCAATGCAATTCCTCAGGTGCATGGAACGTACCTCCACCTTCATGTGCAGGTATAATATATATATTTCAATATTATGAAAGACATCTCTGTAAAAGAAAAATGGAGTGTTTTACAGTCCAGAAAGGATGCTTCTTATAAATCTGTTTAATTTTTTAGCACAATGTCTAAACAATTCATGCAGTGATAGAGGGCATTGCATAGAACAAGTCAACAACATCACCTGTGTATGTGAGCCGGGTTTCTCTGGGCCACGCTGTGAAAAAGGTCAGAACAAATAGTTTTTCAACAAATGTAAAGCGGTGAAAGATTTAGCGATGAACCCTAACCCTAACAACTTCACCTGTGTATGTGAGCCAGGTTTCTCTGGGCCACATTGTGAAAAAGGTCAGAAACGGTATTTCAACAAATATAAAGTGGTGAAAGATTTAGCGATGAAGTGAAATATAATGGATAAAACTATATATAATTCTAAATAGTTTATATTACTTTTTTTTCTCTCTCTCCAGTCGTGTCATGTGAGCAACTATCCGCACCACGGCATGGCTGGATGGAATGCTCCGGTCTGTATGGGAATCATTCCCTCAATTCAAAGTGCAAATTTTCCTGTGCTGGTGGTTATAAGCTGAGAGGCACGGCTGAGCTCCAATGCACTTCCTCAGGTGCATGGAACGTACCTCCACCTTTATGTGCAGGTACAATATATATCGGCCTACTTCAATATTATGATTCTGTGTTAACATCTCTTAATATATATATAAATATATTATGTATGTAAGATTGAGGTATTTTCCTATTACAGTGGAGTGTTTTCCCCTTCTTTTGTTTGGTGGTGGATTGATGAACTGCACTGAAGGACATGACAGCTCCAGATCTGCTTGTAGAGTAGAGTGTCCACCTGGACATTTGCTGCTGGGCTTCGCTGAGTTCACCTGCAGAGCTGATGGCATGTGGGAGTCTTCCTTTCCATTGATGTGTGCAAGTAAGTAGTTTGCACTTTTCAGTTGTGTACCACAAATATGGAGTATAATGAGAGCACCATGTTGGTCATAATTTTTTAACAATTTCATTAAAAAAAAAAAATTTTTATTCAATTATTTAAAAATTTCATATACAAGAAAAATCCTAATCAAGAATATGAAGCCTTAGAAAGAACCAATATTTTTTTTTATTGTTACAAAACTATAAAAAAATAAAGATTCCAAAAAGGGTTTTTGCTGCAATGCCATAGAAGAATCATTTTTGGTTCCCCAAATAACATATGTCAAAAAAATATGATTAAATCAAACCATTATTTTTAAAGGGTAGAAATGTCAGGGATCAAAAAATAAAAGGATGAATGCAAAATCAAAATTTCCTAATAAAAGATTAATAAAGCACTTTAGAAAAAAACCTCAACAATAGTTTTTAAATTTTATATAAAAACCTTTTTTTTGCATAAAAAGAATACTTATAATATTGTTATATCTTTCCTCAGGTTTTGTCCATTCTCTAATTGTTCTTTTGTCATCTGCTGTCATCTCATTGTTTTGTGGCTGGTTTTGTTGCTCCAAGTGCAGAAAGAGTGAGTACAGCGTGACATTTTGAAGGATTTATCAAATATCAATTTATTCAATTTAATCAATTTATTTATGTATTTTAAAATGTTTTTTCCTCTTTAAATTTGGTTGTAGGTAAAAAGGCAGTGAGAATGAGGTAAATTATGTTTACTTTAAGTTTTCTTAACAGTCATTTAGATGTACAGTTTATGTAAATCTTACTCCTCTATGTTTTCTTGCAGAACTCAACAGGAAACACTGAATCCAGCATTTGAAGCAGAACACACACCACCAGATGGCCCTCTATGTTCAGCATAAGATGTCTTTGAATAAAGGGACTTGATGTTAATTTTTTATTTTTTTTTATTAAATTGCTTCTTCAGTTCATTCTTATTTTAGAGACTATTTCATTTTTTGTATACACAAAAGCTAAAGTCAGTAATCCCATTGTCATCTTTTGCACAAAATGCATGATGTTGTATTGTTGTTCACTGTTGCTGTAAACACACACACACACACACACACACACACACACACACACACACAAAAACATTTTCAGTGTGAGCTGGAGAATGACATTACAAATAATAAACTATTTCATTTCTGGTATATAACAATAGTCGCTGTTGTGCTGTAACGTTTCCTTTAATGGCAGTACTATTACACAATTTCCCATCGCTTAGTTCCCATGCAGTGCAACTGTCTGAATATTGGCAAATCATATTTGACAGCAATTTCCTATGCATTAAACTGAACATCTTCTCAGAATAAAAGAAACTGCATTGTTGCAGAAAAGGTAAGATGAACAATCTGCTTTACTATATATATTTATTTAGAATATGTATGCATGTCATCAAACTAAAGGGTTTAGAAATCCAAATGCTTTTTAGAGTAATATTTTTATACCATCAAATAAAATTTAAAAAGATCAGTAACATTTGGACCTCTAAATCCTTTGGTTTGATGACATGCATGAATTAGAATACAAATAGTGTCTTAATAAACACTCACACATATGCATTTCTCACATCCTTCAGATGGTTTTGTGGGTGAATATTAGAGTATTTTCTGGATGTCTTCTCCTTATAACTGGAATTTATAATGGTATGTTCTCATTTAATCTATTTCTAATCAACATGTTTCTTAGATAACCTACAAAGTTTCACAGTAAAATGAACTAAATAGCAAATTAAAATGTTGTATATAATACATTTTAATGCAACACAACTGTGTTTATCAGTCAAGGCCTGGACTTACCATTACAACATAGACACTAATATGGACTGGACAAAAGCTCGTCAATGGTGTCAAAAGAATTTCACTGATATGGTGGCCATCCAAAACCAGGAAGAAATTGCATACCTTAACCAAATTCTACCCTTCCATTCGTCATACTACTGGATTGGCATTAGGAAGATTGATGGCCACTGGATGTGGGTTGGGACCAAAAAGCACTTGGTCCCTGAAGCAGCAAACTGGGCGAGAAATGAACCAAATAACCGGGGAAGTGGAGAAGACTGTGTAGAGATCTACATTAAGAGGCAAAAAGACACAGCCAAGTGGAATGATGAGAGGTGCAACAAAAAGAAAGCAGCTCTCTGTTATTTAGGTGAATTGAGATCATTTTAATTTAAAATTTAATTCAAATTATATGAAGATGCTCTATCAGATATCCAGTTCTGATTGAAGGCTCAGCATTTATTTGTAGTCATTACACCTGATTTTTCTGTGTAGCCTCTTGTTCAGATAAATCCTGCAGTGAGCACGCTGAGTGTGTGGAGACTATTGGGAGCTACGAATGTCAATGTGACCCCGGCTTTAGGGGCTCACGCTGTGAGGAAGGTGCTGTAGAACCCATTCAAGTTCAGATATCTTCAGTGTGTGTTTGTGCATTTTGTAACCAAGTTATCATTTTCACTTTTGCAGCTGTTCAGTGCTGGCCAGTTAAAAATCCACAGCAAGGTTTTGTGAAGTGTGAGGGTATCTATGGAGCATTTCATTTTAACTCGTCATGCCAGTTCCAATGTGACACAGGGTTCAAGCTGGAGGGGGAACAAAGGCTAGGCTGCCTGGCATCTGGGCACTGGGATAACGCACTTCCTGTTTGTCGGGGTATGGTACAGAATACATTGCCATGCATGAATTGTACTGCAGTAACTCTAAAGCCTGTTCACATGGACGATAACTATCACGATAAAGATATAGTTCTAAAAGTCTTTCTAAATAAAAGAATAGCAGAGTCCATACCACAACTATATAACAATAACATCACAGAGAAACGATATCGTTGGAATCACTTTCAGAACAATATTTTTCCAGCTGATGAACGATAAAAGTTGAGAATCAGTATCTAAGAGCTCGAGCATTACATATGACAAAACTGCAACGTGTGCTTAGAATAAACAGAACGATATTGTCCGCTGGTGTCTGTTAATAAAGTTATCGTTCTTGAGGTAAACGGGCCTGAGATTATATATCTTGCCATTACATGGCTCTGTGGAATACTTGATTCTGATTGGTCGATCGCGCCATCCAGCGGTATGTTATTCCCCGATAACAAACGCTAAAAACAGATAAAACAGGCTCATCCAGGTAACTGAAGTCGTTTTTCCTCATGGAAGTTTTGCGTTTGGTGAGCTAATAAAATATTTAAACTCAGTCAAATCAATATTTTGTGTACAGTTATCCCGTATTGCAGACTCGCTCT
The DNA here is from genome assembly GCF_024489055.1 of Chanodichthys erythropterus. Classification (NCBI taxonomy): domain Eukaryota; kingdom Metazoa; phylum Chordata; class Actinopteri; order Cypriniformes; family Xenocyprididae; genus Chanodichthys; species Chanodichthys erythropterus. The sequence continues at coordinate 11,399,021 of NC_090224.1, read as the reverse complement.
TTTGTTTCATAGAAATGCAGTTGCTGCCATTTTGCGACTGTTTTGTTCACTTTAGATTATAAGATTCTAAACAGTTTTAAGTCATTTTAATCTCAGATAAATATCTTTTATCCCAATAATTAGTTATGTGGCAAAATCTCTTAAATGTCCGTCTAGTTTGAACTTGCCAGGCTAGCATTAACTGCTCTCTCCGCGAAAGCTGTGCGTTTAAAGAGCTAAAAAAAATATTTCGACTCAGATCAATATTTTGTTTCTAATTATTTACTTATGTGGCAAGTAGCCATGTAATAAGTGGGATAATGTACATCCAGCCAGTTGTTATCTCAGAATAAACTATTCTCTGAACAACCGGCTGGATGTACATTATCCCTTACATAGTGCACAGTAAAAACTTTTTTTCGAAGTTATGTGGAATATGTTTAACAAGTAAATTATATGGAATATGTTTAAAAAGTAAACATTACTTCAGTCTTTCTACTTCAAATTTTCACGTTTCTTTGTCATTATTTGTAAAACTTTTACTAGCAATAATGGGGTAGAATTTGTTAGCATTTTTTTAGTTTGGGTAATAAAACATACAATTATTATTATATTGCTGTCTGATGTGTTTACTTGTGTAAAATGACATTATCCGTACAGCTGTCCAGTGTCTGCCGATCATTGATGCCCCTGGTGGTTGGAGCATGAACTGCACTCATCCCCTTTCCAACAATAGCTATAACTCCAGCTGTGAGTTCAAGTGTGAGGAGGGATTTGAGCTCCAAGGCTCAGATACAACCTGGTGTGTCCACACTGGCCACTGGACACACAAAACCCCAACCTGCACAGGTACAGCACATCTACAGGACATTCCTCAATGAGTTGCAGGCAGTTGCTGGTTCATACAATTGCACTGACTATGCATGTTGACATGATAAATCACAAAAGCTACATAATTGGAAAAATATAATTTAATAGTTTAGAAAGTGCAGATATCAGAGACAGTGCACTTCCTTTTTGTTTCTGCTAAACATTTTAATGTTGGGTAACACTAAGACACACCCTGGAAGTGCACTTTCTATGAAAAAAAAGAAAAAAAAAGGTGTTTTTTTTTTTTGTTTTTTTTTTGCAATAAAGAAAAGAGGTTATTAAGGTTTTGTGTGTTTGAACAGACACGGGTAATAATTTAATTGATGTGAGTTATGCATTTGTTGCAGTGGTGACTTGTAGTCCTGTTCTGGCCCCTGAAAAGAGTCATCTGACATGTGCTGATATATTTGGAAAATTCTCTTTTCGTTCTTCTTGCAATGTTTCCTGTGATGAGGGATACAAACTGAGAGGAAAAGCCACACTCACCTGTCTAAGTGATGGCAACTGGTCGGCAGGCACACCTGCATGTGAAGGTGGGTTTTTGGAGCATATACATGATTTCTCAGTGTCATACAGACTTATTGAATCCTCATTTCCATCACAATGTGAGCACTGGAAAAAAAGGTCCTTATGTTCTAACTGTAAGTCCACTTCAAAAAAAAAAAAAGAAAAAAAAGATTGCTCTTTTACATTACCACATACTCAGCTGAGTATGTAATTTGTCTTGTCTGTTTTGTCGTAATCATTTTTTGGCAGTTGTAAAGTGTAACCCATTGAAGCCCAGCCCACATGGCTCCCTGCAATGTTCTGACCCTGTGGAGGAGTTTGCTTATGGCTCCACTTGTTGGGTAAAATGTGACTTTGGTTTTGTCCACAATGGTACAAATTCCACTAACTGTACCGCACATGGGAACTGGAGTCACATCCCCCCTGTTTGCCATGGTAACCTGCTTCTTAAACACTACATGCACATATTTTCAGTTCATATCTCCAACAGATTCACTTTGAGTTGTTTCTGATTATCCCACAGCTATACAGTGTCCACCTTTCTCTAATGCACCAAGTTTTGGAAGTATGAGCTGCACACACCCCCTCTCCAACAATAGCTATAACTCCAGCTGTGATTTCAAGTGTGAGGAGGGTTTTGAGCTCCAAGGCTCAGATACAACCTGGTGTGACCACACTGGCCACTGGACACACAAAACCCCCACCTGCACAGGTACAGCACATCTGCAGGACATTCCTCAATGAGTTGCAGGCAGTTGCTGGTTCATACAATTGCACTTACTATGCATGTTGACATGATAAATCACAAAAGCAATTGGAAAAATATAATTTAATAGTTCAGAAAGTGTAGATATCAAAGATAGTGCACTTCCTTTTTGTTTCTGCTAAACATTTTAATGTTGGGTAACACTAAGACACACCCTGGAAGTGCACTTTCTATGAAAAAAAAGAAAAAAAAAAGGTGTTTTTTTTTTTTTTGCAATAAAGAAAATAGGTTATTATGGTTTTTGTGTGTTTGAACAGACACGGGTAATAATTTAATTGATGTGAGTTATGCATTTGTTGCAGTGGTGACTTGTAGTCCTGTTCTGGCCCCTGAAAAGAGTCATCTGACATGTGCTGATATATTTGGAAAATTCTCTTTTCGTTCTTCTTGCAATGTTTTCTGTGATGAGGGATACAAACTGAGAGGAAAAGCCACACTCACCTGTCTAAGTGATGGCAACTGGTCGGCAGGCACACCTGCATGTGAAGGTGGGTTTTTGGAGCATATACATGATTTCTCAGTGTCATACAGACTTACTGAATCCTCATTTCCATCACAATGTGAGCACTGGAAAAAAAGGTCCTTATGTTCTAACTGTAAGTCCACTTCAAAAAAGAAAAAAGAAAAAAAAGATTGCTCTTTTACATTACCACATACTCAGCTGAGTATGTAATTTGTCTTGTCTGTTTGTCGTAATCATTTTTTGGCAGTTGTAAAGTGTGACCCACTGAAGCCCAGCCCACATGGCTCCCTGCAATGTTCTGACCCTGTGGAGGAGTTTGCTTATGGCTCCACTTGTTGGGTAAAATGTGACTTTGGTTTTGTCCACAATGGTACAAATTCCACTAACTGTACCGCACATGGGAACTGGAGTCACATCCCCCCTGTTTGCCATGGTAACCTGCTTCTTAAACACTACATGCACATATTTTCAGTTCATATCTCCAACAGATTCACTTTGAGTTGTTTCTGATTATCCCACAGCTATACAGTGTCCACCTTTCTCTAATGCACCAAGTTTTGGAAGTATGAGCTGCACACACCCCCTCTCCAACAATAGCTATAACTCCAGCTGTGAGTTCAAGTGTGAGGAGGGATTTGAGCTCCAAGGCTCAGATACAACCTGGTGTGACCACACTGGCCACTGGACACACAAAACCCCCACCTGCACAGGTACAGCACATCTGCAGGACATTCCTCAATGAATCAACAGGCAGTTGCTGGTTCATACAATTGCACTGACTATGCATGTTGACATGATTTAACAAAAGCTGCATAATGGGAAAAATATAATTTAAAAAAGCCAAAAGTTTTTAATAGTTCAGAAAGTGTAGATATCAAAGATAGTGCACTTCCTTTTCGTTTTTGCTAAACATTTTAATGTTGGCTAACACTGCTAAGACACACCCTGGAAGTGCACTTTCTATGAAAAAAAGAGAAAAAAAAAAAAAAAGAAGAAGGTGTTTTTTTTTTTTTTTTGCAATAAAGAAAAGAGGTTATTAAGGTTTTTGTGTGTTTGAACAGACACGGGTAATAATTTAATTGATGTGAGTTATGCATTTGTTGCAGTGGTGACTTGTAGTCCTGTTCTGGCCCCTGAAAAGAGTCATCTGACATGTGCTGATATATTTGGAAAATTCTCTTTTCGTTCTTCTTGCAATGTTTCCTGTGATGAGGGATACAAACTGAGAGGAAAAGCCACACTCACCTGTCTAAGTGATGGCAACTGGTCAGCAGCCACACCTGCATGTGAAGGTGGGTTTTTGGAGCATATACATGATTTCTCAGTGTCATACAGACTTATTGAATCCACATCCAGACTTATAGAATCCACATACAGTTCTAACTGTAAGTGGAAAAAGAAAAAGAAAAAAAAGATTGCTCTTTTACATTACCACATACTCAGCTGAGTATATAATTTGTCTTGTCTGTTTTGTCGTAATCATTTTTTGGCAGTTGTAAAGTGTAACCCATTGAAGCCCAGCCCACATGGCTCCCTGCAATGTTCTGACCCTGTGGAGGAGTTTGCTTATGGCTCCACTTGTTGGGTAAAATGTGACTTTGGTTTTGTCCACAATGGTACAAATTCCACTAACTGTACCGCACATGGGAACTGGAGTCACATCCCCCCTGTTTGCCATGGTAACCTGCTTCTTAAACACTACATATACATGCACATATTTTCAGTTCATAGCTCCAACAGATTCACTTTGGGTTGCTTCTGATTATCCCACAGCTATACAGTGTCCACCTTTCTCTAATGCACCAAGTTTTGGAAGTATGAGCTGCACACACCCCCTCTCCAACAATAGCTATAACTCCAGCTGTGAGTTCAAGTGTGAAGAGGGTTTTGAGCTCCAAGGTGCAGATTCCACTCTCTGTGACCATACTGGGCACTGGACACACAGTACACCCACTTGTACAGGTTTGGCATCATTTTTGTTGACCTAATACCATTAAACTATGGTACATGAAATGTTATTCACTATTAGAAGAAAAGGTTCTACATAGAATAGGGTTCTGTCACGCACTTATATCGAACCATTTAGGGGTTCCCATCATATATTAAATATATTACACACTGTACATTATCAGGCTTAAAGGAACACTCCACTTTTTTTGAAAATAGGCTCATTTTCCAAATCCCCCTAGAGTTAAACAGTTGAGATTTACCGTTTTCGGTACAGAAAATTAACTTTTAATTTTCTGTCGGTCTTAGTACACGATTTAACTACAGAAGAGTCAAGTTTTAAATAGGAAAAATATCGAAACTCTTTGGTGATTTTTAAGCGCGATGCTAACGGTCTAATCAGATTCAATGAACGATTGCTAAGCTATGCTAAAAGTGGTACTGCCAGAACCGGAGATCGGCTGAATGGATTCAATAACGGTAAAACTCAACTGTTTAACTCTAGGGGAGTTGGAAAATTCCTTGATTTTCAAAAAAAGTGGAGTGTTCCTTTAAGAGTTTATTTAGAACAGAAATACTAATTTCTGATCTCATTCAAATTCAAGCTGTGGCTTGTGACCCTCTTGTGGTCCCTGCACATAGTCACCTGACCTGTGCTGATCCATTGGGAAAGTTCTCTTTTCGTTCTTCTTGCAATGCTACTTGTGAGGAGGGATACAGACTAAGAGGAGAATCCACACTCACCTGTCTGAGTGATGGCAACTGGTCAGCACCAACACCTGAATGTGAAGGTAGGTCTAAATGTATTTAAACCTAAAAAATAAATTATTATTTGTAAAGATACAATACAAAATACAGTTAAAAAACCCTACATTACTAGATGGCTTCTGTAAATTGTTATTATAGGACAACCATACAAATCTGCTTTGATTTGCTAATAAATCCACATGGACTAAACCAAAATATGTATTGTGCTGTTGCAGCTTACAAACATCTTCAACAGAGCAACACCACACATTCACAATGATGAAATAATTACATCAGCAAAAACATGCTTTCATGCCGTTTTTATCTTTTCAGTTATAAGATGTGATGCTCTGGAGTCTTTCCTGCATGGCACTGTGCAGTGTCAGGACCGCTTGGAGAAGTTCAGCTATGGCTCTTTGTGCTGGCTGGAGTGTGGAGCTGGATTTACTTTGAATGGAAGTAATTCCACTTACTGCACATCACAAGGGAAATGGAGCCAAGACCTTCCTGTTTGTCAAGGTTACCAAACACTCTTGATACTCTGTGACGGTTAAATAGGAAGGTTACTGAGGGAGGTTACTGGGTCTCCAAGAGGTTTAGATCTGACAAAATAGACAGATATTTTATTTGTATTGCCACCTTCTCTAGTCCTATCATAAACATAGAACAAAAATTTAGCACTGAAATCTTTAATTTACTATAAAGTCATGGACAGTAAGGCATTATAATAGAACTTTTGATTCTCTGTCCAATAGCACAGCAGTGCAGCCCCTTAATTGACCCCTCTCATGGTACTGTAACCTGCACGCATCCTCATGGGCAGTTCAGCTTCGGTACAGTGTGTGAAGTGAGCTGTAAGGAAGGCTTCAAGCTGCACGGCACACCCCGAATGGAGTGCTTAGAGATGGGGAAGTGGACAGACACCCCACCCTTCTGCTTGGGTAATCACTTTTGGGTCTTCCTATTTCACCTCAGGCATCATTATAAGTCATCTTTTGATATCCTGTATTCATTCAAATTTATGACCCAAGACAGCTGATTATTTTGTGTGTTAACATTTATTTATTATTTTCCGTAGCTCAACAGTGCCCCCTTTTGACCGCTCAAGAAAATGGCTGGATGAATTGTTCTCATCCTCACTCCCTGTTTAGCTATGGCTCACAATGCTTCTTGGGATGTGAGGCTGGATTTGAAATTATAGGAGAGCCAGACATGGAGTGCTCTGCTTCTGGGAACTGGAGTCAGGAGATGGCCTCTTGCACTGGTATATACCTTTAGACAAAAATGGAACATTCCCATATGGTTACTTTTTCAATTCTTTGAATTTAAGGAACATTTTCTTTAGGTTCTATTTTTGTAACCATAAACTAATATTCTCATAATGTTCTGGCTGGGCTTCCCCTGTAATACTGACAATGATTAATGATCAAGCCATATCATTTAAAACCGATCTTAGTAAGAACCATGAAAAACATTTCTCACTAAATGCTTTACTTTCATTTCTCTTTTAAATGGCAGCTGTTCGTTGTGCGCCCCTCTCATTCTCTCAACTTCCTGAGCTGGAACCTCCACCCTCAATGAACTGCTCTCACCCACATGGAAACTTCAGCTTTGGATCTCAGTGTTTTTTCCAGTGTGCCAAAAGCCATAAGCTCAATGGAACCAGTCCGCTCATCTGCACCTCCGAAGGGTACTGGACCAACTCTCCACCCAGTTGTGTTGGTAAGGCCAACTCCTCCTAACCCATCTTTTTTGTTACATTCAAGGGTTAGTTTACTCAAAAATGAAATTTCTATCAGTAATTACTCACCCTCATGTCGTTCCAAACCTGCAAGACCTTTGTTCATCTTTGGAACAAAAATTAAGATATTTGATGAAATCTGCGAGCTTTCTGACCTCCCTATACACAGCAATGTTATAACCAATTTCAAGGCCCAGAAAGGTAGTAAAGACAGAGATTGTATATAATGGGGAGATAAGAGGGTCTGTATCTCTTACCATTGGAGAAAGCATAACGGCTAACTTAATCACGTGTGGCACCTCTCAGCCTATCATGTAATGGCAGTGACGTCAGTCGCAACTTTCCCTAGTCTGCCTTCTCTTTATATAATACATTTTTATCATGCTAAAATCTACATATAGTTCCCAAAGAAAGTATGGTTTAGTGTAAAACATTCTGAAGATTAGCAAACAGGCTGTCCATTAATTAAATGATTAGCCATTTCCCCACAAAAGGTGTTTAATCAGCATAGTGAAGCCATCCATTGACTTCCATTCAAAAAACAGCCTCCAGTCTCCCTCCCTGTGTACCGCGGGGGGCGGAGCGTTAGCTTTAGCCGTTACGCTTTTTTGGCTAAAGGTTGCAGGCTTGCCTTCCAGTGGCTTTAGTAAAGACTACATCGGTTTGACCTTAATGTTATGAAGTGACAGAATACTCTTCCCTGTCAGTCTCCTATGCTGTTGACGTTGTGAACACAGTGCAGTGCTTCCGGGTTCTATGTCAGAACGCCGACTCTGTATTGGCCGATGCTGTTCACATGAGCAACATGACGTATGCGTGTGAAGCTGACGCAGGAGTCTGACAATAATGAGCTGGGTTTTTTTTTGTTTTTTTTGTGCACAAAAAGTATTCTTGTTGCTTCATAACATTAAGGTTGAACCACTGTAGTCACATGGACTATTTTCGCGATGTCTTCACTACCTTTCTGGGCCTTGAAATTGGTTATGATGTTGCTGTTGCCTAGGGAGGTCAGAAGTTCTTGGATTGCAACAAAATCATTTGTGTTTCAAAGATAGTCTTATGGGTTTGGAATGACATGAAGGTGAGTAATTAATGACAGAAATTATATTTTTGGGTGAATTAACCCTTTAATTTTGTGGGGAAAATACTGCATGCACATTTTTAACACTAGCATTACAAATGACATTACAAAATGCAGAATGCAAAATTACACTGGAAGGCCACTAATACATTATGACTGGGTTTCTGTAACTTGGATTTGAGGGAACTGTATTGGGTTCATGAGTTGATGAAAAGTTAGAATGAACCTCTGAACTTTTAACCTTAGAGAACTGTGGCGTGAACATCCACATGCTGTTATCAATATTAAGTAAAAATCTCAGGGGACACAAGTAAATATTTTACATCAAAGGGGTTCGCGTGACAAAAACGTTTGGGAATCCTCGCATTATGACATATTTATTTTGTGCTTTCAGTAGAGGAGATGTCAATGAGTGTCGGCATGCTGACGTATACAGCTGTGGGAGTTGCTTCTTCAGCTGGTATACTTCTGCTTGGAGGACTAATGTATTTGTTGATGCGCCAATTCAACAAAAAGGGTAATAAAATGGATGGTCCTGCTCCACTGTTGGAAGAATCATTTTTTTAAAGCATTCAACTATCAAAAAGTGTAATTTAATAGCTTTTTATTACAATATTATTTGGTTGGTATTTAACAAATGCCTCAAGTTGTTCATTGTTATATTTGATTATTTAGTGCTTGCAAACCTGATGCTAGCTTTAGTAAGTCAATTTAGCTTAGGGGTAATTGTAATAAGTATAGGCCAGTGATGTGTGTTGGTTTAATGCAACAAGGACCAGGGCAGAGTTTCCCAAAAGCATCGTAAGCCTAAGTTGATCGTAGCTCCATTGGTGGCAATGGAGCTACGATCAACTTAGGCTTACGATGCTTTTGGGAAACTCTGCCCACTACAGTAACTGCAGGGAAAATTAAGCTTTAACACTAAAACAAGCTTGTTTATCCTACTGTTCACCCCAAATAAGAACCTCATGCTGTTCCAAACCTTTATGACTTTCTTTATTCTGTGAAATAAGATATTTTGTGAAAGGTCTTAGTGTTTTTGTTGTTGTTTTTGTACATACAATACACTCATTTTTGGGTGAACTAACCCTTTAACACACTTATTCTTCTCCACTGCAGCTCATTACAGTCTGAATGATGATCATTGGAAGGGGGATTTGAACCCAGCATTTGAATTCGATTAAAAAAAACTAATTTACTCAATGTTGTTTTTGCTTCAATAAATTAATATTTGAATAAAACTGTGTTTGAAAGAGTTATTTGCACACTATAAAAGAACATTTCTGTTTCCAACATTGTATAATAATGTAATATTAGTTAGTGACTGTCTGCAGGGTCATTCCTTAGTGTCTCTGTAGCACCCTCACCAAGTATGTGAGAGACAGTATAAACACTGCCAGAAATACCCTGTTGTCCACTCGCTCACACACCCACTGTTTCATATAGCCTCATGCTGGACATGCTGCCCCAGATCTGACACCCAGTCCAGGACGTGCTGTCTCTGGGCACTATGCCCACTGTCACCCAGTGTCACACAGTCTCTATAGGCCTCTAGTTGCTCCTTCACCTTGTTCCTTCTATGTGAGAAGCTTTATAGGGTCAGGAACTAATGAGCATTTTCTATTGCCATGTCTAGGGTTTTACAATAGGTGTCAGAACCGCGTTTTTATATTTACAGATATAGTTTACCCTGTTGAATTAAATGTGATAAAACTAATAATTTTTGTGAGCTATTTTTTTGTAAGCTAATATGATTTTTGTGAAAGTGAGCTTAATATTTTAGCCAATTTATTAAGAAATATGCAAATGTTGTTTTGTTTTTTTTGTTGTTGTTGATCAGTAGGAGCTCTTCTGCATTTCAGCACAGAAGGAGAAGAGTTGCACGGGTACCTAACCAGTCGCATCTGTCCGGGCATTAACGCAGCGTGACGCCAATTATATTATATTAAGAGGGAGCGGGTCTGCCACCCATCCTGGCACGAAATGCGTAATAAATAACTGATCAGCTGACTGGATGCCTCCTGGCTGCTATCGTAATAATAACGAGGCTATTGCTACCTGCTGTGACCGTATGATAGCCGTTTGATTATTTTTCGTTTGCTTTGGCTGCTTGGCCTGCCAACTGACAGTTTCGCGCCAATAAATGCACGAGAGACTGCGATTTGCGTGCCAGCTAGTGCTGTTTTAAGCAGATTACAGTGACGTGTCCACTCATCAGTCGACAGATACAGAAAATATTAGGCTATTTCACCGATTATAAAACTTATGTGCATTATTAAAGGGTTAGTTCACCCCAAAATGAAAATTATCCCATTATTTACTCACCCTCAAGCCATAGGTGTAGCCTATATGACTATCTTCTTTAAGACGAACTAATGTGTGGGGCTGCGTTTTGAAGTAAAAAAATAATGCATCCATCCATAAGTAATCCATACGACTCCAGGGGGTTAATAAAGTCCTTCTGAAGCGAAGCCATGCGTTTTTGCAAGAAAAATATCCATAAAATTTTGTAAATTAAAATAACTAGCTTCCGGCAGATGACCGTACGCAGAAAGCGCAAGTCTGCGGCGGAAGGGTAACCTTTGACCTGACGCACAATGTAATGACGGACGCGAAGGCGCAGAGAGCAAAACAAATCACCAGTCATGAATTACAAGCCTCAAACCATCATTTTTAAAGAGAAATTTTGGAGGATTTCGATAGAAGAGGAGCTTGAGTTTGAGAGGCGTCTAAGCTTACAATACTCCTACATCCTGCGTCAGAGGATTACTTATTTAGCCCAAGTCGACTTGTACGTTCTGCGTATGGTTGTCCACTGGAAGCTAGTTATTTGAATTTATGAAGTTTTAAATATAGATATTTTTCTTCCCCCCCGGAACGCACTTGAGCCCCTGCCCTTGCGGAGGTCTGTGCACGCCACTGCTATACACCTAGGATGGCTTGAGGGTGAGTAAATAATGGGATCATTTTTATTTTTGGGTGAACTAACCCTTTAACTACTTTCAACAAACAATTACGTCTCACGAGTCGAGATTACAGCATTCTTGGTTGATTTTGATCAAAATGTGATGGCCCGATACCGGCTTGATTGCGGCAGTGTCTGCAAGGTAACGGCTGGCGCATCTGGCCCAATTGATTCGGCCTGGAATCAGGCAGTGAGTACACAAGCATCCGGCCCAATCACTGTGGACAGAAGCAGGCCAAGTGGTAAGTCTCCGGCAGGTGAGAATCTAATTGGAACTGGGCAGAGTGTATTTTGCTATCTGGGGAGTCGGACATGACGCAAATGAGTCGGAGCATTATGAATATTTTGTATCGAATCATGATTTGGATCGCGTGTCAAACCGCCCAACTGCTGAAATCACGTGACTTTGGTGCTCCAAACCGCTGATTCGACACAAAAGATTCATAACGCTCCAAAGTAGCGATGAAGCAGTGTTTCAATGAAGCAGTGTTTTGAAATCGGCCAAAAATTCTTGTCGCTTTATAATATTAATATTGAACCACTTTACTCACATGAACTGATTTAAATATGTTTTTAGTACCTTAATGGATCTTGAGCGAGGAAATGTTATTGCTGGCTATGCAGGCCTCACTGAGCCATCGGATTTCAACAAAAATATCTTAATTTGCGTTCCGAATATTAACGAAGGTTTTACGGGTGTAGAACGGTATGAGGGTGAGTAATAAATGACATTATTTTCATTTTTGGGTGAACTAACCCTTTAAATTCAAGGGACAAGTTTAGAGTTTACAAGAACAGAACGTTAAATTATTGTCAATTTATATTTTCCACATTGCTCATTTTACTCAGAAATTGGCGGAAAAACATTATAAAGCAGGAAAACCTCGAGGGAACTAGTGGTGAAATAGTCTTCCGGGTTGTGGCGTATTTTGATGTGAGAAACCGCAAGCATTTCGGTGCGTGAGTGAAGTGTCTGTGTGAAGAAAAAGAATCACAAACAATTTCAGACCTTTTTAAAAACTCGTTTGACAGATTAGATCAAAAGAATGATTATTTCACAATTGCAAGAGTCATTCTTTCAAGGATCGGACTACATCGTGCAGTGTGTTTTTGGTTTAGAACCTGTTCATATTTGTTTGGGAATCAGACTACATTGGTCGCTATAAGTAGTGCAGTGTTTTACTATAGGTTTCCAGTCCTACTTGTTCATAATTTCGGGGTGTTAAATTAGGCTAATTATTATTTATCTACATTACCTTAAAATGAAGGTTTGCTCATCCAAACACACTGTTCATCTCACCTGTGCTCTGCAACATCCCCTGACAGGTCCACATGACAGGAACAGACAGTTAAATTGTTCCTGCCCAATGACTTGTGGCTCTTACATCTGGAGGTCTGATATCAGAGTAAGAAATGTGAACCTGGTACAGACAGAAAGTGGGTTCATTGCTGGGGCAAAGAGGCACAGTATGAAGGGCTTCCTATCTTTGCAGCATGCCTTACATTTTCACCTGATATTATCCTCAACCTTTACAGTACAATACACCAAACTATAACACTGACACATTCCTGAGGGGCAGCCCCAGTGGTCTGGCTTTTGGGTGGTCACAAACGCAAGAATGCAGCTTGTCTAAAAAAAAAAAAAAAAAAAAAATCACAGTATAGAGAATCACGATGGCTGCATGTGGAGCAAATTTATGTGTATTTCTGATGTTAAAGTGGGAGTCTAAAGATCTGTGCGATGCTATGCCCTGTGGTGGACCACCATCTGGCTCTGAAAAAGTGCCATAAAGATATGCATAATGATAGGAGGTGCTTAAGACTGCCTGTGACCTTGAGTTTGGAAAATGCCAGCTCTCATTGCAATGCTGCAGTATAGTGGATACTTTAAGTTTTTTATAAATTACCATATCACTAATAATGCATCTGCATATAAGAGTGAAACTCCGTAATGGCAATTTACATTAACTTGATAAGTCAAGTTCCAAACCAGGTCAAATTAATTAAGAAACAATATTGCCAATTCATTGGCTGTTTTAAATACACGTTTTCGCAGCATTTTATTCAGTCCAGAGATTACACATAAAATAATAAATACAAATTACACATTAACATTTTCATCACAGTACATTTCCATTGTTGCCAGTCACCACCATTTCTACCCTAAAAAACATGCATAAGCAGAATACACACACAAGCATACATACACTTGCACTCTCTCCCCATATCTTTTCTGGGCTGTCTGAATAACGCTCAAGAGGCAAAATAAGAATCTTGCATTGAATACAATCGGTCGATCGGCGTTAAAAGTGAGGGTTCACTAGACGATATACAGTCTCCAAAATGATACAGAGGGTCACTGTCTGTATCGTCATAGAGTGTGTCACAACCTATAAAGAGAGATGATAAATCAATGGGATGGACAAAGAATATGTCTCAAGTACTGTATTAGTGTTTGTTTTATACCATAGGGATGCATGTGGTCTCCAGGCATCTGAGGAGGGGTAAGGCCCTGTCTGAAGGGGTCCAACTTGAAGTTTCGTGAGTCCAGACTGATATTCTGCTGGGTAAGTGAATATGAACCTGCGCACTCCAGCTCAGCAGACAGGACTCCACAAGAGGGCGCTGTGGTCATACAAAAGAACTTCTTAGTGTAGCGTGTGTATAAATAAATAAATATATATATATATATATATATCTTCGCCTTAAGGATGTATTTAGGCCACATAAAGGGCTTACACATAAAAATTATTAACTCCGGGTCATTCTAAATCTTGGTTTAACAGAATAATTGGTTGTATTTTTTTCTACGTTTCACACTGTAGATTCGTAAACCACCAATTTACGTTCTAATGTAGCCTAAATATATCCAATATTTTAGTATCATTAATTGGACAAATACAGCACGCGACGGGTTTAAAAACGCCTTGTCTCGCGCTTGAGCATTAGTATTTTTATACTGTACCTTCCAGTTTGACCTGAAGAAACTTTTTGGACTAAAAGAAGAAGAAAATTAAGAATAAAATAATCTCCACGCGTTTTCCGCCACTGTTGACTTTTTGATTATTTATTTAATTTATGTTTTTTTACATAAGAGCGCGAGAAATGTCTGACTGTTCAAATCTCATTAATATTTATCGATACATGCGCTGTTCAGTTTATGATTGGTTGTTGCTAAACAACTGGTCGTTACATTCTGAAGACGGTTGTCAAGACATGTTCCTGACCCGGATAAATATATTTTATTGATCCTGGAACAAAAGTCCTGTCCAAAAATTTAGTCCTAACCCTACCACTAATCTAACCCTATAACTTATACCTAAAACCAGAGGGAAAAGATGAATAACACTGACGCAGAAACGCCTAACCCTGGTTGTAAGCCTGACAAACTGTAAGAGTAAACTTGTCCCTCAAATCTGATTGGTTGATTGGAATGTTGTTCCAGCATCAACAAAGATGTTGATCGTTTACATAATACAGGGTTAAAGCTGTCATTATAAGTGTGAAACGTTACTTTAAACGTAGGTTTTAAATAGACAATAACCCAGGGTTAAGCAAAGTGTGACTTTGTATACCAGTGTGTTGTGATTGGCTATCCCTTTTCTCCTGAGAGGACACACTTTGCTTCTGCTGCTGTTGTCTTCTTGCCAGTTTTTTCATCTAAAGAGACAATGTGAGTGAGAGAGAGAATCTTATAATAAAAACAAGTCCATGCTCACATATAGAAATGAGAAAATTAATAAGAGAAAATATCTCTTTGTAATGTGAAAGAAGGCAGAAAACACAACGCTATGCTGAAAGCAAATCCAAGTCTAATCTATGAGGATCTATACATAATATGTCATCAGTTTCCTACACGAGGCAATAACACAGCTTGTTTCCTTATTGGCAAGCTCATATACTGCAGAAAGAGATCTGTTATCAATTGCATAAGTTGATGTTCTTTCAATGAGTGTGTTTGTCTGTGTCGGTGGGCATCACATTACCTTGGCTCTTTGGTTCTGGAACCAGACCTGAACGACTCGTACGCTCAATCCTGTCTCTGCTGCCAGCGTCTCCCTTACCTTACAATAGAGAGACAGACAGAGAGAAAGCCATAGTGTGACCTTCATGGTCTATGGGTCATGTAGGCTAACTGATGAACTGACCCACACTAGAGTATCAGATCAACAAAGATAGATACAGCAGTGCTGTCCAGACCAGCTGTGGCTACACAAAAACCTCCTTCACAAAATGTAAAAGACAATCATTTAAATAAAATAGGGAGGTAAAACGAAGCTTGATGCATTTAAAGTAGTTTCATTATTATTTCATATATTTTATATTCATTTGTTGTTATTATTATATGTTTAATTTTCAGGCTGTCAGTTTAAATGGCTGACCTTTCGACACGGTTTGGATGAGACCTCAAAAGAAGCTTTGAAAGCACGTCTCTGCTGTGTTGTAAGGATGGTACGGGGCCTTTTAGGTCTCTTGTGTTCCAAGTCTCCTATTGTGTTGGAGTCCCCTGCAGTCTTAATGTTGTCTTCATCATCCTCCTCCTCCTCCTCAACATCTTCACTTTTACCTGTAGTTATAAGGAAACAGATGTTTGTAATGCCTAAAAGATAACATATAATAACCAATAATAAATAACAATGAACTTTAACTGAAATAAACATATCTTGAGTATCAAATCATCATAGAATGATTTCTGAAAGATCATGTGACACTTAAGAGATTTTGCCATTACAGGAATAAAATAATTTTTTAAAATGTACTAAAATAGAAAACTGATGATATTTTACATTACTGTTTTTACTCAAATATATATAACCTTTATCTTAAAAGATTAGTATATTTTATAATCTATTATATTATTTATTAATTTCTAGCATTACACTTATATAATTTATTTACAATATATTTTACTATAATACTAATACTATTTTAATAATTATGAATATTACTATTTTAATACATATCAACTTCATTCTTTAATCTAGTCTTAGTATTGCTGTGCCAGTGAGTGTATGGTGTATCAGAAGAAGCCTGTGTTCCTCTATTTAAAAAAAAAAAATCTGTGCCAAAACATTGGTTTTCAATCCTGGTACTAAATGACCCAAGCACGGCACATTTGGGATGTCTCCTTTATTTACCACACCTGATTTATATCATTAGATCATTAGCAGAGGCACCATGACTTTACTGAGTGTATCAGCTAAGTAAGGCATCCCAAATGAGCAGTGCTGTGGTACTCCAGGACCAGGATTGTTTTAAAACAATACCTGAGTCGGAGGTGGTTGGGCTGGCCAGTTGGTTGTGATAGTCTCTGGCACAGAAAAGCCTGTCCCCTGTAAGCACACAGCGGTCTCCTTTCTGCAGCCTGCAGGCGCACACACAGCAGCAGAAGCACCGCAGGTGGAAAACCGCAGGGCCTGCGTGCATCACCAGCTCGGCCGGAGAAATGACCTCTGCGCAGCCCTTGCACCGTACCAAAAACAATCTGAAAGGATAAATAACATGCATTTCTCAGAATCTCTTTCGATGAACAGCATAGAGAACGATTTTGTTCCTTCTGAACTTTTAAAACCTAACAGTCAAATTTACTAAGTAAGTTCATTTTACTCAAATACTACTGAAAGTTCATTGTACTTAATAGAAGAGATGTTACGTGAACTCAGTAACTGATAATATTAAGTAGAACTCAAACTGAATGAGTTACAGCAGATTTCATTTTTCCAGCATGCTTTGCTTGGACCTTTCCTGAAATGGAACTTGCGATAGTCTTTTCTTCCATTTTGTGATGTATCTAAGTGAAACAGCTTTTGAAATAAGAAAAAATGTTGGACTTGGGACTTGATTTTGTCCATCGGGAATTGACTGGAGCATTGAATTGATATAATTTGCTATTGATGTCTCATGTGAGTGACAGGCTGTCCTGCCCTCGCGCCAGTAAACATGCCATCAGAGAAGTCATTGCAAGGGGAAGGGGAAGCTATTTTGATCAAAGATTACGAAGGCACATGAATTTTTGAAAAATAAATAAATAATAATATGCAAGGATAAATCATTTATAATTCACAGTACTCATAAACAGTGTTGGGGAAAGTACTTTTACAAGTAATGCGTTACAATATTGCGTTACTCCCTAAAAAAGTAACTAATTGCGTTCGTTTTTTTCTATGGAAGGTAATGCGTTACATTACTTTTGCATTACTTTTTCTCATCTGGGCTGGGCTTGCTTGTTTGTTTTCATAAAAACAAAAAACATAAAGGCCCTTTCACAACAAAATTGAAATGAATAAGCCTCAGGCTGAAGGAAATGCAAATTCATGCCTGTACAGTAGAGGGCGCAGCTCAAACAAACCTTTCAGCTGTGCTGCCATTCTGACTGCAGAAGAATATGACAGGAGCAATTGAGTGATTGTGTGCTCATATTTAGAACTAGCTATTCCATTATGTGGAATAACCACAGCGCAATGTGTTACTTTACTAGTTACTTGAAAAAAGTAATCTGATTACTTAACTTGCATTACTTGTAATGCATTACCCCCAATATCGCTCATAAATATTGTATTATGAACTTAAATGGTTTAAGGCAATGGGTTTTCTCAAATGGTTTAAGTTTCCTTAACTTGTTGAGTTTTACAGTGTTCCATCGGAGATTCCAGGAATGTTGCTGAGTCGCCCCGTCCATCAAGGAGTGAGACAAGAACTTGCCATGTCCCCTTCACCCAAAAACAAGCATGCAGACGCATACCTCCAGCATGGTGAGTGTGCATCTTAGCGCCTGGCAACCAGAGCTGGGTTTCAGTGGGTTAGACAGAGGCGGCCGGCTCCACGACTGTGTCCGGGGCAGGACTCCCGGGGAGGGGGGAGAAAGGAGCTCGGCAGGCCGTGGCTCCAGACGGAGGAAAAGAATCACGCCTCCCGGCGGGCAAGGCCGGTCCAGGGAATGATCTTAACTCGACTTAACCAAACCCAGACAAAGGAGGGAGCTGGCCCAGAGCCTCGCTGCCATTGTCCTGCCCTGGCAGACACCACATTTTCTGTTTGTCAAACTGGCCTGAGATTTCCACGCCTGGAAGGGGGTGGAGAGTGGAGCTGTAGTTTAAGGTTTAGGGTGAGCGTGACAGGGAGGCTTATAGAGAATCAGCGCCAGAGGTGTGACAGCTTCAGACTTGGACTGACAGGTTACTCCTTAAAGCAAGACACTACATGCAAAACCATTGTTTTTTATGCACTGCTCAATTTTGAGTTTTTTTGGGCTATTTGTCTTTCAGAAGACATTCAAAATACACATTTAAGTGTTTTTTTTATTACACTTTATCTATTTACATCTGTAGAATTCAATTACAATACATATCTTTTAAGGGCTTTTCTTAAAACCCACTTTAATAGCACTTTTTCGCACTGAACTTTCCAGTTTTATTCTATATTCTGGAGGTTTTTATAGAGGGCAACATTTGCCTGATTTACATAATTTCTGAAAACATGTTGAACTTTTTTTTTTCCTGGCTGCTGAGAGTATTTTTTTTTACTTAAGGAGTGATAAAAAGAGATATCCAAAAACTCCTCAGTAAAAACCTTTAACTCTAATATGTCAACAAAATGAAAAAAAAAAACCCGATGTCTTTATCCAATGTTCAGATTTTTGTTCTGGAAGTGTATGCAGATCAGCACATATATAATTAGATCATTTTTTTTAAAAAATTTAACCTAACGTGTTCAAAAAACAATTGCCTTAAATGTACTGTGATCAATCAACTGGGGTTAAGTATGGTGATATGTATTTATTAGTTTTTAAGCTTTAAAAGGACCCCAAGTGTTTCTCTGTTACAATCTGTACCAATTATAGGCTTTTGGCTATTGATCGGTGGGTGTTATTGTTGATATGTATATCTCAGCTAGGTGCATGGGAGCATTTAAGTGTCTTTGCGTATAGACAGCAAAAATTCCTTCTCTTTCGTGAGTATGAATTGAAACATCCCAAAGCCTTGCATTGTTGAGAACTATTAGTGTTGCCCTGGGGTTGCTGGGGAAACTGCTGCGAGTTCTTTAGGGTTCAGTAGGAGGCACAGAAAGAAGTGCTGCTCTCTACTCCATTATATGCAAGAGCATCTGTGGTATGTGATATGCACAGCAGAATATGTCAATGGCATGTTTGTGTATTTAAAGTGACATTGGAAGCAGTGTGATGCATGCTTGAAGATAGATTTAGATATAGTAGAGTTTAGTTAAAAGTTGCATTGACAACTACAGCTGGTTTGATCAGGAAGCAGCTATGGTGCAATAAAAATTTTGATTCCACTATTATTGAAGCCCGCTCTACAGAACTTGATTATTTTCGACAACAATCTAGAAATGAGTTCATTTATTAGAAATTAGTAAATTATTACAATCATTTACTTTTAAAGTAAAAACAATGTAAACTGTACACTCTAAAAAAATTCTGTAAAAAAATGGATAATGTATTGTCAACCCATTCCCTTAACCCTAAAACACAATGCAGTGAAACTTAAAATTCAAAATACTGATAAAACACCTGTAAAAAAAAAAAATTGATGTGGAAAATTCCGTCAAATTAATACAGTACATTTTTATGAATTTTTTAGTGTAGTTAAAAAACACATTTGCATATGAATTGCAATGAATGTATTAAAGGGGACCTATTATGCCCCCATTTTACAAGATGTAAAATAAGTCTCTGATGTCCCCAGAGTGTGTATGTGAAGTTTTAGCTCAAAATACCACAAAGATACATTTTATAGCATGTTAAAATTGCTACTTTTTGGGGTTGAGCAAAAACACGCAGTTTCGGTGTGTGCCCTTTAAATGCAAATGAGCTGCTGCGCTCGGCCTAAGAGGGCGGAGCTTCAAGAGCTCATTTTCCCCTGTCAGGAGTAACTGGAAACTGCGAAATATGCTGCATAGAGATAGAATAGGTATAGTTTAGTTTAGTTTAATTGCGGTTATAACTTATATTGTGTTCTTGTTTTTATCCACTATATTTGTACAAGCCTGTTGTACCGGACCCGTTTGACTTTACCAATGAGTTTTATGATGTTTATTGTACTTAACACAAAATATGAAGCATCCGTTTTCACTCTAGAAAATCTCTGTAAGAGCTTAATAAAACAGTGCAAATGTGAATTAAAATATTATCCATAAACTTTCTCTCTCCCTTTATTATCACCAACATACATAGCGAATTACACAGAAACACTCATTACAACTAACAGTAAACAAATATTTAAAGACCTTATGCCTTTTTAGGTGGTGCTTAATAAACTGGTAAACTTTATATCCGTAAATCAACTCCAATGAACTGTAATAAAGTGCTCTCACATTTATTACTGCCGTATCCAGTATCACTCTGGAGACTGTAAGCTGGATCATGAACAGTTTACTGATCTATCCTTGAGTAACAAATTTTTAGCTCAACCTCTGTTTTGTATTGTCCCTTTGTATTGACATTCGTTCACAAAGCAGTCCGGTGTGAAATGATTCGCGCAGACATAAATTTTGGTAGAGTTGAAGGGAGCATTTTCTTCTAAAACAAAATGAATCCACCTCGTCTTCAGCGGCTCAGATTTCAGGAGTAAATGGAGAGCTATGTGGATTAATCCATCCAGCTACAGAACACCTAAAACACTTGGGAGACATGTCCAGAAAAGGTTATGAAAACATCATCAAAGTAGTCCATGTGACATCAGGGGGTTAGTTAGAATTTTTTGAAGCATCGAAAATACACATTTGGTCCAAAAATAACAAAAACTACGACTTTATTCAGCATTGTATTCTCTTCCGGAATCCTTTCCATTGAATTGATTCCATTGAATCCTTTCATCTGTCGGCGTTGGTAATGCACTCTTACGTCGTTGTTTTTGGCGATTAGGACATCTTCGACATGCTTACGCACCATTTAAAAAAATATAGCAATACCAAAATACAAACAATGTAGAATAGCTTGAATACAGCGTGCGTCTCCCTCAGACTGTAAACGAAGCTCTGGTGCACCAGATAACACGTCTGCAGCGTCTTACATCAGCAGCGTCACTGTGGAGTCGTGAACCACACTCCGGAGCAGAAGGGGGCGGTAATGCACCAATAAGCTGGATGCCAACCGCCGTAAAACAGGAAAGAAAAAGAAGAATAAGAAGTAGCAGCGGAGTCGTGAACGCGGATTGACAACAGACCTGGAAGAATGCTGAATAAAGTCAGAGTTTTTGTTATTTTTGGAAATATTTGGAATATTTCTCAAAATAATCTTGTGCAATCATATTGTTGTCGTTTTCTTAAAGAAATGGCGAAGACAGTAACGAATATCTGAAATGAGCAAATAAATTAAAACAAAACAAAATGTATTTATGATGCTTCAAAATGTCATGGATATCCTAATCGCCAAAAACAACCACGGCGACATAAAAGTGCATTACCAACACCGACAGATGAAAAGATTTAATGGAATCAATTCAATGGAATCGATTCAATGGAAAGGATTCCGGAAGAGAATACAATGCTGAATAAAGTCGTAGTTTTTGTTATTTTTGGACCAAAATGTATTTTCAATGCTTCAACAAATTCTAACTAACCCACTGATGTCACATGGACTACTTTGATTTTTTTATTACCTTTCTGGACATGGACAGTCTACCGTACAAACATTTTCAATGGAGGGACAGAAATCTCTCAGACTAAATCTAAAATATCTTAAACTGTGTCGGAGAACGGAGTCTATACGGGTTTGGAACGACATGAGGGTGAGTCATTAATGACATAATTTTCATTTTTGGGTGAACTAACCCTTTAAGCAGTCCAACTGTTTTCAACTGTGATATAATGATAAGAAATGTTTCTTGAGCACCAGATGATGATGCTGAAAATTCAGCTTTGCCATCACAGGAATAAATTACATTTTAAAATTTATTGAAATAGAAAATGGTTATTTTAAATTGTAATAATATTACTGTTTTTACTTTATATTTAATCAAATAAATGCAGCCTTGGTGAGTGACGCCTTACAAAAAATCTTACTGACCCCAAACTTTTGAACGATAGGTGTAAATGTTTAACAAACTAAAATTAAAAAAAAAAAAAAAAAGTGTTCTTGGAAATCATTAAAGAATTGCTCTCCTATGCCATCTAATCAATACATCTATTGATCAAGAGTCTGGAGATAATTCTTTTAGTTGAATTTACATCTTTTCCCCCCACTACTCCTATCCTAATCCTAACACATCACTTTAAATCCAAATCAAATGGATCACCACTATAAAACAGTGAAGTATCTGTTAATAGAACAGCCTGCTGTTCATTTACAGTAAAGCTGCTCCTTAACCTGGTCAGCAAGTGCTTGGTCAGCGAGCTCCCCACCCTTGAGCCCGTAGATAAGCACTGGGCTACTGGGTAGGACTGCCAGCCAAGCACTGCGTATGTGGCTAATTGGTCAGGTCAGATATCTCACGGTCGGACGGGCATCAAGCAGGGGCACCACTGGGCACCAACCTATCCAGATGCCTTGACATACTTCACACACAGAGATCCCCGCTACACACACCCCCTCCCCAACATGCACACACAAACACACTCATATTCTCTTGCACAAGGCTCTGCTGTGCCCAGAACATATGGCTCAATCCTCCACTCAGCCTCAGCTCTCTTATTAAGAGCACAGTGGTCACTTCTCCATCATTATTACTTTGGCTGATGGACTCCTAATATGAAAAGCATTATGATTCGCAAGAGTCAGAGCCTTTCTGTTGAAAACTCAAACTTTTTGACAGCTGAAGTGGATACATCAGCTATTGAAATAGGGGTTTATGCACCCAAATAGTGTCCATAACTACACTCATCTGTTCTTTTCAGGGTCATTGCGCTCTGTCGTTTGGCAAACTGTTTTTTTTTATTTTTTTATTTGGAGGTGAGAATGTGCATATGAGTGTGTGAATGAGAATCAGAGTGAATTTTGGGGGTAGTAGGGGGTCTGCACACCGTGTCGATGTGGCCATATGCTGTCCCCAGCTTGCCGTTGCCACACCGATGGGTCCTGCTAATTTAACACATCTTGACAGTGTGTCAGTAGTGCTGTCCTCCTGATCTAACGGTGTGTGTTTGTGTGTGAAAGCCTTCGCGCATTCCATGGCCCACCGCGACCCTTCCTCCTGCAGTCACCTTGTCTTTCAGGAGTTCTGTGCCAAGTCCCTCAATACGCACAGTCTCTCTCTCTCTCTCACACACACCATCAGAAGACCATCATAGGACTATAGAAATATTGTTCATGTAAAACAGTTATGCCAACAAAATAGTACATGCATGCATGCAATATTATATCAGCGAGCATGCAGATATAATGTTTCAGGATGTAAAAATAATAATCAAATTTTATAATATATTTAGCCACAAAGTTGCCTTGTCAATATAAACAGGAATCGAAATTATTGTGAACTCAAACCTTAATATTTTACTGGCATTATCCTTAAAGTTTATTTCTGTGCAAATTAATTATTAAAATGTTCTTTTGAGAATAATGAAAGGGATTTCTGCATTACGATTAAAAAAAGAGTCTATTTATTGTAAGCCTTAAATATTTTAAAAAGAGTAAAATAATCCATTTCACATGCATTTCTAGAAAACTATGACCAATTTGTAATTTTCTATATATAAATATTTGGAATATTTCTCATCTCGTGCAATCATATTGTTGTCGTTTTCTTAAAGAAATGGCGAAGACAGTAACGAATATCTGAAATGAGCAAATAAATTAAAACAAAACAAAAAACAAAAAAACAACAGTAAAGAACTTTATGCTAAAATTAAGATAATACCTATAGGTTATGAGAGTGCTTCGTCTGACTGGAAGAAACTTCTGACTCCCGTGGACTCATTTTAACCTTTTCATATTTAACTTCAAATAGTAATGCAAGTAGTAGCTATCATAAAACCAAATAATTGTTTGTTTACACAAACAGCAGTAATTAGAGTCTTACTTCTGGTAGTCTCGCTTGCAGTAGAGTGTCTTATTGCGGAGGAAGCAGGTGTCTTTCAGAGGCTCGCGACATGATGCGCAGTGCAGGCAGCGCTCGTGCCACAGTCCGTCCTGCACGCGGAGCAGGTACCTGTCCCGGATGAGCTCATTACACCCCTCACACACGCTCTTTCTCCACATGTCTGAAATAAATACAAACCTTTAATCCATCCGGGTAACTTCAACACTCTCAGTGTGTCATTTTATGTAATTTACTAGACAAATTAGACTAATCTTTAGCAACTGCCTGCAGGATAATTTACATAACTGTGACATGGTTTTGAAACTGAAATGACAAATGCCATTCTTTTACAATAGGAGTTTTCCCAAGAAAATGTAAAAGTAAAATAAAGTTTAATGTGTGGACAAATAATCACTGAAAAACAAAAATAAATGTAGGCTACGAAACTAACTGAATTCACCCACGGGTTTTTACTAAATAACCAAAACAACAGCAGAAAGATGTGATTTGATGGTGTCTCATTAAAAATATTAAAACTAGCCTATATTTAGATTATTCAAATAATTAAAAAACATGTATCTTTTAAGTGTGCGAAATCAGGCATAATTACTGTCGCATATTTCAGCATGCTTGTTCAACAACAGGAACTACTTCTAATATAGGCTACTTGACAAAACTTCACAAAAACTTTGAAAGATGATATATAAATATATAGAACATTAGACAGATCCACTTACCATTGAGGAGAAAATATCCGTTTGCGGCCCTGTGCAACTTTCGACAGATGCTCAGATAGTTGTAAACGCGCACAAAAGCTCCATATGAAAATAAACCTGCGCGTCAGTTACCTTCTCTCTCTCTTTCTCTCTCTCTCTCCTCCCATCGAAAGGTGGAGAGTGCGCAGTAAGTGTACAGCCATTACTTTACAACTTAATGAACATGTACATGAAAAACTTAAATTTAGTCATTTAATTTAAATATGTGGGTGAATTAATCTCTCTCAAGCATTAAATAAATCAAGTATGAATTTTGAACCATGCTCTTTAGGACTAAGAAAGGCCATTTCAGTTAGGCCTACTTAAAAAAAAATACATGGAAGTTTCAGCTTGAGTATCACTTTTTAAAATTTAATAATAACTGATTATAAAGATTGATATAAACGTGATGGTTCAAACATGCCCTGAAAAAATGTTCCATTACAAAAATATGTGTTCTAAAGCATAAATGCAATGTATTTCACATACATTAATAATGAAGCACTCCTGATAAATATCTCTATTTGGATTTATTGTATATTTTTCTACAATTTGTTCTGTATATTGGATAATTATAGCTTAACTTTTATATATAGCTTAACTTTTATATATTATAGCTTAACTTTTTGTAAAGTGCTGATGTACTAATACAAAAAATGGGTTTAAGATACTAGGTTTTAATTAGATCAGATAAAAATATTTTAAAATCTGAAAAAAGTTAATTTCTAAATTAATATTTTCTTTAAAAAAAAAACAAAAAAAAAAAACACAGCATTGGGGTGATCTCAAACATATAAGTACATCTCAAATATTTGTTTTGAGTTTATATTATTCAGTGTCATGACCAGAACAGGGTCATATAGGCTTAGTTTATTTGAATTTTAAAAAACAAATTGCATAAAACCAAAAACAAATAACTTCAGACTGATATTTAGTGATTTATATTAATGACTAATTTATATTATTTAAAAAAAAAATTAACACGAGCTGAGGAAAGAGCTTATTTTTATTTACTTACTTTTTAGAAATATTCATGAAACATACTAAAAAGTAAAGAATTAAATTAAAAGTTTTTTTAGACGTCAAAAGTTTGCTACTTTCCCATATGACAGTTTAAACTATAATCACAGCATTTGCGCAATTAAAATGAGAAGTAATTTTGAAAAGTCACATGTTGTATAGTGAAAGTTAAATTACGGTTTGTATCGTTAAATGGCGCCACCTAGCGGGCTGTTACCAGATAATGTATGTATTTTGCTGCAATTTATGATTTATTCGAGATATTTAAAATTGGACAACATCACATACCGCAGTCAGTGGCTTGCTCTTTAAAGGCTTTTGGTTCTGCAGGGTAAAAAGTTTAAATGCTTCAGGTTGATAAAAAAATGACAACTTACTCCATTCTTTTTTTATTCATAAAAAAAAAAAAAAAAAAAGGACATAGCATTTAAATATTTATTTGGACAGCATTCTAGAATTCATTTTAGAAATTATTGTTTGGGCTTGATAAACAAATTCCTTGAATAAAATATAATTTCTTTATTGCATTGTCTTGCCACAATGTATACCTGATATTATCTATTTACAGAAACATTTCTTTTCAATACAATACCAATAAAATTACTCCTGCCAATATTTTTAAAAAAATAAAATAATAAAATAAAATAATAATAATAATAATTTGTGCTTGGTATAAAATATGCAGCGTACTGCAATATCTTCAATCAAGTTCGTTATTATATTAGTTACATAAGAATATGTACAAAAAATGGTCCATTGGAACTCGTGTCACGTGATCTGATGAGGTGCTTCGAGCATCTCCATTAGGAAAGTGTCTATGGGTGTGTCTCCAATCAGCTTAAAGAAAAATAGGTGCTCCAAACACTTGAGCCCGATGGATCGGAGGGCAGGGAGACGCAACAAAAGTTTTGCAAACCTGTTAAGCAGTGAGAGAAGAAGATAGCAGATAATATTGAGTATGAGCAATAGATATGATCAGTATTTACTGAATAAACATGTGCATGGCTGTACCTGCCAGGCTGGTCAGGGTATTTGTGTTTAGTATAGGTCTCCAGTGAGGCGTAAACTTTCTCCCTCAGTGCCTCTACCTCCATTGGGTTGGACAAGCCTTTGGCATCTATGAGAAGAGGGAATTTGCATGATTTTGCAAGTATATTCGGTCTAAAAACACATCTTCCAAATGTCCTTACATCTAATTTATTAAAGTTCCCATTCACTGTAACTACATGGGGGGAAATCACCAGTATTTTTGTGTTTCACAAAAGAAAGAAAATCACTGGTTTTAGAATAATATATTACATTAAACTATCCCTTTAACTTTATATATTATATTATATTATATTATATTATATTATATTATATTATATTATATTATATTATATTATATTATATTATAATAAAGGGATGTTTCACCTAAAATATTATATTATGTTATATTATATACTTAAGTTAAAGGGATAGTTTACCCAAAATTGTAAAATTTATATATTATATTATATTATTAGATTTTAGGTAAACTATCCCTTTAACTTTATATATTATATTATATTATATTATATTATATTATATTATATTATATTATATTATATTATATTATATTATATTATATTAATGGGATAATATAATATAATATAATATAATATAATATAATATAATATATAAAGTTAAAGGGATAGTTTACCTAAAATCAAATAATTTATTTGATCTATGCTGCAATGGCAATGAGCAACACACCAGGGTTGAAGAGGACGATGGCTCTAAGGCAGCCTAGTTCTGTCTTATCCATCTGCATGTCCTTCATTTTAGACACCAGCTCGGTCAGTACCCTGTCACACAAACACATACACACACAAGGCTTTAAATTCACTGCACAATAGGTGTAATAAAATAAATGATGATACAGATTTTCTGACTATTCTCTAAACAAACAAGGTCCTCACCTGTTGAAGATGGATCCCACACCTGCACTGTGAGCACTGCTCCTGTGGACATGGAGGCCTGTGCCCAACAAGATGCCATCTTTAACCGTGATTGAGCGATGAGAGAATGAAGCAATGAGGAGCTCGTTCCATCCTGAAGGAGAAAAATGACATGAATAGCAGGAAAATCATTTTTATATTTCCCTCTGTCTTCATGAAAACAGTGTTCTTCATTAGCGAGGACTATTTTATGAGTGCATGTGAAATGTTTCTCCAGCAGAGGTCAGTATTCCCACTTTCACAACTAACACAGTTCTGCCTGACCCTTTGACCTGGAGTGACTATAGACAATTAAAATAAAATAAAATAAAATGTAAATATTAGATGAATAACTTAAAATACAAAAATTAGAACTGTTAATTTTAAGTTGAAGAACTAAAATGACTAAAACTAAATAGAAATATATATATAAAAAAGTAGTACTAAAGATGATAAAGGCTCACAACAAAAATACTAAAGCTAAAATGAAAACTGATCATCTAATTCAAAATATTAATAAATACTATAATAGTATATAAATAATACTAAAATACACTGCTGGTGTATTTAAGTGCGTTTCAGTTGAGCGCTTGTTTTTGTAAACAGTAACTTCACTATCTTCATCATGAATTTTTTTTATATTTGTGTGAGTGTCACATACCTGCTCGAAGCAGAATGACTTGATCATCCAGAGGCAGATCGGAGAAATGAGGTATTCTCTTGGCCCACTCCACCAGAGTAAACAGTTGCTTGTCAGCTGCATGGCAGATATTAGTGACTGGGTCATTTGTCTGAGGAGGGAGACCAGAAGATTTAAAGAGAGAGAGAGAGAGAGAAAGAGAGAGAGAGTAATTCAGTTTGTTTTTTTAATCAAGGATGTTTTCATGAGGCTAAAGTCAGCAGACATGTACTGTGTAAATTGTATTTGAATGAATGTCTGTGTCTTACAGAGTTGCCAGGGCTGCTCTCTGTGTATGTCTCAGTCTTGGGTTCGACTGCAAGCTCTGCATCCAGAATCTTATCCACAGGCATGTCTTCATTAAAACTGCTCGTCGATTCCACCTCATTATCACTTTTCTCCTTCCCACGCTGCCTCTCTTCCTGAACCGCTGCGGGGAATCACAGAGGTCAAGCAGAGCAGAGTAAATGAGTACATTAAACATCATTATAATCTATGATTATGAAACATTTGAAAATTATTTAGGACTATACAGTTTATAGTGCACCTATAACCTTTATATAACTGTTATATTAAAATATTTTTTTACTTTATTTTAAATTTGTTTAAATTTTTATTTGGTTTGCACTGCAAAAAATGCTGTTCTTACTTAGAATTTTTGTCTTGTTCCTAGGCAAAATATCTTAACGTTCTTAAATCAAGAAGCATTTTCTTGACAAGTACAAATTATTTTCTTGTTTTCAGGAAAAATAAATCAAAATTAAGTACGTTTTTCCTTAAAACAAGCAAAATAATCTGCCAATGGGGTAAGCAAAATAATCTTAGTCCAAACTGAAAACAAGATTATATAGCTCATTCTTGGTTTGAAATAAGATTATTTTGCTTACCCCATTGGCAGATTATTTTGCTTGTTTTAAGGAAAAACTTACTTAATTTTGACTTATTTTTCCTGAAAACAAGAAAATAATTTTTACTTGTCAAGAAAATGCTTCTTGATTTAAGAACGTTAAGATATTTTGCCTAGAAACAAGACAAAAACTCTAAGTAAGAACAGCATTTTTTGCAGTGTGATGTATTTTATTTTAAAGTATACTTTAGGAATTACTATAAAACACATTTAATAAAAATATAAAGTATTCTATTATAAAAGCAGTTATATAAGGTAATGATAGAAATCCTACCAATAATATAATATAATATAATATAATATAATATAATATAATATAATATAATATAATATAATATAATATAATATAATATAATATAATATAATATAATAAATATAATATAATATAATATAATAATATATACTCAAGTTAAAGGGATAGTTATACATATATTATATTATATAATATTATATTTTATTTTTTAGGTGAAATATCCCTTTAACTCTATTATCTTATATTATATTATATAAAATATGCAAGTTAAATCAATAGTTTATCTTATGAAAGAAATACTACCAATAATATAATATAATATAATATAATATAATATAATATAATATAATATAATATAATATAATATAATATAATATAATATAATATAATATAATATAATATAATATAATACTCAAGCTAAATGGGTAGTTTACATATAATTTTTTTTTAGGTGAAATATCCTTTTAACTCATATTATATTATATTATATTATATTATATTATATTATATTATATTATATTATATTATATTATATTATATTATATTATATTATTATACAAAATATTCAAGTTAAATCAATAGTAAGATAGAAATACTACCAATAAAATAATATAATATAATATAATATAATATAATATAATATAATATAATATAATATAATATAATATAATATAATATAATATAATATAATATAATAAATACTCAAGCTAAATGGATAGTTTACATATACTTTTTTTTAGGTGAAATATCCATTTAACTATTATATTATATTATATTATATTATATTATATTATATTATATTATATTATATTATATTATATTATATTATATAAAATTCAAGTTTAATCGATTGTTTATCTAATAATATAATATAATATAAATATAATATAATACATATTTAATAAACGCATTATATTAAAATATGTTGAGATTAAAATCTCTGTTGCACTTTATTTTACAGTACGTGTACTTGTACTGGTAATATAAGGTAACTACATGGGTTAAGATCATGTTTAGGGGTAGATTCAGGGTTAGTACCTAGTTATTGTAATTACTATAAGTACATAGTATGTACATCTGAAACAGGACTGTAAAATAAAGTGCTGCCAAAATCTCTTTTGGAAGAGTACCTGGCTAGAAAGGCAGCAAAAAAACAAAACAATTCAGCAAACAAAACAGCAATTCAAAGGTCAAAGAAACAATTTCCAAAAGGCCTATCCTCAGTGTCTTTAAGTGCTCAAACCTCATACAATTATGGATACAAACACACACGCAAATACAAACCTTCCCGCTTCATGCCCATGGCTAGGCACTTCTGATAGCGGCAGTATTGGCAGCGGTTGCGCTGACGTTTGTCAATCAGGCACTCTTTGCTGTCTCGACACGTGTAGGTCAGGTCTTTTCGGATGGTCCTCTTAAAGAAGCCTTTGCAACCTTCACAACTGTAAACACCATAGTGCTTCCCTGCAAAACACAACCACATTTGTCATGAACCCCAGAAGAGACCAACCAAAACCAAATGCAACATCTCAACATCTCTGTGAGTTTTACCCGAAGATCGGT
This sequence comes from Chanodichthys erythropterus, assembly GCF_024489055.1. Classification (NCBI taxonomy): domain Eukaryota; kingdom Metazoa; phylum Chordata; class Actinopteri; order Cypriniformes; family Xenocyprididae; genus Chanodichthys; species Chanodichthys erythropterus. Next base: position 11,367,849 of record NC_090224.1, on the reverse strand, counting down.
CCCCACAAATGGCACAGATGTGTTTGGAGAGGGATCCAGGGCTACTGCACTGGTAGCTGCTCATGTTGCCCAGCTGAGCCAATCCTGGTGGAGGCTTGATGTCTTCTGAGCTATTCACATTCAAAGAGTTCATCTGTGAGACCGGAAGAGAGGTAAAGAGAGATGGAAACAGCTTATCATATAGTGCAATACAGCAGATTGTTTGTCCTTCCAGCACAGTAGACATAAACACACACTACACAAATCCGCATGTACACACTCACAAACTCACAAAAACAGACTTCACCCTTACAAGGCCATTACACAAGTAGCTGTGAGAGCGATGATATAACATTTCAAAAAGGAGGGGGGATATTTGCCTCTCTCTCAGGAAAATTTACTATTTTTGCATCACGTTATTTTCTGCACTACTGCATGTAGCCAGCAGGTGGCAGGATATGGCAATACCTCAGGCAATAAAGCATGTCAAATCAGGAAGACAATTCAGTTAAGCCTTGTTGTCAATTAATTACTGGGATATGTGTTTGTTGAGTTATCTGTTTGTATGTCTATGGTATATGGCTGTTTCTTTTGTGTAAAAAAAAAAAAAAAAAAAACCTCTAACGTGTTTTACACTTTCACTAGTTAGTGGACAAATGAAATAAGTATGTCCAACAGTGTCTATTTACATGTGTCAGGAGAATTCCGTCACTGTTCTTGATGCACTTTTCACTACAAAGTAATTTCATTCATATCTCAAAGGTTTAATACAGTGCTGTTACGAAACTAAAATTGCTTGAAATTGGTAACTGACACAAAACTGAAAAACATAAATATTAGATGAAAAACATAACCTTAACTAGAAAACTAGAAATGCTGCCTTGGCAACTAAATAAAATAAATAAGTTATTAGTTAAACTGAAACTAATAAAAATGACAAAAAACAATGAAACGACAAAAAAAAAAAAAAAGTAAACTTTAAATATTAATAAAATATTAGTAAATACTATAACAGTATTTATTTACATCCATTAATTTAGCAGATACATTTATCCAAATCAACTTAAAATTGATGAATGCTACAAGTCCATAAATAATATTTAAAATAACACTGGTTGGATTACATTCATTGACAGAAATTATAGTTACAGAGATGACATTTTATTGTTGCATTAAGGGTAATCTCAAAGCAATCATTTTATGATCCCTAAACCCAATTGAATTTTCTCAGATTTTTAATGACTTTATAAAATTATAGCTTGATTGGAAATAACACAACCATGTCTGTGAAACTTACCTTGTTTTTTCTTTAGTTTTTGTTGTAATATGGGTAAAAACCATCATCATTTTCACACAATAAACATGATAATTTAATTCTTTTTTTGTCAAAGGTTTTAAAAAAGTCTATTTGGGGCTTTTTGGCTTTATTTTGATAAGATGAAACTCCACTTTTTTAGTTTTACTATATTTAGACACTGTATGTCTGTCTCATACCCAGTATACCCATATAAGTTCACTATTATTGATGTCTTTTCATTGGACTAAAAGCCTGAAATGCTTGTCTGAGTCAATGGCTTTCTCTGGCCTCCAGGGAAAAATGAGAGACACATACACATATATAGACAAACATCAGCTGACCTCTCTGTAGCACCAGGGCATCAGTATGAGCGACAAACATGGTACAATGTGATGCACATCACCTCAGTGCATAGCTTGAATGTTCAGAATGGAAAACTAGCTTACTACATACTAAACAATGTGAAGCATACAATGCAGTAACATGCTAAATTTAAGTCACACGATCTCATCTTGTGAAAAAAATCAGTTCATTTTCATTTTTTAAAATCAGTTTTAAGTGAAAATGATTTTTTGGCAGTCCGATCACATAATTATTCAAAACCGTTTTTCCAAAATGTTTGTGAGTGGGCTTTAAGCTATTTATTTATTTATTTTAAAGGAGATAATATACATTACTCCACATTCATATAAATGTAATTCTGTCATGACAACTCTCTGGAGTGTTTGGCATGGTAACGGATATGACAAGTACAGGACTTGCTACTGCCAATACATACACGACACGCTGCTGTGAGCAAATAAGACATGCTGCTGCTGTACAATATAGCGTACATGAATTACCCGTAGCAGATATACAGGTGGAGCTGGGGAAGGTAGAGGGTTTCTGAAAGTACGCTGCACTGCTATAGCAAATGCTGACCAAGTATTTGAAGGTTGAGCAGCGAGCTCATTGGCTACTGATACAGCAGGAACCAATCAGCTTTGATGATGTGATTGCAAACAGATCCTATGAGCCTGCGCCAGCTAGAGTTTCATGACAGAACTTTGTATATGTGCCCGAGTAAGAAAGAAAAGCTCATTTCTGATTTTATTGCTTTTAGTTGGTGTTAGCCTGAGAGAGCACAGAATTATGGGAAGGTTCTTACCTGAGGGCTGTTGAGAGTGTTAAAGCTCATACTGGGTGTAGAGGGCAAGGAAACGGATGGTGAGCCCAGAGACGGGGTGATGACTGAGTAGGGAGAGGCCAGGCCATTCATGGATGAGCCCAGGGTGCTCATGGGAGACTGCACTGGGCGGGAGGAACTGATGACGGACGGATGACCCACCATGGAGCTCATGGGTAGCGGCTGAGAGGGGGGCGAATTAAGAGCACTAGTGTCTATGAAGAGATGAAAAGAGAGATTAAAGGTACCATTTGTGATATTTTTTTTCCGCTAGAGGTCACTAGAAGCCTATTCAAAACAAAGGCGTAGCTTGATGACGCCAAGTTTTAGAGCGGAAACTTGGGACATGTGGTCTCCATCTCAACGGACGGTGCAAAAGAATAGGGATTGGAGTCTGGAAGAACTCGATGCGATTATTAACGTTACTGTAGTATGAAGCAGAGCAGGACCGAGTGTTGCGGGAGCTGAACGAGGAGCTGGAGCGATTGATCAACACACGCCTCACGAGCAGCGGGACTTTTATTATGACACAGTCGCCGGCGCCGCTTCCGCTTTTCCGGTCATGAGTTTATGGGAGCTGTCCTTGTCGACAGAACCAGCGGCAGATGGTAAACAGTAATTATGTTCCATAAATAAGTAACACAATCCACCATAAAACGTGCAAGAAGTAAATAAGGAACTGCTTGAAGCAAGCTAGTGGTTTGCTGGACACTAGACACTACTTCCGCATTTGTCCACGGCACTGTTGTCATGTGGTTTCTACATCAGTAAAGGCGGTAACAAAGGGTAACTGACGTCATTGACAGGCGACTGCACTGCCCCGTGTCACTGTTTAGAATGGGAATTTTCTCATGATTTACAAGTAGTTGAAAACATTAGAGATATTGTTTGTAATCAGATGGACAAAATATATAACACTAGCCTAGTGGTTTTTGGATATTTTACTGCAAAAATTTAACATATTGTACCTTTAATATTAGACAAGAGGAATTCAAATTTAGTGCTAAAATGATCGCTAATAACATCAGTGATCATACAAGAAAAAGTTGTAGAAACATTTTAACAAGAGACACATTGAATTAGATGTAAAACAGTTTAGTAGAAAAACTGAAATGGTATTTTCTTGTAAAACATACTCCAATAAATCGCAATTATTTACAACTTCAAAAAAATCATTTTTTCAGTGTAGATATAAATCAAAAAGAATGTGACGGGGTAACAGGTCTGTATAAATGCATCAGGGAGCAACCAATATTTTTTATTTAGCATGTACAGACGTCAGAGAACCCACAGCAACATCAAGTACATCTATTTCATCTATTAATATGGTTTAACTGTGCCATGAAATGAAAAAATGTGCTGTTTGAGTAAATTTAAGACATTTTACTGAGAGTCCATTAAATCTTTCTGCTTTAACCATTCAGTCTGCAGCTGATGGAGAGCTTCATAAGAGTACCTGATAATGGTAGTTTGTTCCAGCACAAACAAATATAATCTATCTAACGTAATACAAGGACACACACAGGGCAAAGGTTGCACCCTTTTACCAATACTGATAGTGTTGCAATGTGTTCACTCGTTTCATCATTCATCAAGATGAAGATCGAATCAAATTAATCTAAGATTAAATTAACATCAATACAGCTTCAAGCAGCTGCTTTACTGAGTTGTACAACACAAAACCTTTATCAATGATTTGGTCAGATAATCCGACTAGGTGATTGTAACTGTTCATCTCTGGTAGATTATTTCAATTTACTGCTTAATGCATTACTGCAAAATAAACCCAGAGAGGGTGATCAGGCATTAATGTAGATTTTAGCTCTTGCATTTTACTAAATGGCGATCAAGCTATCAACTATAGTACAATACCACAATACACAACAAGGACAAAACATGTTCTTTTTTTAATTATTATCTATAACCTAAATCATGCTGAGAACAATGGGAAATGTAGTTTTGCAGCATGAACGTGCTGAGAAGCATTTTCTGTCAAGCTTTATAGCTATTAAAATGCATACAAACTAATCAAAATTAACAATTTAACTTAATTATGACCAATACAAACTTGATATTGTGGTGGTGCCATTCATATCAATTTCCATGCAAATGTTTCAGCGAACTTTAAAGATTTTGAAAATAAGATAGCCCTGTGTCAATGTAGACTTTATTTAGCTCTTGTATTTTACTATTGGCTGTCAAGCTATCAGAAGCATTACAGAATATAGCTTTTTTTTTTTTTTACTCACAAAATGCATACAAACAATTATGATGTGAATTTCCATCCAAACATTGTGGTACTTGAAAGATCTGAACAATAAGACAGCCCTAGATATGGCTGACTTAGTGGGCAGCATACTTGGGAACTAGAGTGAACTGAGACACCCTGAGTGTCTAAAATGAGCTTCTTTTGAAATATTAGAGAGATAAGCATGTATTTAATACTCTATCTTGCTGTTTCTTTTACTCAAACTTGAATAGATCCAGCATTTTTTTTTTATTAATAACAAGGCAAAATCAAGCATTACAGCATTTAGACACTGTAATAACCAGTCAGTTTGCAATGGCTTATTTCTTACAAGCTGGTTGCATGCGTGTGTGTGTGTGTCTTAAGACTCAAGGGAAGATATCTGTGGCAGATGGTCTTTGGTAGGGAGGAAACATGACCAACCAGTGATCCACATGTTGGCCTATCCAGAAATGACCCACAAAATCCATTACATTTAAATCAAACCGCATAAGTCAAATGCCTGAAACTAATTTTATGGAAAAAAAAAAACAAAAAAACGTAAATTAATGTTTACGATCAAATTAATACTGACATTTTTGTGGTTTACAGAAGGATGTATAGGATTCCCCTCATCACAATATACATTTCTTTAACTCCAAAATATGGGACACAGAAATAAAATGGATCATGCAATTTTATGTTGACTTTAAAATATACAAAATATAGAAGTAAAATGGAAGATATCGAAATCAGCAGGGTACTTTATGTAATTCATGTAAAATTTATGTAATTCAGTTAAATTTGAAAACTTTTTTACATTTAGATGCATCAATCTTTAGCTGATAATTCAGATCTTATTCTTCTGAGACGGTCCATGTGCCAGACATTCATCAGTATTTCACAATGACACTCTGCGGTGCCCATGAACTTTGCACAGCTGTCTGATAGCAAAGTGCAGCCTTTAGTAGACTACTATCAAGTTCAGAGGAGACCACATGAAACTGCACAGGTCATTGTGTGCACAATCACATACATATGCTATCATTGCATATTTCACACAAAAACTATAATTTGTATCTTTATAGATATTCTGTACATTCAAAACAGAGAAAGATGTATAGTTTCAATTTCAGTGAACATGACAAGACCGAGACCTCAGTCTGACATTAGTCACAGATTCAAGGGCTGGAACACAACAGGATTTGAGCTAGCTAAATCTTTTGATTGTTAATTACTGTTCAGCTGATGTGTGGAGTCTCCAGCAGGGCTCGGATTCATTAAACCTCTCGCTAACTAATAATTCACACTGACATGATAGAGAGAGAAAAAAGTTTATTAACTATTTTATTGATTTGAACTGTAAAAGACTAAAAATGTGACAGTAAAAATCTCTTAATTGGTTAACAGAAAGTTCCCTTATATAAAGGAGAAAATCTGTAATAGATCTAACCTAATATTTTGTGTAATTTTACAGTAAAACACTGTTAAATGTATGATTTTTGGAAGTAAAAAGAACGAGTCGCCTAATAATTTACAGTGAAAAAACAAATGGACATTCTCACAATTCCCTGTGTGACCACTACACATTTGATGGTTTTTAATTTTAATAATTAAGTTTCTTCTTAGTTTTTTCTCATCAGTTATGTACATTAAAATTGTATGTTAAATCTTATGTTGATAAATGAATGTTTATTGCATTATTTTAGTGTAACGTGTGTTACCATGATGGTGTTTTGTGTTTGTGTGTATGACACTGTGTGCATCATCCATATTTCCCACAGCTTGTGGAAAAGCTAATTGTGATGAACTTTGATTTATCATGTGGTAATCTTTTTACCACCAGTGTTACTATGGTGGATTTCAGCATATATTATAAGTACAAAATGGATGTTAGTACCACTAGCGTGGCCTTGCTAAGGCCAGTTGGACTTACTGGTTTAATTATTTTTTTTTTTTTTGTAAATTAGTTTTAAATTGTATATATTTACAGATTGCTCTTTAAATATATGTTTACATTTTCACTGTATTTTTTTACAGAATTATTCTGGTAACCACAGCTGCCAGTTTTTTTTTAGTGTGTTTTAATTCTTTTTTTATTACACTATATTATTTATTATTATTTTATTCCATTATATTATTTTAGATTTTTAGATTTAGATGATTAGTTTATTTAGAATGTATCATTAATCCAAGCCTTATGGCTAAAAGAATCATTTTGCATTTTCAGAATAAAACAATACTGCATGTGATTCCAAAGGAAAATCAAAATGCAAAAACTTGCAGTAAGACTTAAACTGCCGGTTATTGTATAATGCATTGTATAATAATAGCTAAATAGCTAGTTAAAAGAAAAACTATTCAAAATGAAGCCGTGTTATAAAAGTCAACTTTTAGACCTTTTTCCTTTGAGGACATCCCTAAAAGTAGGATTTGACATTTGGCTTTTCAGATTTACAGTATCTCACAGAAGTGAGTACACCCCTCACATTTTTGTAAATATTTTATTATATCTTTTCATGTGATAACACTGAAGAAATGACACTTTGCTACAATGTAAAGTAGTGAGTGTACAGTTTGTATAACAGTGTAAATTTGCTGTCCCCTCAAAATAACTCAACACACAGCCATTAATGTCTAAACCGCTGGCCACAAAAGTGAGTACACCCCTAAGTGAAAATGTCCAAATTGAGCCCAAAGTGTCAATATTTTGTGTGGCCATCATTATTTTCCAGCACTGCCTTAACCCTCTTGGCCATGGAGTTCACCTGAGCTTCACAGGTTGCCACTGGAGTCCTCTTCCACTCCTCCATGACGACATCACGGAGCTGGTGGATGTTAGAGACCTTGCGCTCCTCCACCTTTAGGTCTGGAGACATGCTTGGCCAGTCCATCACTTTTACCCTCAGCTTCTTTAGCAAGGCATTGGTTGTCTTGGAGGTGTTTGGGGCTGTTATCATGTTGGAATACTGCCCTGCGGCCCAGTCTCTGAAGGGAGGAGATCATGCTCTGCTCATTCATGGTTCCCTCAATGAACTGTAGCTCCCCAGTGCCGGCAGCACTCATGCAGCCCCAGACCACGACACTCCCACCACCATGCTTGACTGTAGGCAAAACACACTTGTCTTTGTACTCCTCACCTGGTTGCCGCCACACACGCTTGACACCATCTGAACCAAATAAGTTTATCTTGGTCTCATCAGACCACAGGTCATGGTCTTCTTGTCTTCAGCAAACTGTTTACGGCTTTCTTCTTTCATCTTTAGAAGAGGCTTCCTTCTGGGACGACAGCCATGCAGACCAATCTGATGCAGTGTGCGGCGTATGGTCTGAGCACTGACAGACTGACCCCCCACCCCTTCAACCTCTGCAGCAACGCTGGCAGCACTCAAACATCTATTTCCCAAACAAAACCTCTGAATATGACGCTGAGCACGTGCACTCAACTTCTTTGGTCGACCATGGCGAGGCCTGTTCTGAGTGGAACCTGTCCTGTTAAACCGCTGTATGGTCTCGGCCAACGTGCTGCAGCTCAGTTTCAGGGTCTTGGCAATCTTCTTATAGCCTACGCCATCTTTATGTAGAGCAACAATTATTTTTTTCAGATCCACAGAGTTCTTTGCCATGAGGTGCCATGTTGAACTTCCAGTGACCAGTATGAGAGAGAGAGAGCGATAACACCAAATTTAACACACCTGCTCCCCATTCACACCTGAGACCTTGTAACACTAACGAGTCACATGACACTACGGAGAGAAAATGGCTAATTGGGCCAAATTCGGACATTTTCACTTAGGGCTGTACTCACTTTTGTGGCCAGCAGTTTAGACATTAATGGCTGTGTGTTGAGTTATTTTGAGGGGACAGCAAATTTACACTGTTATTACAAGCTGTACACTCACTACTTTACATTGTAGCAAAGTGTCATTTCTTCATTGTTGTCACATGAAAAGATATAATAAAATATTTATAAAAATGTCAGGGGTGTACTGACTTCTGTGAGATACTGTAGGAGCATATTATTGGCTGGAACCACACAAACACAAACAAACAAACAAACAAACACACACACACACACACACACACACACACACACACACACACACACACACACACACACACACACACACACACACACACACACACACACACACACACACACACACACACACACACACACACACACACACACACACACACACACACTTCATGAAAGCCTAACAGATTCCCATCCTCATTTTAAACAATCTCACACACAGTCTCTTGAATTGCTTATTTCTGTACTAAATGAAGTTGACAGTTGATCAATAATGACACTAAAACCCCCAAACCTTCTCATCACTGACAAATATTTTCAACCAATTTACAGACACTTCAACTAAGAAGATGGGGGTTGAAGGAAGGGCAACAGACACAAAAAGGTGGAAGGGGGGCGAAAGTGATTGAGAAATGGGAAACTGTCCCACTCTATCTCAGTCTGCTGCTGTGGAGAGCTGGAAGACATTAAATCAACCCTGATTACCGCCATGTGTCCATTATCCCCTAAAGCCCAGGACTACACCCACACCTAATACTTCAGCTACCAATATTACTTCATTAACCATATCATAAACTAGTTTATCAGCACAATCTCTTTTATATGTGAATGATTAACCTATACACTGGAGATAGCATCTACACTTGGGTGTTGCCAATAAACGTCCTCTTGTAATCTTATTTACTACTGAACATATCTGTATCCCAAAAAAAAATGATACGATCTTTACTGCCTAAACATTACATTCGACATTCTTAAAATGGTAACATAGACATTCACAGAAACTCACAATCACACTTTCTTATCAGCATACTGCTGTGATACTGCATTATGTTCATGCTCATGTCCCCAGAATGGCTGACAGAGGTGGAAATGAGCAGGACTCATGAGGAGGTCTGGGACATGTTGGGTTTTATACTATTACTGATGAAATATAAATTTCTGGAGGAATTTTGTGTTTGGGTGTGTGTTCTGTTGCACAAAAGATATAGGCCTCTATAACTGCTGCTGTATGTGGATGACAGGGTGAGTGCTTGACAAGGTAAGAGTGAAGTGAATACTAAAAAAATAATGGAGTATTGAGTGAAACGGAATAAAGTCAATGAACTCTGAGTGTGTCCTGTAGTAACCTCTGTATTAATCTGTTCAAAACAAGCACATTTTGTCACATGCATCACTCACATTTCAAATAACTTCTGCTGACAACTGCTTTAGTCACACAGAGAAGAGTAAAATAAGGACAGACAGACAGACAGATAAAACTGTACAATAAACATTACAGTCTGAAAATGGAGATCAGAAAAATGCTGACCGGAGGGGATATGCTGACATATGGAAACAAACTCAACAGGAAATGAAGGAACATTAATCAGTTTCAAAACATCCTGTCATATCGTGATCATATGACATCTAATAATCTATTGCAATGTGAAAGATATAGTAATAAACTTGATTTAAAAAAAAACAAAAAAAAAAACGATTAATACACTTGATGACCCCTGGTAATGTCACAATGTAACAATCAGCAGAGATCCACAGGGACTGTTCCACTGAACATTGCACAAGAGACTGTGAAGTAACTGTGTTCAGCAGCAGCTTTTTATTTATCAAAATGACCCTAAAGTGAAAACAATTCAAAAGCAGCAGCTGACCCTCAATAGCCTGAATTCTGGAACCTCAAAACAATGTCAAGATGACCCGTCTACTATATTTGCATTATTTTCACTGGTTTGCAAAATAAACCAGTGTTATGCGACTTTTTTTTTTGTTGAAAGAATGAGTCTTATGAGCCAGCCAGGTCAAAAATACTCTCAAACTCACAAGATGTCAAGTTTTCAATGAGTCTGACCAATTCTTCACTGAATATATTACCATTCAAAAGTTTGGAGTTGGTAAGATTTTTTCATGTTTTTGAAAAAAAGTCTCTTTTGCTCACCAAGGCTGCATCTATTTGACAAACACTACAGTAATAATTAAAAATATGTGAAATATTACAATTCTTACAATTGTTTTCTATTTGAATATATTTTAAAATGTGACTTATTCCTGTGATGCCAAAGCTGAATTTTCAGCAGTCATTACTCCAGTCTTTAGTGTCACATGATCCTTCAGAAATCATTCTAATATGCTGATTTGGTGCTTAGGAAACATTTCTTCTTAAAAATCAGTAGGAAAAAAAAAGGGTCACACTAGCCAACACACCAGTCAGGAAAAATTGCCCAAGACAACAATTTCTGTTCCAAAATTCCTGAAACTGTGCTTGTTCTTGAGGGTTTAACAGATGATCAATGTAAAGTTTCTTCCTACAGATAAGAGACACGTAGAAACAGATAAGTCACAAACACCCTCCTCAATACATGTGCATGCCTTTCTCAACCTTCAGACTAAAATTTCTTGTATAGCTTTCAATAGAGTTTTTCAGTTTTACTGACAGAGAGGCCTCTTAATAGGGAAACCTTAACATGTAACCTTTATTTAATGTATTACAAAAAAGACAGCATTACTCAAGTTCCTCAAAGTAACAAGCATGTATACACTTTTTACACACAAAAATGTGTTTACCAATTAAAAGAGACTAGATGCTAGGTTGGGATCTAACAGCATATAACAGTAGCATGTGAGAAACCACAGTGTTGTCAGCCCTACATATAACCTTTAGTAACTTCAGCAAAAGAGGGTGAAGAAAAAAAATAAAAGGGAACTAGTAAAAGGAAAGATTAGGATAGAAAGGAAGTCTGAAGCGTTTATGTCAGAGCTGAGTCAAATGTACTGTAAATGTTGAAAGACTATCTAGAGAATCTCAGCAATACACAAAGAACATCACAGGACGTTTTTTTCAGTATTGATCCCAAACACAAACCTACTGCCAATCCCAACACAGTTTTTGGAAAAATTGCAGTTTCCACATGAAATGAGGCAGTAAACCACTAACAATTTTTATTCACACACATTAAAGGGTTAATTCACCCAAAAATGAAATTTCTGTCATCAAGTACTCACCTTCATGTCGTTCCACACCCGTAAGACCTTTGCTCATCTTTGGAACACAACTTAAGATATTTTTATAAGGTTTTTTAACCTCAATAGAAAGCAACAAAATTACCACATTCAAGGTCCAGAAAAAGAGTAAAACCTGCGTTAAATAGTCAACGTGACTACAGTGGTTCAACCTTAAATGTTATGAAGCAATAAGAATACATTTTGTGTGCAAAAATAACAACTTTATTCAGCAAATCCGTCTCTAGCCTGTCATTTTTCTACGCTAATCACATTCAGCGCTTCTAGGTTCTACTTCCGAACGCCGGCTCAGTATTAGCCGACGCTGGTCACGTGAGCAAGCACAGCGCATGCGTGTGATACTGACACAGGAGCCGGCCAATACTCAGCTGGCTTTCAGATGTAAACATGGAAGCGCTGAACTGCATTCACTACGTCAACTGCATACGTGTCTGACAGGGTAGAGATGAATTTGTTGAATAAAGTCGTAATTTTTGTTTTGTTTTTGCACACAAAAAGTATTCTCGTTGCTTCATAACATTAAGGTTGAACCACTGTAGACACGTTGATTATTTTAACCCTGTTTTTACTACTTCTCTAGACATTGAATGTGGTAATTTTGTTGCTTTCTATTGAGGATAAAAAACCTCTTGGATTTCATCAAAAATATCTTAATTTGTGTTCTGAAGATGAATGAAGGTCTTACGATTTTTGAAAAACATGAGGGTGAGTACTTGATGACAGAAATTTCATTTTTGGGTGAACTAACACTTTAAGATAACAGAGGCAGATTATCAGTTAAAGGTGCTATTAAAAGATGTAATATAAGTCTAAGGTGTCCCCTGAATGTGTCTGTGAAGTTTCAGCTCAAAATACCCCATAGATTTTTTTTAATACATTTTTTTTAACTGCCTATTTTGGGGCATCATTAAATATGAGCCGATTTAGGCTGCGGCCCCTTTAAATGCTCACGCTCCCCGCCCACGGAGCTCGCGCTTGCCTTAAACAGTGCATAAACAAAGTTTACACAGCTAATATAACCCTCAAAATGGATCTTTACAAAGTGTTCGTCATGCAACATGTCTAATCGTGTAAGTATGGTATTTATTTGGATGTTTACATTGATTCTGAATGAATTTGAGGCTGTGCTCCGTGGCTAACGGCTAATGCTACACTGTTGGAGAGATTTATAAAGAATGTGTTTATGCATTATACAGACTGCAAGTGTTTAATAATGAAAATAACGACAGTCTTGTCTCCGTGAATACAGTAAGAAACGATGGTAACTTTAACCACATTTAACAGTACATTAGCAACATGCTAACGAAACATTTAGAAAGACAATTTACAAATATCGCTAAAAATATCATGATATCATGGATCATGTCAGTTATTATTGCTCCATCTGCCATTTTTCGCTATTGTCCTTGCTTGCTTACCTAGTCTGATGATTCAGCTGTGCACAGATCCAGACGTTAATACTGGCTGTCCTTGTCTAATGCCTCGATCATGGGCTGGCATATGCAAATATCGGGGACTGTTACATAACAGTCGGTGTTATGTTGAGACTCACCTGTTCTTTAGATGTCTTTTAAACAAATGATATTTATATTAGAAGGAGGAAACAATGGAGTTTGAGACTCACTGTATGTCATTTCCTCTTTCTCACCTCTTTTTTTTTTTTATCTGGCACAGCACTGCACTTGCATTAAGGAGTGCTCAGGTATGAGTCTTGTGAAACATGTCTCATGATAAAAAAACAAAAAAAAACAAACACATTTTTATCTCATGTTTGCTTTGTTAACTCTATTGGTTAGGTTTAGGGTAGGGTTTAATGTAGGCGGTAAGCTATAGAGCAACAGAGCATTAACCTTTAGCATCACACTAATGATATGTACAACAACCACTGAATAAAACATTGCCAGATTCAAGTTCATCTGTTCTGGATGAAACCGAATGCTGAAAACTGAATCCTAATCAAATGATTTTATTGCATTATGAAACAATCAAAAGCAGCTTCAGGGCTACAAAACAAGGTTTTCTTATGGTACTTACAACTTTACTAGTCTGAGGTGGTATGACTTAGCAGTTATTAAAAAAGTATGTTTATAAAATCAATTTTCATGGAGAAAAAATACCAACTGACATATTGCCTGCAAGTTATTTTTACAGAAAGAGAAAGCATGCATATGGATTAAAGTAAACAAACTACACTAGATGGATCAAGCATGTAGACACCACACCCGTTTGAGCTTCTTAATCACAAAAACAGGCATTAATGCTGGTCCTCCCTAATGGCTTCCACTCTTCTGGGAAGTTAGTGGTACTGGTGATGGGGTCAAGCTCAGAGTTTTTGTTCCAATTCATCCCAAAGATATTCTGAGAAATAGTTTTGTTTTTTGTCCATAGAATTAAAGTAAATGGGGTTCAATGTTGTTTTGGACCCCCTTGACTTTCTGTTCAGACACTTTGGGTTCCACAGAAGAAAGAAAATCATACAACTTTGGATGGACATAAGGGTGAGTAAATGATGACATATTTTAAAATTTTGGGTAAACTATCCCTTTAAGATTTGTCATCACTGGAATTAAGAATCCAAGACAAACCCAATAACTAGAAGGGCATGTCCACATAATCGCAATGTATGTTTCAGCCCTCATTTCCAAAACAACAAGCATACCATTATTAAAGACACCTAGATGTACTCCAAGGAAAATTAATGTAATCTCACTTAACATTCATTTGTAAAATGAGACATGCAAAACATCAATGCAGGTTCACTATGTAAGTACTGTGCAAGTTTTATTTGTTGCGTCAATATTCAAAGAAAGATAGCAACTGAAAGAGAAAGAACAGAGAGTGAGCGTCAATCAGCGACGATAACTTCCGTCACCGCTTTCTATTGTGCAGTCAAATGGGAGTTTGTCCTTGTCAGTCAATGTATTTACACACACCCACACACACAAACACCTTCAACAGAACTATTGTGAGAGAAAGACTGAGATGGTGAATGTGTAGAAAGAGCACATGAGAAACAGACAGAAGCAAAGAAGTGAGGGGGTGAATGTGTGAGATATAAAGGGATATACCAAAATAGATTGATCCAAGCAGACTTTCCTAAAATATCCGCAATACTCCATTTGAACAGCATTAGAGTACAGAGCCTTGCCAAGTATTCTCACTGTCAATGGCTGAGAGCAGAGGTTACAGATTAATTACACACAAGCTACATATAGTATACCATTTAAAAGTTTAGGGTCTTTTATGTTTTATTTAGCAAAGATGAATTAAATTGATCAAAAGTGACAGTAAAGGCATTTATACAACAAAATATATTTTTTTAAATTCATCAAAGAATCCTGTTTCCACAAACATATTAAGCAGCGCAACAGGCTTTTTAAAGTGTAATAATTCACAATATTACTGTTTTTACTGTATACTTGAACAAGTAAATGCAGTCTTGCTGAGCATAAGAGACTTTCAAAAACCTGATAGCGTATAATACATATTTTAATTCAAACTCACAATAAACCAAATGAACCAAAATCAATATATTCCTACCATGTGCACTGTATTAAAAAAAAAAAAAATTCATGTGAAAACTGGTTTTATTTAAGTCAAATATATTATTAAATATGACTGAATCAACCTCACTATTTTGGGTTACATCAATTAAACTAACTTTTATAGGTTAGATGGGGGTGGGGTGGGACAAACTGTGTGGGAAGCGATCTGAAAACCTGTTTGAAAATAATAATTACTTTACAATTCCATTTGTTAATGCAAAAAAACCCAATTATAGTTATAAATTTATGTTGTTTATTCGCCTGCTTAGAAACAATAAAAGGTACAACAGCTTTTTTACTCATAACAATGAAGCACATACCAACACATCCCTAAAACTGCATGTATTCATGCACAATCTAATCACATTTCGAAATTAGTCAAACAAGTGTTTTTCCAATTGTTTTACACAGCACAATTCTCCCATCTTCCCTTAGGGTGCACCAGCCGTGTTGTTCCTGGGAGCATAAGTACCATTACAGGATAGCAGTTTGGGACCAGGTCTTATTATCAGTTACTCACGGTGACTGTAGTGACCGTTCTCTCTGCCATGACTCTGACCGTGAAGAGGCAACGCCGGCGGATGCCACATGACCGCGAGCACCACTCAACTAAATCTCACCGGGCACAGTAGAGCACCAGTCCGAACACAGTCTCACTCCGCTGAAGGAACAGATGGGATATGAGCGAAACAGGACGGCCGTAGGGGGAGGATCCACGGGGAGGAGGCTGCCCGTTTATGAGATTACTCGGATTATCAATGATTGAATCCAGCAAGAACCGTTTACTGCCACAAAGATCAGCCTCCCTCCAAGGTTTGACAAGACTCCTTCTGCACAGACCGCGTCTGCCCGAACAGAGGCTCAGAGTGTCATTAAATCTATCAGCCCAGATGGACCACCTGTTGCCTGGCCAGGGATGAAGTGTGCTCAAGTGTGTGTGAGATTAAAATAAAGAAGCAATTTGTTTAGATTCAGATTTTATAGATTATATTTACAGTGAGCATCTGATTATCAAATAAATTCTACAATTTACCATAATATAAGTAAGATGGGCAAATTAATACTTCTATTAAAGCAGTAAAGTGGCAATGACACCTCTTTCTCACACATGGACACACTAAAAAAGAATAGTTCACAGTCACAGCCAAGTCTGGCAGCCTGCTCTCTCACACCTTGTGTTTATTATCTAATGCACTTCTAACTCCAGACACTGCCTGTTTTCTTGCCATGCTGAATACTAACACTTGTATTGAACAGTTAAAAGACAAATTACCAAGAAGAAAAATGAGCTTGATATTACTCTACACCATAGACTGGATGCGGAAGACAGCTTCCAGAATCTACACAAGTTCAATGCTGGATTTGCACCAAGGCTATAGAGTACCCCATGGATGACGCATTTTTGTAGGCAAAAACCGGAAGCGAGTTAGCATTTTAGGACTTCCGGTTCCAACGCCATAAAGTCTATGGGTTTTTTGAATGGGTTTTTGCTAAATCGCCTGAAATAAGGTCTGTGATTAACAAAGCCTCTAAATACTTTCACGTTATGATCGATGATATAAAACACACCAGTTATAACCCGCTTGTGATTTTTTAAAACTTTTACTGTGTCTTAAAATCGGCGGTTGCTAACAAATTGCTAAAAGGGACTACTTCCTTTGGCGGGGACTTTAGACGTCATCGTTAAAAACGGGACATTTGGACAGCATTTCTCATGAAAAAGTGGAAAAGTATTTATACACAGCGCAGATCATAATCAGTGAGCATGTTTTTAAATAGAGTTGTTTTCTAAATAAAGTTTGAGGAAGCTTGGTGGTGGTGACGTTGATCCGCGACCACGGTGTGCTGTAGTCCGTTTATAGCCTACTGTTAGCCTTTTATATCTGACGACTTTATTTAGGCTTCAAAATATATACATGTTGTGTCAACTTGTAAAGATTATCTTGATAGACAAAACGTGTAAGTGTCATAACCCTTTGTTAAACACAGAGCTTATTTTCTGCCATTTTCCAAAAGTCTATGGGAAAAATGAATAGGCTTTCGATTGAGGGAACCCGTGCGCCGCTAACTTCTGGGTTGGCCTACCTCATCCCTGAGGTACTCTATTACTGAAAGATGAAGCAGTTCCCACTTTAAAAGCAGAAGCTGTTGTTTATGGGCCCCTAACTGTAAGTACTTTTTATTGTTTGTACATGTTTTTTAAATATATAAATAGTTAAGTATAGTTAAGTTTAAGTATATATAGTTCTGTTGCTATTTTTTGGTAGCATCAAGGACGTAAACATAGACCAACGTGTTTTTGCTTCGCTAGCCAGTTAGCTAAATTCTACTGCATAATGTTACTTCTCCAAAAAACTTCTATGTTCATAGACAAACAGTTGTTCATGCTATAAATTAAACGCTACCTTTACAAAAATGCTACTACTCAGTCATGTATTCGGCTACAGTAAAGCTTTAATCAGGATAACACCATATATTGAAAGCTAACAAACAGCATTTACAAGTGACAGCATATCTAAACACTTCGACACAAATACAAACAAAAATAAACCTGTGCTGGCAGAGGTTCTGCTTGACCCTTTTATCATTACTGCTATCTGGGTCTGATTCAGGCTCAATTTGATAACATAGATGCCATTATTTACATTTCCAAGGAAGCACATGTAACAACTAATGGTAAGGGGCGTGGTGTTTCCGGACGCTCTAGCGAATCACAATACACTGGGCCAGCTAACCAATCTGAGCCCAGTGTGTATTTTGGAGGGAGTGGTATCATAGAAGCAGGAAGTCAATTCGGCTGTTCAAATGACAATGGAAACAGTGTTGTAGAATAAAGGTAAAATATATGAAAAATGCAGCATTTTTTAAAAAAAACGAAGCAATAAGACATGTTAAACTTTGCCCCATAAACACAATCAAGCCTAGAAAAATAAAGTGAACCACCCCTTTAACAGACTTCACAAACAAAACAAAAAAATCTAAAAATTCACAAACACTTTACAATAAGGTTCATTAGTTAACTATTAACATGAACTAATGATGAACTGCACTTCTACAGCATTTATTAAAATTTGTTACATTTTCATAATTTACTAATACATTATTAAAATCAAGAGTTGTATTTGTTAACATTAGTTAATGTACTATGAAGTAACATGAATAAACAATGAACAGCTGTATTTTTATTAATTAACATTAACAAAGATTAAAAAATACAGTAACAAATGTATTGCTCATGGTTAGTTCATAACAAATTAACTTTATTGTAAAGTGTTACCACAAATTCAACACAAAACAAATGTTTCTAAAATAATGATTCAGTGATAGATACATTTTTAACAGTAATATTTTGCCAGCTAATGGCGTAACAATGCAATCGATACAATCGTTATTTGAATCCCAGTTATTTTCAGAAGAAGGTGATTTATTCTATTTTGATCGGTAACATCAGCGTTTATCTGAATAATAAACGTTTGTATACTTCTGTGATAATTGGAACATTTGTAACAGAAATAATGATATGTATGTTTGAAAAGATTGTTTATAAAGCTGTTTATATCTAAACATGACAACTGCTCTCTCTAGATTAGCAGCAGCGCGAATGCAGATTTCAAATCAAATGTCACGATTTTATTTGTGATAAAGGTTTAATATACAGGCGAATTTAATATACGTTGGAATTGGATCTCGTGGGTAATGAAATTGAGAATGTGATCTTTTGAAGATTAACTGTGCAGCTTTGTGCACCTCTCCCTCTCTCGATATCTGACATACCTATACGAGCAGCGCGAGGACTTTTCATTGCATTAACTGCTATAATATTCATGAGGTGAGACGTCTCTATTAAAGGATGCGCTCCTCGAACTTCACCCACCCATCAAACCGTTTTCGGGACCAAAACTTAGAAATCTTGGTTCTGGTTCTTTTAAAAAAAAAAAAAACTACTGGTTCTGGATAAGAACTGGTTCTCGGTTTCCCAAACTTAGTCATGTTAATCTTTTGTGCAAATCCAGCATTGAATTGACCTTCGTATGTAAAGCAGTATGGCGTAAAATGACAGCATGGCAACAACACTCTACTACAACTCTTCCTCTCCTCTAAAGCAGTCCAACATGGCATCACCCCTTTGTTGTATGTTCTCTGGGGCGGGGTTTATGTAAATTTTAGGGTTAGTGATGTCACTAACCCAGGAAGAAGCTCACTGTAGTCCCTACCAGCCGTTTGTTGTAGTCCTTAGACAGACAATTCTTTAAAAGAAAATATCTCCCTTTGCATTGAACTTTGAGCGTTGTAACTTTGCAGATGTTGTTTATGCTTGTTTATGTTTATGTATACACACTAACTAAAGTTAAAAAGTGAAATCATAATCAATCACTCATTTAGGCAGCACAACTGTTTTCAACACTGATAATAAATGAAATGTTTCGTGAGCACTGATCAGCAAATCAGCATATTAGAATGATTTCTGGAGGATCATGTGACACTGAAGACTGGTGTAATTACTGCTGGAAAATTAAATTTTAAAATATAATAAAATAGAAGAGTTATTTTAAAATTATAATAACATTTCACATTATAACGGTTTTTACTGTATTTTTGAACAAATAAATGCAGATATAAGAGTTTAAAATATTAAAAAATTGCACCGACCATAAACCTTTGAACAGTAATAAAAAAATAAAAAACAAAACTAGAGACAAAGTGATGTTATCATATAATGAAGTCAAACAACTGCGACTTAACTGAATTTCATATCAGCATCAAGTCAATGGAGGATTTTGAGCCAAAATATTGGCAAAAACAGTGCAGAAAAGGAATAAATGGAAGATTTGAGAGATTTCAATACAGTGATGCCTTGAAAGCACTGCAATGATGCAGAAGATCTTCTGCTAAAGCCTACAATATATCAATATTGATGCCATTACAGTTTCCTTGAGACAGACAGTAGAGCTGACTTTATGACAGAATGCCTTCAGGGTGAATCTAAAAATGAATCTTTAATATGTCATCCTATAAAAGCAATGCCCCACATGGATCAGTCTGAATGAAAAGAGAGTTGAGATCACAAAGAAGATTGACACAATTGGAGCATATTAGGAGCCACATCACTAAATCAACAGTATCTCCATCTCCTTGCATTTTTTCTTATTGCTAACAGAAACATCAGACACTGACATCACTTTAAAATCAACCATTAAAATGTGTCCTTTAAATAATAAAATCAGACCCGAACTAGCATGACCTATGTCAAAAAAGGTAAAAAATTTATTTATTATTATCATCTTCCATCTTTAATAAGTCTTAGCTTTGGAATAATTAAGAGGGTTTGAATGTGTACACCATTCAAAAGTTTGGGGTCTGTAAGATTTTATCTTTTAAAAGAAATTAATACTTTTATTCAAAAAGGGTGCATTAAATTGATTAAAAGCAGTAAAGACAGTAAAGACTAGATATGAACTGATATTTATCGGCTGATTTTTTTTAATCAATTTAAAGCATCTGCATATTGGCTATAGCATGAAAAAGGCTGATATAACAAACTGACATAGTTTATTTAATTAACTGCGTGGAGGCACTGAGCTATATAATGTCTTTCTATTTTGTTAAAGAAATATGTAATGTTTTAAAATAATAAGACAAATATGAGTTAATGTTATGTTAATAATAAATATTTAACAGCAAAAATCACCTCTGATGGTTGTCATGTTGTCATACAGTGGTGGTCAGAATTATTGGCACCCTTGGTAAATATGATCAAAGATGGCTGTAAAAATAAATCTGCATTGTTTATCCTTTTGATCTTTAATTCATAAAACTTAGCAAAAATCGAACCTTTCCTTGAAGAAAAAGAATTGAAAGTGAGGGGAAAGTCACATTTTGAAATAAATGTTTATATTCAAAACACTTTGGCCACAATTATTGGCACCCTTTTATTCAATAGTTTTTGCAACCTCCTTTTGCCAAGAAAACAGTTCTGATTCGTCTTCTATAATGCCTGATGAGTTTGGAGAACACCTGACAAGAGATCATAGACCATTCCTCCATGCAGAATCTCTCCAGATCCTTCAGATTCCCAGCTCCATGTTGGTACTTCTTCTTTTCAGTTCACTTCACTCATTTTCTTTAGGGTTCAGGTCAGGGAACTGGGAAGACCATGGCAGAAGCTTCATTTTGTGCTCAGTGACACATTTTTGTGTTGGTTTTGATGTTTGTTTTGGATCATTGTCCTGATGGAAGATCCAACCATGGCTCATTATAGGATTTCTAGCAGAAACGGTCAGGTTTTGATTTTTTATCTGTTGATATTTGGTAGAAACCATGATACCATATATCTGAACAAGATGTCCAGGACTTCCAGCAGAAAAATAGGCCCACAACATTAAAGATCCAGCAGCATATTTAACCGTAGGCATGGGGTACTTTTTATCCATGTGTGCACCAAAACCATCTGGTGGGTTTGCTGCCAAAAAGCTCTTTTTTTAGTTTCATCTGACCATAGAAGCCGGTCACGTTTGAAGTTCCAATCATGTCTGACAACTTAATATACTGGAGATTGTTTCTGGATGAAAGCAGAGGATTTTTCTTGAAAACCTCCCGAACAACTTGTGGGGATGTAGGTGCTGTTTGATATATTTTTTAATCGCATTCTGAGACTCAAGACTCAAATAATCTCTGCACTTTTCCAACTGTGATCCTTGGAGAGTCTTTGGCCACTTAAACTCTCCTCCTCACTGTGCATTAGGATGATTTAGACACACGTCCTCTTCCAGGCAGATTTGTAACATCTTTAGTTAGTTAATTGGAACTTCTTAATTATTGCCCTGATAGTGGAAATGGGGATTTTCAATGCTTTAGCTATTTTCTTACAGCTACTTTCTATATTGTGAAGAACTACCACACATCAGAACTATATTCTTTGTTTTTTCTCATTGTGATGAATGATTAAGGGAATTTGGCCGTTGTGTTTACACATGTTTATACTGCTGTGGAACAGGAAGTCATGGCTGGACAATTTCATGTTTATGATCACCCTGGGGTGCTAAAAAATGTAAATATGACTGGGAATACACTTCAGAGATATTTTACTCATAAAAAATTCTAGGGGTGCCAATAATTATGGCCAACATGTTTTGGAGATAAACATTTATTTCATAATGTGATTTTCCCCTCACTTTCAATTCTTTTCCTTCAATGAAAGGATAGATTTTTACTCATTTTATGAATTAAAGATCAAAAGGATAAACAATGCAGATTTATTTTTACAGTCATCTTTGATCATATTTACCAAGGGTGCCAATAATTCTGAGCACCACTGTATTTGTGTTGTTGAATGTTAAAAGGATCCAATCCATGTTAAATGAAAATAATTTGATGATGCAGCAATAAACTAGCTAGTGTAACCTTAATGTATGTGTTTTTTGAACTTTGCTCATTTAAAACATGATCAAAAGAGTAATCTATTTTAATGACAATAGTTCAAATAAGTGAGCAATATCAGTATGGGAATCAGCCAATATATATATTTTTTTTTATGTTGTTAAAATCAGTATGTTCAAAAAAAAATCTTATTGGTGCATCCCTAGTAAAGGCATTTTTACAAAAGATTTCTTCTTCAAATAAATGCTGTTACTTTGAACTTTAAATTCATCAAAGGATCCTGAAAAAAATGTATTCTAGTTTCCACAAAAATATTAAGCAGCACTACTTTTGTCACCATTGATAACACTATGAAATATTTCTTGAGCAGTGAGCACCAAATCAGCACACTGGCTTTGCCATTACAGGAATACATTTTAAAATCTATTAAAATAGAAAAGTTATTTTAAACCAACCATGACTGTATAAATGCAGCCTTGGTGAGCATCATAAATCATAAATATTACAGCTTGCACACGTGAACACAGTTCAACCCCGTCTGCTACTGATGTAAGGGTCTATGTCTAACATTTCAAAGCAGCATGTCCTCTAGGAAGCACTCAGGGTGCGAACATGTCCGGCGATCAAAATAGATTTCCACCCTTGCCCCAGTCTACTTTACCCCAGACTTACATTACTCCAGCATGTTTTTATATCCAGAACAAGGAGCCAATAAGACCCGAGGGCCAAAATAATTTATCTACAGCAGCTATAGTATAGGTTATGACTGTGCATATGAATTTTCAAACTGCTCCAAAAAGGACTAATCGTTATAATCTTTCAGTTTTAACAGAATTAATGAGTACAATCATCTGGTCATGATCTCAAAATCTAACAACTAAAAGGATCATGTGGGTAAAAGAACACTCTACCATATCTTCTGTTTTTCCCCAAAGCTGCGCTTTTCTGGCTCTCTTGAAAGTGATAGTAAGGGCAAGACTGCTCAGTGAGTCACATGTTGAAAGCCTTAAAGGTGCCCTCGAATGAAAAATTGAATTTATCTTGGCATAGTCAAATAACAAGAGTTCAGTACATGTAAAAGACATACAGTGAGTCTCAAACTCCATTGTTTCCTCCTTCTTATATAAATCTCATTTGTTTAAAAGACCTCAGAAGAACATGCGAATCTCAACATAATACCAACTGTTACGTAACAGTCGGGGTGTACGCCCCAATATTTGCATGTCAGCCCATGTTCCCAACATTATGAAAGGCATTAGACAAGGGCAGAACGTCTGGATCTGTGCACAGCCGAATCAACAGACTAGGTAAGCAAGCAAGGACAATAGCGAAAAATGGCAGATGGAGCAATAATAACTGTCATGATCCATGATATCATGATATTTTTAGTGATATTTGTAAATTGTCTTTCTAAATGTTTCGTTAGCATGTTGCTAATGTACTGTTTTGGTTAAAGTTACCATCATTTCTTACTGTATTCACGGAGACAAGAGCCGTCGCTATTTTCATTATTAAACACTTGCAGTCTGTATAATTCATAAACACAACTTCATTCTTTATATATCTCTCCAACAGTGTAGCATTAGCTATTAGCCACAGAGCACAGCCTCGAAACCATTCAGAATCAATGTAAACAATATAACAGTATACAATACTCACATAATCCGACGCATGCATGACGAACACTTTGTAAAGATTCATTTGAGGGTTATATTAGCTGTGTAAACATTGTTTATGCACTGTTCAAGGCAAGCGCGAGCTCCGTGGGCGTGGAGCACGAGAATTAAAGTGCCAGTAGCCCTAAATCGGCTCATTTATAATGATGCCCCAAAATAAAAAAAATCTATGGGGTATTTTGAGCTGAAACTTCACAGACACATTCAGGGGACACCTTAGACTTATATTACATCTTTTTTTAAAAAGTTCTAGGGCACCTTTAAGCGCATATAGGAAATCTACGGAAACCGCTGTGAGCAGTTTGAGAGCATGTGTACAGCTGACATAATAACAAAAGCCTCTGAGCCACTCCTGCCTGACGACTGTAACACACGTGCCCTTTCTGTTTTCTCATCTATGCGTCTTTGGACTTGCAGAGTGGGTTCACTTTACATTGTTAAAGGCGGAGGAATGTTGTCGGTTATAAACATCTCTGAAAGTCTACAGCAACAAGAAAAAGCTGAGAGTGAAGGCACAGATGGTTTCGTTGACATCAAAAATTCCTATAGCTCAAACAGTAGAGCATGTTGCTAACAATGCCAAGGTCATGGGTTCGATTCCCAGGGAATGCATGAACCAATAAAACAAACCTGAATGCATGTTCTTTGGATAAAAGTGTCTGCCAAATGCATGTAAATGCAATTAAAAGGGAACTAAATGTGTACAGCTGTTCACTACATAAATAATCATGTGCTTAACTGTGATTAATTTAACCTTGTTAACCTGGTTCAAAGTTCAAAACCTGCAGTGTGTCTGCCTGCTTCTAAAAGCAACAGAAATAACCTGAACATCATAATGGCACATGACTGTATCACATGTTTACAGTATTCTATATTTATTCATCATTATTAATTGCCATTCTTATTGGATCATGCATGAATACACATCTGTTATCCACAACAACTTGAACCCTACTTATTAATACAGCATTCTACTCTTGTGTTTGCTCCAAAAACACCTTGTAAAATACTTAATTGAAAATATATATATAAAACATCTGATATTACCTGGGAAAGTATGTTTATTAGGCTGAATTCTTGCTCAGCTGGAAAATCCAGCTTAAGTTGGTAGCTGTGTTTTGTACGGAAGAGGATTAGGGCCAAGCAATAATAAAAAAATAAAACCATCTCGAAATTAAAATTGTTAAATTTCGAGAAAAACTTGTTAAATTACGAGAAAAACTTGTTAAATTTCGAGAAAAAAGTCGAGATAAACTGTTGAGAATAAACTCGTTAAATTTCGAGAAAAAAGTCGAGATAAAATGTTGAGAATAAAGTCATTAAATTATGAGAAAAAAATTGTTAAATTACAAGAACAAATTCGTTAAATTATGAGAAAAATGTCGTTAAATTTCGAGAAAAAAGTCGAGATAAAATGTTGAGGATAAAATCTCGAGATTAAAATTGTTAAATTTTGAGAAAAAAATAGTTAAATTATGAGAAAAACTCGTTAAATTTCGAGAAAAAAGTTGAGATAAACTGTTGAGAATAAACTCGTTAAATTTCGAGAAAAAAGTTGAGATAAACTGTTGAGAATAAACTCGTTAAATTTTGAGAAAAAAGTCGAGATAAAATGTTGAGAATAAAGTCATTAAATTATGAGAAAAAAGTCGTTAAATTACAAGAACAAATTCGTTAAATTATGAGAAAAATGTCGTTAAATTTCGAGAAAAAAATTTGAGATCAAATGTTGAGAATAAACTCATTAAATAATGTAATTCGTAATTTATGAATTAGTTCTCGTAATTTAACGACTTTTTTCTCATAATTTAATGACTTTATTCTCAACATTTTCTCATCTCGACTTTTTACTCGTAATTTAACGAGTTTATTAACATTTTATCTCGACTATTTTCTCGAAATTTAATGAGTTTTTTCTCGTAATTTAACGAGTTTATTCTCAACATTTTTTCTCGACTTTTTTTCTCGAAATTTAACGACTTTTTTCTCGTAATTTAACGAGTTTATTCTCAACATTTTATCTCGACTTTTTTTCTCGAAATTTAACGAGTTTTTTCTCGAAATTTAACGAGTTTTTTCTCATAATTTAATGACTTTATTCTCAACATTTTCTCATCTCGACTTTTTACTCGTAATTTAACGAGTTTATTAACATTTTATCTCGACTATTTTCTCGAAATTTAATGAGTTTTTTCTCGTAATTTAACGAGTTTATTCTCAACATTTTTTCTCGACTTTTTTTCTCGAAATTTAACGACTTTTTTCTCGTAATTTAACGAGTTTATTCTCAACATTTTATCTCGACTTTTTTTCTCGAAATTTAACGAGTTTTTTCTCGAAATTTAACGAGTTTTTTCTCGAAATTTAACAACTTTAATCTCGAGATGGTTTTATTTTTTTATTATTGCTTGGCCCTAATCCTCTTCCGTAGTTTTGGTACATGGAAGGATTTAGGTTTTAATCGGAATAATGCTGCCTTCACGTGCTATCGGAATACTAGTCTCCTAGTTTAAAAAAAAAAATGGACATGAAAGCCCTCTCAAATCAAAATTTGAAAGCAATGAGCTTGTAATCACGACCTCAGATACGTGAAGACAAAAAAATTTAGTAAATTCATTAAAACTTGACGTGAAAATGTCAAATTGGTTGGATTTAACTTAGTTGGAGCGTTTTTGACTTTAATTAGGTGTGTCAAACTGGCGACTTATTTGATCCCAGTCTTATTTACATTCATCACTATATAGACTAGGTCATTAGAACTTGCTAGAGTTGTCTTTGACTTTGTCTAAAATAACATATCAATCGAATTCACTCCTGAAACATGTCGCGGAATATTCATTCCCATGTACATGCTGTACATTACTGGACTGAAAACCATCTCAAAGGCAATGAATAACGATTCCGACACAACAGGCGTGCTTCAAGAGCGATCGATTACATAAATACAATTAAAATGCCAACCATGCCTATGAACCGCGGCGTGATCACCTGACCAATAGCAAAGCACGCGGGTTGATATGGGACTATAATCTGTGTGAAGTTCATTAGCGAAGTTGTTTTAAAGCTTTGACGCTTGTTGCAAACAGGACGGGCAACTGCGCAAAGATGATACAGAAGAGCAGCAACAGGAAATGAAGAGACACGGCGACTTACGGAGATGTAAATATGTGTCGTGAGTATCCATTCCGAGTCTGTTTACTGTCGGGTCTTGTCCTGGAGCCGCGCGGCACCCCTCTCAATTCCTCTCCCCGGCCCGATTGAACTGAACTCTGCGGCGCTGCTGACTGGCTCGGGGCCCCGCTCAGGGGGAGGCGGGGAGGAGGGGTTTCACAAACGACAACAATCAGATAAGACACAGACAGGCAGATGACTTAAGCACATGTATTCAACAGTTTGTACAAAATAACATTTAAACAGTATAACCTTGACTAATTACTATTAGGAAAGACTATTTAACTAAATATAGCCTATTGTAATGTTATTTATAACCTGCACACATGCAAGAAAAAACAACCATTTACATTTATGTATCTGACAGATGTTTTTGTACAAACCAGCTTAAATTGCATTCAAAGTATACATATTTAAGTTCATGCATTTCTTGGGAATTGAACCATTTTGGCTACTGAACCATTTAACCATCAATAACAACAAGCTGGACACTGTAAAATGTCTTATCAGGAAACTTAAAATTTGGCGAAAATTATTTAATATGACTGAAGCAACTTGACGACATTAAAGTTACACCAGCAAAAGTACTGTCAAAGTATCAGTACTGTGTTTCCCAAACGTATCTTAACTGATGCTAATAGTTTCAATGATCTACTTAGGCTTATAATGTTTTTGTGAAACACAAACCAGATCAGGTAGAACTGAACAGTTTTCCTTTTTACTGTGTGTGCCAAAAGGAATAGCATAATTTCAGTCAGGCAAAGGGTATAATTTAAGCAATTATAAACCCGATCTCATGAGAAAACGTTACTGTTTCACATTTAAGGTCCACCCCTAAGACTATAGTATGAAAACATTGGAATGAGATTGTATGAATTCATACGAATTAGCCACCAATTCACCAAACCATAAGAGTGTGCTGCAATTTATAGGCCTACATGTAATGGCACAATTGTAATATTAACACATTAATATTGTGTTTATTTTTAAGCCCATTTTTTTGCATTCGGCATAATAACTCCATGATAATGCACACTTGTATTATATCAAAAACAAAAGTAGAAAACATTTGAGAATGTGATCTGTCTGTCCGCCTGGTTTAGATCCAATGTGGTGGCTCAAAGACTCCTTGAAATCCCCCCAGACTGTTCCTCAGAGTGTGGGGTCATATAGGGGTGAGCTCTCACTACCTCAGAAGGTTATTCAGAAGTCACCAGCATTCACCAGTCTTGAACTAGTGTGGGGTTAGTGCTCTAAATGACCAGTGACTTCACAAGGCCCTTGCCTCTAGGTTTGAGGATAAGCACACCCCATCCCACAACCCCCACATACTCTGTCCCATCATTGTAAATGACCTATTAAAGAACACAAGACCATGGTAAACAAGATGAATGGCTTTTTTCCAACCCATCTCACACCAATCAAGGCTTTCTGTTTGAACCCCCTTCCTTAAGTCTATTAGACCATGTTAATTTATTAAAGTCAAACCGAAGAATTAAAACGGTCATTTGTCACTGCTCTCTTTGTGTGGGCTTAATGGTGGCACATGGTGTAAGGCCTGCAATTTGTTATCCTCTTCTCTTTTTTTCTTTTCTTTTAAAGCCATTTTGCGTTAAACATGCAAGGAAATCAAGTCACAGTCAGTTTCTTGTGGCATAACTGCAAATAATAAATTTGATGAACGCAAAATGTGAATAAAAGTACGATGTCAAACATTTGTCATGTCACGCTGACTACACGTTTAACACCAGCTGCCATAGAAACAGCCCTGGATTTTTTTCAACATTATTAATTTCATTTGTTGTTTTTATTCTGCCCCTTTAAACTTCCATCATGTTTCTTCTGCCTTCTTATCTCAAAGATAATCAGCCACACACTCTCTTTCTAACACACTTACAAACACACACACAGTCAGAGCTGTCAGTGAGCCAAACCGTATGCAGTAATCCCTTTGTATTCACAAACCCATCCAGACAAACAATGTGTCCCAGCCATGTCCCACCCCCAGCACACCAGACCTAGGCCACCTGCTAACTCTACATCATACACCCAGACACAAACCAAAGGATGAAGGCAAGTTTGTGTCAGTGTGTGTGAATACTGAACATTTCTCTCTGACACTCGTGCATGTTACGAATTGTCTCTCTATTCCTAGCAAACTGGCAACCCATGTGCAAACGCTCTCCATTCAGTCCATTCTTCTTCTGTACACTCCACTCATATGTTCTCCAAATCCACCACAAATCCCCCTCACACAAGCTGAGATGATAAGTGATCCTCTTCGGTTGTTGCTTTGAGGAGACAATGCTCAACAACTGTGTTCAACATCATCAATCTCAGAGGACATCCATCACGCAAACAAAAGATGAAGTGAGCAGAGGGCTATGTTTGTGAAATGTCTGTTTGCTTACTCTCTTCTGCTCTTTTCTATCTTTAACCTCCATTTTCTTCAGACCGAAGCTTTCTCCTGATGGCTGCTGAGTTGAAACTCCCACAGAGATGCAAGTGCAAACTGAGCACTGAAACCACAGTTGTGGGGGTGATTTTATGGAATTGTGAATCCTTCAGTTTTATATATTTCGTTCTTCATCTGTTTTGCAGGAAGCTCTAAAATTGTAATATATGCTTTGCTTTTATTGCGTTATTCACTGATTTTCTTATAAGAGCAAATATAAGAACAGGCAAAAACAATCTAATTATGTTTCTCTTGCGTTATATTTTTTGCCTGCTTGAATTTTGGACTAATTTACCTTTTGAAGTCCGCCTCAGTAACAAGTTCCTATGGCAACATAAAGACATGGTGGCCAAAGCTCTAATCCATTCCAAATGGATGCTCTTGACGTGTGTTATATTAACCTGTTAATCCTCAGACTGTTTGTGTGAGGGGGCTGGTGGGTTTATACACAATTAACCTGAATAGACCATACTGGTTCACGATTGGCTAAAACACAAAAAAAGCCTCAGAACCCTCTTACACAAATGAATTTAACTCATTAGATGCTTTTTTATCTTAAAACACTCAGAATTAATGATCCTTTTTGTGTGCTTATGGCTGTTTTTACATGAAACCCCCAACCATATTCATATATCAGAACGATGATATTATTTTTAAATCTTACATATGCCTACTCAGTCTGTTGTGCTTTCTTTTGTACAGTCACAACTTCAGTAAGCTGCTTGAATTTTGGATAAATCAATGGCCACATTTCAAATAAAAACGACAGGTTTAGCTTTTTGAAAACACAAGAACGTTCCATGGATGATAGAGGTTCAGATTGTTGTAGACCACCTCAGGTTAAGCTGACAATGTCCTGGAAAGACCAACAAGATTATGGCTATGAACACCTGTTCCAGATCTTCAAACCAGCCAGTGTGACCTGCTGGTCTGACATTTAGTAAGTTTACAAGGACTATGAAGAGCCTATGAATCAGCAACCTGTTATACCCAATAGCTCAGCTGGTTGGTTTTTAACAGCTTTAATAGTCCTATTTTCCCCCCTAAATATTATGTTTTTATGTCAGTTTGACAGTTTAGCTCCAGTGCCTGCTAATTGTTCTGTTTTATTTTGTTCTATTGTCACTCAAAAAAAAAAAAAAAAGCAACAACAAAAAAAAAAAAAAGCATTACAATTATTATTATTGTTAAATACATCTGTTAAATAATTAGCTACATATCTTCCATCTTTTATTTTATCCAACACTGATGCTTTAAATAGGATATCCAGTAGTCAATGCTGGCTTAGTAACACAAAGCCAAATGTCAAAGTGTCAGATTTCAGGCAGTAACTACATGTCTATATCTGTAGATAGCCTACATATCTCTAATAGTATGATACAATTCAGAGGCTCATTGTGATTATTGTTTTGCCTAGTTAAGTCATTCAACAGAGTTACAGTCAGTGTTCTTGTAACCCTAGAATTAAAAATTGAATTTACCTTGGCATAGTTAAATAACAAGAGTTGAGTACATGGAAATGACATACAGTGAGTCTCAAACTCCATTGTTTCCTCCTTCTTATATAAATCTCATTTGTTTAAATACCTCTGAAGAACAGACGAATCTCAACATAACACCGACTGTTACGTAACAGTCGGGATCATTAATATGTATGCCCCCAATATTTGCATATGCCAGCCCATGTTCAAGGAATTACACAAGGGCAGGCAGTATTAATGTCTGGATCTGTGCACAGCTGAATCATCAGACTAGGTAAGCAAGCAAGGACAACAGCGAAAAATGGCAGATGGAGCAATAATAACTGACATGATCCATGATAACATGATATTTTTAGTGATATTTGTAAATTGTCTTTCTAAATGTTTCGTTAACATGTTGCTAATGTACTGTTAAATGTGGTTAAAGTTCCCATCGTTTCTTACTGTATTCACGGAGACAAGAGCCGTCGTTATTTTCATTATTACACACTTGCAGTCTGTATAATGCATAAACACAACTTCATTCTTTATAAATCTCTCCAACAGTGTAGCATTAGCCGTTAGCCACAGAGCATAGCCTCAAACTCATTCAGAATCAAATGTAAACATCCAAATAAATACAATACTCGCATAATCCGATGTATGCATGCAGCATGCATGACGAACACTTTGCAAAAGATCCATTTTGAGGGTTATATTAGCTGTGTAAACTTTGTTTATGCAGTGATAGAGTCGAGAGCTTGGGAGGGGGCGGAGAGCACGAGCAATTAAAGGGGCCGCAGCCTGAATCAGTGCATTTCTAATTATGCCCCAAAATAGGCAGTTAAAAAAAAATTAATAAAAAGAAATCTATGGGGTATTATGAGCTGAAACTTCACAGACACATTCAGGGGACACCTTAGACTTATATTACATCTTGTTAAAAAAAACGTTTGATGGCACCTTTAAAAAAAATAGGTACAAAAGTCAATCGATCATGAACACTTCAATACAAATCTTCAATGCAATGTCAACATAGTTGTCCAATGCATTCATCGTCCAACTGGCAAATTAATCGTTCTTTTGAGTCGGATCTTTTCAAATGATGATCGGTTAAATCAATTCACAAACTGATCCAGTCTGGGCTGAGTTTCTCAAGAGTATCGTAAGCCGAGAACTGACGAGTGAGCTGATTTGGAGTGAACAGAAGATTGAGGCGAAAAGTTATTTTTGCCCTGTCCAAATACCCACACTTGCGGTCTTTGCACTTGACTACTACTTACATAACGTGTTTCCTGTATTTGGCCCAAGTGTTCAAGAGACAGCAAGTGTGTAGAACTTTTTATTACCCAATGGGACAGACACCCTTATAATATTGCAAAAATTCAAAATTGTGTTTATTTTGATTTTCAATACTTTGCACTTTAAAATGAAATCAAAAACTTAAAATTTAAAAATTTAAATGAAATTTAAAAACTTCTAAATGTATGTTCAGTAGACGGTAGACACAGAAGACCCAATTTAAAATTGTGGTGCTTCTAATTGATAAAATGCAGTTGCAAATGTTGTACAAAATACACATGACCTACTCATCTTTGCACCAATAAAATGCGCAACACTTGTTTCCAAATTATATGTAATATCTACTTAAATTACCGTACAGTGGAATGTTTTCCTCAACATTTCGCGATTTCTAGATTTAGAGGAACGTCTTTGAACATAATGCATGATGGGATACGCAGAACGTGTGGTTAGTGCGGGTTTAGCACTGCACTTTGGTATTTTAAGACATAGGACAGTCTTGCGCACTTACTTTCAGGTGGCCAAGACCACAAGGGTATTTTAGCAGAAGTTACAAATAAAACGTAGGCATAACTTACTGGAAATATAGGCTACGCATAAGAAACAGAGTCGCATTTTATCTTTAAATTTTCTAAATGAGATGGATCTGACTGAGCTGCCAAACAAATGAATTTACTATGTGCACTTTTTAATACAACTAAATCGAAAAAAAAAACGACGTTTCAGAACGTGTAGTTCTGAAAGTGCCACAACAGGACCAGTTGAATCAGTCTTTGAACCGGTTCTTTCAAATGAACTGTTCGAAAGAACCGAATTACCGGGCTTCACATCGCTAGACCGAAATGGTTGGAAAGCCGACAGTGTACTACCACCATGTGGCGAAGAGATGAAAAACAACCTGATTATGACCCACTTCGGCACCCGTAGAGTTGCCGTAAACTAGACGTGTACTTGCTGCATTATTGTTATGTAGTTTCATCAGAATCGGGAAATGCGTGTGTTTACAACCTCACACAGAACTCATCTATAACTAGTGTCTGTCATTCGACTCACTTTTAACCGTTACTAATGTTTTCAAGGCATAATGTCGTCAGATTTAATGTTAGATTTCGTAAATCATTCGATGATGAATAAGGAAGCAGAGGATATTTCCATCGATCAGGATGGAGAGTGGGGTAAGATATACTTTCTAGAAATGTCCATGATAGCGCGTGCTGCTTGCGAGAAGCGTTAACTTTCGACTTCTACTGCTAACTTTACGATTAGCAAAATCTCTTTACGTATAGCAGAATCTTATAATGGAGCGACTTAATAAAGTGGTTTGTTTTCGAGTACGTTAACTCACTGGTGAACTTATTTCCCATTCATCCGAACTGCTGTTTTTGTGACTTAAATTTAAAATGTAGTTGAATGAAAAATATCAGACACCTTCGTTTTTTCGACTAACATCGCTATTATGTTTTGGACTGTACGTTATTATGTAGCATTATGAGTTCATACACCCAGTAAATCCTATTTGTCTTGTAAATACACAGGTCTAGTCATACTAGTTCAACACTATGTCAATAAGAGTTAGGTTAACATATAAAAGAAACTGGAATTGAAACCAAATAACCTGTGTCACATAACACCTCAGGGTGAATGGTTGCAGGTATCTTGACTCGATATGGACCCACAACTCAAAAGAAGGTTATGAAATGGATATATTTCCTGTCTTGCTCTCATGTGTTCAGCACTTTGTTTGTTTTCCTTTTTTTCTTTCTTTTGGTTGCACTCAAGTTCATGGCATTGTCTTTTACTTGTGCAGATATCAGTTTGTTTGATGAGCTGGAGGATCTTGGGGATGCTGATGATCTTCTGGAGGCGTTGGTGGAGAGTGTAGGCTATGTGAGTCAAAACAGGTTTATCACACACTTGTTTTTCTTGGATTTGGACTTTTTAGTTTTAAATGCATTTGGAAAGGAAAAACTATTTTTTTTTTATTATAATTATTATTTGTTTTTAGTTTGATCACAGCTGTAAACAATGTTTGTAGAAAAACATAAGTAAGCATAAATCCAAAGCATTGTGGATCTTTCCTTCTTTAGGACACCTCTGTTCCTGACCTGAACTTTGACATTGAGCACCCATTGTGGAGTAGCCCTCGATCAGGTAATAATTTTCAGTTTTCTGTGGACTGGACATGACTATTGAATGCCTACAGCAGCAATGAATTCAGAGTAACTTAATATTTTTGAGAAATGCTTTGAGAATATCACCAAAACAAAAGTACATTTACAGTCACCTTTCGAGGGTCATGCCACTCTGTCCAGGTAAATTAAATCTTATTTCAAGTTTTTTTTTTTTCAGTCCTTGTTTTCTCTGTCTGCTCTCACAGATGGTGATGTAACTGTGGACTCACTGTCACCAAACCATACGCTCAGTTCAGTGTCCTCACCAGCGTCAGTGGAGCCCCACTCACCGTACTCCACACATGTGAGTCAGTCTCCACCCCCAAAACAAAGATGCAGTGTACTTTAATATTTCTACCCACTGAAATTTGCATCTAAATCTGTCCAGTGTTTTGAACTCCACATCTTTTACAATCACAGACAAACAAACATGCATACAAATTTATTTTTTTTGCATATACTCAAATAATAGTAATAATAACATTTAGGAATCACAAAAGAAACAAAATTATATAAAAAATAATATATTTTTTATTTAGAATATATATTTGTATATAATTATAAATATTATACAGTTTTATTTTCTTAATTTATTTTATTTTTTTATATACACACAGATGCAGTTCAGTTTTTTGACTTTATTTAATGACTTAATTAGTCATATGCCCATCCACTGGCCAGATGGAGTGTGTTTGGGCTGCACCGGTCCTGCCAGCTGCTGTAGTTGAGAGATCAAGAGGGCAGACACACACATACACCCATGTGAATTAGGTGTCTAATTAAGACTCCACTGTGTTAATGAATGTCTTAATCAGCTCTCAGCACATCATCAAACTAATTAATGTCTCACATTGAGATGTGTCCAGGCTTATTTTGTAATGAGTGTTGACTGTTCAAGGTGTATTAGCGAAAATCACAGTGTCCCTCAAGGTTTCAAAGAAGAACTAAAATGTTACTATCACACATACACTTTGTTTCAGTGAAAACGTAAACACTTGAGTCTCAGTGTCACTTCAGAGTCTTGATGAGAAGGGAATTAGTGGTTTAAAGTCAGTGTATTATTTAACAAGCCACATATTTGCATATAATGAATGTTAAAGGGATAGTTCACCCAAAAAAGGAAAATTCTGTCATCATTTACTCACTCTCATGTTGTTCCAAACCTGTATAAATTTATTTGTTCTGCTAAACACAAAGGGAGATATTTTGAAGAAAGTTTGTAACCAGGCCACTTTGGGGCACCATTGACTTCCATAGTAGGAAAAAAAACTACTATGGATGTCAGTGGTGCCCCAAAACTATTCAGTTTAACACATTCCTCAAAATATCTTTCTTTGTGTTCAACAGAACAAAGAAAATTTATACAGGTTTTGAACAACTTGAGGGTGAGTAAATGATGACAGAATTTTCATTTTTGGGTGAACTATCCCTTTAAAGGTGCCATTGAACGTTTTTTTACAAGATGTTTGGCCGTTTCTCAAAACCAAGTTCGCAAACTTCGGACTCGCGTCCTTGGTAGTTAGGACTTGGCAAGTTTGACTCAGGAGAACGAACTCCCGTGGACGGGAGAACACAAGTCCGGTGATTCTGCAAACGGAACAGCAGCGTTCTTGATAACGTCACTCAGCTCGCTCTGGCTTCTCCGGTTATCTCTTTATGTATATTTTATCCAGCAATAAAATGAAATTAGTTATGAACACCACTGTGCCTCTTTTCGTTTTATTTAAAAAACAAACAAAAACATATTAATAGTCTCAGGCAACGATGATTGATTATCTGCAATGTCTGCTTATATTTATAACAAAACGAAATATTAAACATCCCTGCCGCTTTTCGTATATATTTCAAAAATATTAAATGTAATACTATTTGTGCATACTCTGATTAACCTTACTTTAATAAAATGAAATAGGCCATAACATAAAACAAAACCATGTCTCTATTTGTTAAATGTCAGTTTTAATGATCAATAATAGCCATTATAAAAGGTAAGAATATACAATAAGAAATAAAGCAAACAATTCAGTCAAGCGTACAAAATCAGCGCTTTAGTAGGACACAAAAGTTAAATAGCCAAAGTTATGAAACGTCACGTTGCCCTCAGCCAAAACGGAGCCAGCGGCAAACGTCAGAAGGACTCGCCGAGGTAAGGCTGCTCTCGGCTGGGCACATGAGCGCTGAGCGTCCGGTGATCGCCTGGATCTCACAACTCCGACAACGTCAGATTACATTTTCAGAAAGGCGCAATCTTTATCAATAAACCACAAATTTGAGCTTTAAATAAGCACATTATCACCTGAAAAACTCTTAAAACTACATATCATGACATAAAAAACAGTAAGATGTTTAAATTATGCGGGGTTTCTCCTTTACTATTGATGCTTGCTGGTTAGTGCGAGATGCATTCTGGGATACCTGTCTGTCTCAAGTCTGCAC
This sequence comes from Chanodichthys erythropterus, assembly GCF_024489055.1. Taxonomy (NCBI): domain Eukaryota; kingdom Metazoa; phylum Chordata; class Actinopteri; order Cypriniformes; family Xenocyprididae; genus Chanodichthys; species Chanodichthys erythropterus. Next base: position 11,330,534 of record NC_090224.1, on the reverse strand, counting down.
AAGTCACCTCTCGATGCATCCTCGATAAAAGGGGCGGATCAAGAACACATCCGGGGATTTGAACTGAACTTGGCTAGATGCGAACTTTGAATTGGAACAGTACTTGGACAGCGACTGATGACGTTTCACAAGTCCACAAGAACACAAGTACAGACAAGTACGCATATTGAGAAACGGCCGTAATCTAAGTCTAAGGTGTCCCCTGACTGTGTCTATGAAGTTTCAGCTCAAAATACCCCATAGATTTTTTTTTAATTTTTTTAACTGCCTATTTTGGGGCATAATTAGAAATGCGGCGATTCAGGGCTGCTGCCCCTTTAATTGCTCGCGCTCTCCGCCCCCCCAGAGCACTCGACTCTATCACTGCATAAACAAAGTTCACACAGCTAATATAACCCTCAAAATGGATCTTTACAAAGTGTTCGTCATGCAGCATGTCTAATCGCGTAAGTTTGGTATTTATTTGGATGTTTACATTTGATTCTGAATGAGTTTGATAGTATGCTGCTGTGGCTAATGGCTAATGCTACACTGCTGGAGAGATTTATAAAGAATGAAGTTGTGTTTATGAATTATACAGACTGCAAGTGTTTAATAATGAAAATAACGACGGCTCTTGTCTCCATGATTACAGTAATAAATGATGGTAACTTTAACCACATTTAACAGTACATTAGCAACATGCTAACAAAACATTTAGAAAGACAATTTACAAATATCACTAAAAATATCATGATATCATGGATCACGTCAGTTATTATCGCTCCATCTGCCATTTTTCGCTATTGTCCTTGCTTGCTTACCTAGTCTGATGATTCGGCTGTGCACAGATCCAGACGTTCTGCCCTTGTCTAATGCCTTTCATAATGCTGGGAACATGGGCTGGCATATGCAAATATTGGGGGCGTACATATTACTGATCCCGACTGTTACGTAACAGTCGGTGTTATGTTGAGATTCGCCTGTTCTTCAGAGGTCTTTAAACAAATGAGATTTATATAAGAAGGAGGAAACAATGGAGTTTGAGACTCACTGTATGTCATTTCCATGTACTGAACTCTTGTTAACTATGCCAAGATAAATTAAATTTTCAATTCGATGGCACCTTTAACACATTCTGTTCTGTTCCTGAATGATATCATCCTGTAAAGGGTCATGCACACAGGACACATTTTTGTTTTCAGTAAATAGATGGATAAATGAAACTAAACAAAGGAGACTCCATGCATTTTAAATGTTGAACTATTTTAGCATGTTTAAAGAAAAATGACTTGCATGACTGAAGACACATTAAAGAATAGGGTGATATCACAGGTTTTCTGTAGTCTGTTATGGTTTTATTGATCCGTCGTTGGATATGTGCAAACAGTTAAGTAATGATATGTATACTTTTAGACCACCTGGATTCACAACCCAGAATTCCCATGCTTGAGCTCACTTTCAGTTCTTAATCTCTCAATAAGGGCTCTGATGGTAGACTTAACTAACTATTATGCTGCCATACTTTTGACATGGCAGAAATTTTTTTCTTTTTTCTTTTTTCATTCTATTCAATATGCTTTCCTCAGGATGAGGCACTATCTCCAGTCTCCTGGTATTCTCAGCCCTCTCCTCTGTCTGTCTGTTCTGACTCGAGTGGTTTTGCTGAGGCACCCACTGAGAAGAAACCTACCAAGAGGACCAATCAGACAAAAGGTAAGTGAAGTGCATTTGTTTATAATAACTGAAACCTCCCTACTTTCCTTATTTGAACAATTTATTTCTAACTTTTAATAATAATGTTGACTAACAGTAAAACTGTTCTCATAGCAAAGCCTCTCCAACCAGTGAAGAGACCCATTCAGGTTAGCCCCAAGGTTTCCATTCAGCCTAAACCACTCATTACCACAGTGCCCATCGGCCATGCTGCAGCCCCGCTTCAGACTAAGACCATCATCATCCAACCTCTCCAGACTACTGTTCTGCCTGTGGTGAAACCTTCACCTGTCACTATTCAGCCAGCGCCTCCTACAGGTGAAAAAAAAAAAAACCCTCAGTTACTCATTCTGCCACAATTTTTTTTTTAAAAACACTCTTTTTAAAGACTTATATGTAATAAAAGGTTTTGGTATGTTTATTCACATTTTTATTATTCTTTATTTTGTTTATTTGAAAGGTCAAATGTTCAGATTGTATTGCAGCTCTTTTTCATGCATAAAAAAACCAGCAGATGGCGTAAAGCATCAACTTTTTGTACTATTGGTGGGCATCTCATTGTAAAATCTATTTTCAAGCAAACTGGGAATTGTTTTTCAAATGCTGGTACACCTTTCTGCCCTGATACATATCCTAGAAAAAGCAGAATCGAAGCTGCATGTTTCTGCCTGTTTCTGCTATTCTCACCTATTGCTTTTATGTGATGATTAGGGTTGAAAAACTTAATTTATTAAATTTAATTCATAATTCTCATATATATATATATATATATATGTAGTTTTTCAATTTTATATTAATTTTATATATATATATGGATATGAATAAATAATACATACTGTGGATGTATTTTTCTTTTTCAATGTTCATAGGAAATTGATAATTTGTCTATTTTTACATTTTAATTAGTGCATTCATTCTTACTGCAGTCAATGCTGATTTATTATGATTGAGCACAGTAGGAAAAAGATTTCTCCACAGACTGCTCTGATGAAATGGGCGACTCTGTTTAATGTCTTGAGTGTTAAACTATGGCTGTCAGGAATTAGCTTGCTTCAGTATATGTTTCCTCGTGGCTAGTATAAACACTTACCTCACACACCTGGAAACACAACTGGAGCAGAAAGCAAGAGTAGCTTGAATTCAAATCTTATCCTGTAATCATCTTATCTAAAACACCATAGACTTGAATTTACAAATCACTGTACTCCAGACAGTGCGTCCAAACAATCACTTTTTACTCAGTTTCTGAGAATTGGTTTCTCAGGAATAAGGCCTTGCGTGTCGATAGAGTTTAGTTTATAAATTGTATGTCACACAAAGCATCACAGTATTTTTCTCAGTAGGAGCCTTTTGCGAAAAGAGCAAACTGACACAAGCCGCTTATATACAGTATGTATTGAATCCATCTGTGTGAAACATAGCGGAAGTGCACTTTGAACTGATTGCGTTCATGCTACAGTAATTATTTTCTGGCTAACCGCTGAGTTTTGATGCAAGGTTAATTGTAGTTTGTCGGAAGACTGATGGGTAAGTCAGTGGGTGGCTGAGAGAATGGAAGTCATTCGGAGCGAACCCTGCCGGGGAGCCGCAGCGAATTCCTCTCATTTAACTCAACACCAACAGCAACCCGTCATGCCTGACAAACTGTGTTTGTCTGTGTTACCTGGAGGTGACGTGTTTTGTTCTGGGTGAAGGATGGTGCTTGGCGCAACTGTTTCCTTTCTGATTAAACTTTTTTTTTTCTCTCTTTGGGGTTATTAAACCAGTCTGTGCTGTAAAAACTTTACTTGCGGAGTCTTGAAATTAATGGAGATCAGTAAAAGTGAAGGAAAAACAACAGCAAACAAGACACTCAATACGTTTCTTACTTTATTTGAATTGTTAATTGCAATTTTTTTTTCTTGCAGGTCAACAAATGCTGCTATCTCAGCCCACTCAGGTTGTCCAGCTTCAGACGCCTCAGGCAATGCCCACACGTGTCGTCACTGTGCCAGCGCTGGCTCAGGACAGATCCATCTCTGTTGTTGCCCCGGTAACAGCATCTCCTGTGGTCACCATGACACTGCAGAATTCCACCCCTGAGGATGATGTAAGTTTTTACTGCCAGAAATCTTAAGTTTTCCAAAAACACTTTATTTGTCAAGGCTACCTGTTAATATGGTATTTAATTGGTTAAGGGTGCTGTTGATTTATTTTGTGGTTTATGTATGTGAATCATCACTGCATATGGCACCAGTCCGCTGTTATTCAGCTAGTTGTCCACCAGCGGAGTTGAAATAGCTCAGTTTTGATATTTTTAACAGCAGTGAAAGTGCTAAACTTGCATTGCTTTTCTGTTTTTAGCTGTAAAAGTCTCTTATTCTCAACAAGGCTGCATTTATTTGGTCAAAAATACAGTGAAAACTGAAGTATTGTGAAATATTATTACAGTTTAAAATAACTTTTCTACTTTATAGAAAAATATGTATACTTATAGAATATATTTTAAAATGTGATTTATTTCTGTAAAGGCAAAGGTTATGATACACATTTTCCAGGTTCTTTGAAAGTTCAAAAGAACAGCATTTATTTGATGTGATAATATCTTGTTTTATGCATCCATGCTGAGTAAAAAAAAAAAAAATCCAAAACTTACTGAACCCAAACTTATGAATGGTAGTGTACTGGTAGTTTTGCACATCCTAATTTAGTCTGCATCAGATATTTGACAGTGAAAATAAAAGACTTGGTGGTATTCCACATAAACTGTTTATTTTTATTTTGCATGTAAAATGACCTGTAAAATAAAGAGACCATGTAGCAATTTTCTTCGAAACAGAAATTGATTGATACATAAGCCAACATAATTTATCTTGTTAATTTGATAGCTAGTGTATTTTACAGTCATAGTAATCTATATGCAGACATTCATTGAAGTGTTCACAAATATATATTTTAATTTATAAGTTTTTATTGCAATAACTCATTGTGAATCATTGACTCTGTAAACTTGCTTTCATCTGGAATAACTTACAGAACATCTTTGGCCTGATAATTCACTGTGGGCCCATATAGAAAAAACCCAGCAGCCACTTTTTGTAATAATAGTGTTTTCTCAGTTTGTGATGTCAATTGGCTAATATTCAAGATTAAATAATTAAATCTCTCTCTCTCTCTCTCTCTCTCTCTCTCTCTCTATATATATATATATATATATATATATATATATATATATATTATATATTATATATTATATATTATATATATTTTATATATATTATATATATAAAAATTATGGAATGGTACAATTTAAATAAGTTTTAGCAGTCATTGCTCCAGTCTTCAATGTCACATAATTCTTCAGAAATCAATCTACGTTGCTGATTTGGTGCTCAAGAAACATTTTTTGATTATTATTTTCATGCTGCTTTTTTTTGTGTGTGGAAGTGGTGATACATTTTTTTGAGGATTCTATGATGAATAAAGTTTAAAATAGCAACATTTATTTAAAATAGAAATAATTTGTAACATTATAAATGACTGTCACTTTTTATCAATTTTAATGCATTTTTGCCAAACAAGTTTTAAATTCGTTTAAAAAAAAAATCTCACTGACCCTAAACTTTTGAACGCTCGAGTATTTAAGCTTTTCACTGTGAAAAATTCCTCAGACTTATAAGTGGAAAAGACATTTGCGCTGTTGTGACAGTAACATATAATTGTAATAAAATATTATCTTTCTTTAGACGTTTAATGTGCAGATGTGTGCAATTTCAGTATGGAAGAAACCCAGTAATAGCACTGAATCTCAGTAATGGTTAGTACTGCATCAGTCTCTAAATTCTAGTGCATTTGCCCAAGGACTTATAGCTGTTGTGTGTTATTTCCTGTCCCGAAATTTTAAATTGATTGACTTTTTTCCAAAAAAGTGTGGCTGTGCAGCAATTTCCACATTGTTTTGTTTGTTTGGGTGTCTCAACATGGCAACACTGGCTCAACCAATATCATAAGTTTAGGTTAGGATTTCCAGTTTTGGAAACCTGTTTGCTCATAATCTAGTTTAATAGTGCTAGTCATGTAGAAATTACACGCTTTGACTTTAAATAAATATGGAGAACAAGAAAGATAAAAAGGGAACCTGATTGACCAAGGATCTGGTCTTACTTTGATAGTATTTACTCATCAAATGGTTCTGTAATCAAAAGCATGTGTTCTCCCAGATGTGCTGTCCTGACATCAGCAAAAAGCCCTACCCAGATGTGAGAAATTAGGCTGTATAGTTGAGAGAGGACAAGAGGGTGTTATGGTAGAAACAGAAGAGAGACTCATTGAAACCTCCAAGTGAGAAGAGCACATATTTCTATAGAAGGGATAATGGTGGAAAAAGAGTGTTGCGTTTCTAACGTTTCACAAAAAATAATTTGAGGTCAAACAATAATTGTTAAACCCCCTTCGGTACCGCTCCCTTTGTGCCGCAAAGCCCCTGTTGAGAATCCTTTTTCTATAAGATCTGGATGTAATGGTAGCTGCTTGGCAATACACTACCATTATTTTTTATTTAATTTTTTTTTTTATTAATATTTTTATTCAACAAGGATACCTTACCACTCCGAAAACATTTGAATGGTAGTGTAAATCTTGTGTACTAAAATGTATATTATTTTATTTTATAAGATATTGTCATTCATAAAAAAATATGTTGTCCTTAAAGAACAATAACTTTTTTTTGTATAGAGTATGGCTTTCAGAGTCAGCTATCAGTCTCTGTGTTTTTAGAAACTGACCAACAGTGAGCTCATGCTCTCATTATTTTCCATTAAAGTATTTGTTCCGACATACTGTAGATTCAGCCGACCTCAGATTAATTAAATAAAGTTCAGGATTAGTCTGAAATTCCTGTGCATTTAGTGCAGGCTTTTCCACATTGGGTGTTGTTACAGCTTTCATTCCCAGCTCTTTTCCAAGTTCTCTGAATTAAAAAAAAACAAAAAAAACAGCAGAGCACCTGTGTGTACATTAAGTTTGGTTCATCTGTAGTTTGAGTGGCATTGATTGGGAGAGAACAGAGAGAGAATGGACCTCTGTAGAAGTACTGATAAACACAGGCCCTGCAGTAAACATGGCTGGGTAATGTCAGAAATTAATGCTTAACATCAGATTTCACATTCAACAGAAGTCAAAGTCAGATAAAACACCTCTCAAATGTTTTAATTTCAAAAACTGTCAACAGTTTCATATTCATCTATGAAATTTTTACTGTTTCTTGATGAAAATTCCTTAAATGTAGTCAATATTTCATCATGTAATATTTATTATTTGACATATGGTATATACTAAATTAAGTTTTCATTTGGTGACTGTCTAAAATGACACAAATTTGTAACAAACCACATTTGTGAAAACTGAGCTCCTGAAATATGAGTGTACTAAGGCCCAGTTTACACTAGTGCGTTTTTGTTTTAAAACGGATAAGTTTTGCTACGGTTACACCTGTCGTTTACACTACAGCAGTGTTTTTGAACCCCGGCAACGGAGACTTTCTAAAACGCTGTAGACCCCGTATTAGTTTGAAAATGCCGGGGTTGTTTTTCAGTATAAATGGACCAAAACGGAGACTTTTGAAAACGATGGCATGGCTGCCCACATTTGCTCTGCGTATCCTTGACGACCTTGTAAACAATAACATGGAGACTGAACTGCAGTCTTTGCTGCCTTTGTCTTCATTTTTAGCAGTCATTGTGCAGTTAAACTCTGCATTTTTTTTTAGTACTGTAGCTACCTACATGCGCAAGAGTGCCATCAAACGTTTTTTTATAAAATGTAATATAAGTCTAAGGTGTCCCCTGAATGTGTCTGTGAAGTTTCAGCTCAAAATATCCCATAGATTTTTTTTAAATTAATTTTTTAACTGCCTATTTTGGGGCATAATTAGAAATGCGCCGATTCAGGTTGTGGCCCCTTTAAATGCTCACGCTCTCCGCCCACGGAGCTCGCGCCTGCCTTAAACAGTGCATAAACAAAGTTTACACAGCTAATATAACCCTCAAAATGGATCTTAACAAAGTGTTCGTCATGCATGCTGCATGCATACATCGGATTATGCGAGTATTGTATTTATTTGGATGTTTACATTTGATTCTGAATGAATTTGAGGCTGTGATCCGTGGCTAACGGCTAATGCTACACTGTTGGAGAGATTTATAAAGAATGAAGTTGTTTATGAATTATATAGACTGTAAGTGTTTAAAAATAAAAATAATGATGGCTCTTGTCTCCGTGAATACAGTAAGAAACGATGGTAACTTTAACAACATTTAACAGTACATTAGGAACATGCTAACGAAACATTTAGAAAGACAGTTTACAAATATCACAAAAAATATCATGTAATCATGGATTATGTCAGTTATTATTGCTCCATCTGCCATTTTTTGCTGTTGTTCTTGCTTGCTTACCTAGTCTGATGATTCAGCTGTGCACAGATCGACATTTTGCCCTTTTGTAATACATTGAACATGAGCTGGCATATGCAAATATTGGGGGCGTACACCCCGACTGTTACGTAACAGTCGGTGTTATGTTGAGATTCGCCTGTTCTTCGGAGGTCTTTTAAACAAATGAGATTTATATAAAAAGGAGGAAACAATGGAGTTTGAGACTCACTGTATGTCATTTCCATGTACTGAACTCTTGTTATTTGACTATGCCAAGATAAATTCAATTTTTAATTCTAGGGCACCTTTAAAGGCATTACTTGTTTGTGAATTCTTTTACTTTGTGTATTAGCTTCTTGAGTATTATTTTTACTTTTTTTTTTTTTTTAAGACAGTTTAGTATATTAAATTATGTATTTAGTGTTGTTATGGTGCTGGAATATTTATACCATCAGAAATGTTTAGCCTTCTAATGTTATTTTTTTTGTCAACTTTAAGATTAATTATCCTAATGATGCTTCTCTTTAATCTTCATTGTCATTGATTAATCTTCATTATCATTGTGATATCTACTTACGTGGGCAGTACATTGTCCAAGAGCCTTTGCCACCAATAATGAAGGCCCAGGGGTCATATGAATCACTTATGAATTTATTAGTGTAATATATTTACGTTATTATAGTGCAATATTTTCATTGCAATAATTATGTATCACTCAGAGGCACCATGAAGACATATGGCAGGAAAAAATGAATACTCTATCACCACATCACATTGCAGCTGTCTGCTCTATATCACCAGGATATACATCCGTAGCTAATTGTATTGCGTGCACAGAAGCATTATTTAGGACATGCAGTTAAAAATGCAATGTGGTGTAGCACAGTTGTTATGAATGAGCGTTAAGAGCTCTCATGTTGCTCAACTGAATGGACTATGTATATTAAGTTCATGTGTTTAAACCCCCCATAGCCCGGCGCTATGTGAGTTCTGCTTCCTAATGTGTTAAAATATGACATGTTGAGTGAGATCCATATTTTATCATTATATAGAAGATTAGTATCAGCTGTGCAGCAGCCCCTATGTATGTGCATTTCATTCCCATCTGCACACTTATGTTGTAGTTCATGGCTTATGTGAGTGATTTTATAGACAATGTTGAATGTATTCAATTCACACAAGCTGTCATTTAGACTCGGTCGTGAATGTCTGGGCTGAAAGGGAAGAAAAACAAGTTCACACATTTATAGCAACAGTTATTGTCTCCATATACCAGCGGTTTCCTTGTAAAGTCCACATCATCTTTGCATGTTGCAATTCTGCAGGTTTCAGATTTTATTATAGTCTATAATTATAAATCGCCTTGTGTTATTTTAGAAATATAAAATTCTCCAAAATAAGTTTCAAAAGTTTCAAAGTTTTAGATTTGTATGCTGTGTTTGCTTGCATACTAAACACATAAGATATTCTTTGGACTTTAAATCCAATTCATACCTTCAATGACTCCGCTATATGTATCTGACAATAAAGGCAAATATGATGAAAGACTCGCCTCTGTAGCCTCAACGTCTGTTGGCTTTCAGAAAAAACCTTTTTAGCAGAGGCAGAGCACAGCCACATGTTCACTCTCTCTCCTGCTTCTGTTTTTGTCCTTTATTCTGAGCTCCAGACTGGGGTGTTATACTCCTACGTGGCAAACACACACGATCATGCATGAACTCTCACACTCATGCAGGCCACTCTCTGCAGCAAAGAGAAAGGGAAAAATGGAATAATGCCTTTATGCTCAACAATGAGGATTTTTCTGCTTGTATGATTTTTTTTTTAATATAATCCCATCCCACAGACGGTGACATAATTACTGTCATTTTGTAGAAATATTAATTCCCCATATTTCTTTTACTCCCCATATATCTTTTTACTTGTCCTGTTATGGTCAATAAATCGTATCCCTCAGTTTAAAGCAAACAGGTTTCATGGAATGGCAACAAATTAGTTTTAAGTCAAAAAGATTAAAATAGGTCAAAGTCCTATGTTTATCTTTCCTATCTTTTTTTGCCAGCTGTAAAGTCATGATCATGCAGTGGTAAAATGTGAAAGCCCATTGAAACTGTCATAGTCCATAGAGAGTGTGTGTGTATTTGTGGAGGTTAGCACAGCTGTGGTTTAACTATGGCTGCTTGTGGTTTGGCCTCAGAGGAGGTTTTGGGTTGAGGGGGTTTATGAGGAATTGCAGTGCAACAGTAAAACTGGCAGGTGGGGCAGGTGTCTTTGAGTGTGTGTGTGTGTGTTTATGTTTGGCTGCTTGAGAGTTATTGCGGCGTGGGATGTTTGAAACAGCTGAATGCTGATGACTGTTTAGAAGATTGTATGTAATACTTTGTTACAGCAGTTTAAGATTAATGATCTTTGGCAAGTCAGTCTGTGCAGCATCAAGAAATTTTCGGTTCCCTGCCCCAGTAGACTGTAGGTTGAGACTCTTTAAACTTTTCTTTATACAAAAAGTCATGCTTTATTAGACTCTATTCATAGACCAATATATCAGCCTGACTGATTAATTGACCAGTATGACTTTAGTTAGTAACTACATTACTACATCACTTTAGTAACTACATTACTGTTCAAAAAAATTGGATTGGAAAGATTCTCTTATGTTCACCTAGGTTGCATTAATTTGATAACTAAAGACGGTAATATTGTGAAATATTATTACAATTTATTTTTAATTCAGATTACAATAGCTTTTTTTATTTTAATATGTTTAAAAATGAAATGTATTCCTCTGATGGCAAAGCTGAATTTTCAGCATCATTACTCCAGTCTTCAGTGTCACATGATCCTTCAGAAATCATTCCAATGCTGATTTGGTGCTCAAGAAACATTTCTTATTATTATCAATGTTGAAAACAGCTTTGTTGAAAACTGCTTAATATTTCTGTGATACATTTTTTTTTTCTGGATTGTTTGAATACAAAGTAATTAATTACTAGCTATGAATTATGTCTTCAACAGTGTAATTACTTTTTATTACTAATTGAAATTAAAAGCATTGTATTACTTATTACTTTCTAAATTCCATATCAACCTCGACCAGTTAAACAATACAAGGATAGACATGAAACTGCTTTTAATTCTTTCAAATAAATAATATAAAATTGCATAAATTATTCTTGAACTGACCAAAGTATAAGGGAGGAGGTTACATTTAAATATATAAATTTTAACATTAAATCCTATATTTTAATGTTAAATTCACTATTGTTTTATACAGAATTGCTCTATAGTCTATGTATAGTATTTAATGCAATTACATCAGAATTAACTATTTAAATAACAGATTAATTAAGAGCAATGCCTTACTTTACTTTTTTTTTTTTTTAAAGGTGAGTTCAGTACATGGAAATGACATACAGTGAGTCTCAAACATCATTGTTTCCTCTTTCTTATGTAAATTTGATTTGTGCAAAAGACCTCTGAACAGGCAAATCTCAACATAACACCGACTGTGATGCAACAGTCGGGATCATTAATATGGGATCATATTAATATGTACGTCCCCAATATTTGCATATGCCAGCTCATGTTCAAGGTATTAGAGAAGAACAGTCAGTATTAACGTCTGGATCTGTGCACAGCTGAATCATCATTATTATGCAGGTAAGCAAGCAAGGACAATAGCGAAAAATGGCAGATGGACCACTAATAACTGACATAATCCATGATATCATGATATTTTTAGTGATATTTGTAAATTGTCTTTCTAAATGTTTCCTTAGCATGTTTGCTAATGTACTGTTAAATGTGGTTAAAGTTACCATCATTTCTTACTGTATTCACGAAGACAAGAGCCGTCGCTATTTTCATTATTAAACACTTGCAGTCTGTATAATTCATTAACACAACTTCATTCTTTATAAATCTCTCCAACAGTGTAGCGTTAACCAGTTATCCCAGGAGCACAGCCTCAAACTCATTCAGAATCAATGTAAACATCCAAATAAACACTGTACTTACGCAATTAGACATGTTGCATGACGAACACTTTGTAAAGATCCATTTTGAGGGTTATATTAGCTGTGTGAACTTTAAGCTGTTTAAGGCAGTTGCGAGCTCGGGGGCGGGGAGCACGAGAATTTAAAGGGGACGCAGCCTGAATCAGTGCATATTTAATGATGCCCCAAAATAGGCAGTTAAAAAAATGAATAAAAAAAATCTATGGGGTATTTTGAGCTGAAACTTCACAAACACATTCAGGGGACACCTTAGACTTGTATTACATCTTTTGAAAATGCATTCTATGGCACCTTTAAGGGAAAAGTAATTTAATTTCAGTGATTATTTACTTAGTAATGAGTTACACTTAACACTGGTAACATTATACATGCCTTTACTGTCAATCCTGATCAAATTAATATGTCCTTGCTGACTTAAAGTATTAATTACTTTCAAAAAAATGGCAGGGCCATTTTTCTTTAGAAAATATAGAAAGTATTATATTAAATGATATATTATTAACATAAGGATATTGGCCATTGGCTACTCTGCTCTTTATATATTAGATAATCACTCTCTGCCTTGATTAAACTAGCAGATACATAGTAATGGAGGAGGAGTATGATATGAGTAAGTAGTAATTTTGGATTACTGAATCATTAAATCATTAGCCCCATCATCAGACTGTTAACCCTATAACGGTTATGTATTACCTACTTACTGCTAATAGTTACATACCAGCCCAGACATAAAAAGGATAAACTACTGTTATGGTTTTTAAATTTTATTTTTATTTTATTTTATTTTTTTGGGGGGCCACTAGAAACTATCTTTCTATGGAAAAAAATATTTAATATTTTATTAAAAGTTCTATATTTGTGTTCCATGGAAAGATGACAGTGTATGGGTTTGGAATGACTTGTGAGGGTGAGTTAAAAATGACACAATTTTCATTCTTGGGCAAATTGTTTCTTTAATTATAGTTTTGGTTGTGGATGCCATCTGGAAACTAGGCTATTGCTCCTGAATACAGATTTTTCTGAATAAGTATATAGAGAATTTATTATTATTATTATTATTATTATTATTATTGTGAGATGGACACAACAGGCAAATGTATAGTTTTTAAGCAGACTTTAAGCAGAAGTAGAATATTTTTTTTTCCCTTTTTCTCACGACACTCCGCATTAGAATAACTCACTTAAGCACATCTTTTCTAAAGGAGATTCCTTAGGGTAAAATAAACTGTCATAGATTTCTGAAGCTGAAGCCAAACAAAGCAGTTTTCAAGCTCAGTAATTTAGCTTTCAGCAGTCATGTTGGTAGAATACTGCTGGATCAGCTTTGTAAATTGAGCCATGAGCTAACAAATAAATTCAATGTGAATGCGTCAGAGACAGACTGAATTGGTTGGTTAGAAGATCCATTGGTTGGTGTTTTGTGCCTGCTTGGCTCTGCTATTAAAGGGAATGAATGAAAAATTTGATGTTTATCTGCTTACCTCCAGCACATCCAATATGTAGGTGACTTTGTTACTTCAGTAGAACACGAATGATGATTTTTTAACTCCAACCGTTGCTGTCTGTCAGACTTAGACATCACTGCCGTTGTCAGAGCACGTTCAGATCTCACTAACCGAGTGCTGAATGCAGTTGGACATAGTGGTGTATTAGAGGTAAAAAATGATATAAATACTGTTCGGTTTCTTGCACCAATGGATCGTTTCGTGTCTTAGGACATCAGTGTGTCGTCACGCGCTGCAGGGTTTAATTTGGATTTGTCTATGCAAGTCTTTTCGACTCTTATTGATTGTGTTCCCATTCACTCGCATTATAAGACTGACAGATGGCAACGGTTTGAGTTAAAAATCATCATTTGTGTTCTACTGAAGAAACAAAGTCACCTACATCTTGGATGCCCTGGGGGTAAGCAGATAAACATCAAATTTTCATTTTTGGGTGAACTACCCCTTTAAGGTTTGTTGGAGTCGTACTGTCATATTTATAAATTTTTTAAGTGGCTGCCATCAATTTGAGTGTTGGGTGATAGAAATTTGGTTTGAATATACTGAGGTTTTGGTTTGACATTCCCTCAGTCATATATGGGACTGAAATATCATGAACATCTTTCATTGTTTCAGCACATCTTCAGTAATGCTGAATTTTGGTGAGCTGTGCCAACATCCACCAATCCCCCCCCTCTGGATCACCATGGTGATGGCACCCTGCGCTCTTGTAACCAAACATGTTATTCATTCCCAGGCCCTGGCCGTGGCCCGGTTCCCGGTTTTAGGAGAGCTTTCTCATGAGATGGGAGCACAAACAGGCACATGGCGATCCAAGCAGTTTAATCACCACGACTATTAGGCCACAGTCTTAAAATGGTCTGGCTGTGAGAACGGTCCACCCCATCTACCAGTGGTCTCGTTTCCTCTTTCGTCTATTGCATTAAAGTTCTTTTGTTCAACTTCATCTTTCTCCTCTCTTTAGGGTGGGGTATGTTCTCAAACACTTGGTTTAAAGCTTTTATGTAATTATTAGGGCTCATCGTTATGTCTGCTGTGCGTAGAAAGCATAGTTGTTTTTTAATGGTTTATTTGTCGGAGCTGTCCTGGATATTGCACCTGGACTGCTGTTGTCCAGTCAAACAAGTGCAAGTGCTATATATCTAAATGAAGAAAGCTCAAATTGCCCAAACAAACGCATATATTTCATTAGCATTTTCAATCACAAATAAAATATATACATTAATGTTCAAAAGTTTGGGGCAGTACAATTTTTTTTTTTAAATGTTTTTGTCTCGTATGCTCACCAAGGCTGCATTTATTTGATCAAAAATACATTAAAAACTATAATATTATGAAATATTATTACAATATTTTTCTATTTTTAATATTTAATTTATTCCTGTGATGGCAAAGCTGAATTTTCAGCATCATGACTCATAAACCATTAGTATATGCTAATTGTGCTCAAGAAATCATCAATGTTGAAAACAGTTTGCTGCGTAATATTTTTGTGGAAACAACAGTAAAATTGTTATTTCAGGATTCTTATATGAATAGAAAGTTTAAAAGAACAGCACTTATTTAAAATAGAAATCTTTGTTGTGTTATAAATGTATTTACTCTTACTTTTGATCAGTTTAATGTGCTCTTGTAGAATAAATGTATTATTTTTTCAAAAACAAAAATCTTGCCCAAGCTTTTTTTTTTTTATCGTGAAGCTAAGTTTATAATGGTATCATAAATTTAGTTCAAATCATTATTTACATTACATTTTTTATTTTATTTACATCAGTATTTTTCCTCTTCAATTCTCCACTTATAATTCTGACCTGTAATGAGCAACAGAAACTTTCTCATGGCCTTGAATGGAAAATAGGACATTAGGTCTTCCTCTGTCTTCACATTTTTCTATACTGGACAGTATTCCAGATGGTCCTGTCTGCTATTATCTTTAGGTGGAGTGTGTGTGTGTTTTGTGTGTGGAGAGGGGACACAGACACACATGGATATCCAGCCACGCTTAATTTGTCTTGATCAAAGGTACAGCTAGTGCAAAAATCTGAGATCCTAGCCGCGATCACTTTTCGACTTTTCTTGCACTATAAACAACCTTTAGTATGACTTCATGTCGCAAATGATCTTAATGACGCAATTTTCCTGCAGGACATGTTATGCTATGTCTGGTACAAATGCATGAGTCAAAGATCTCATTTGTGTGGCGGTGGCAAGTTCAACCACAAAGTACCTTGCCTGTGTGTGTCAGCCCGTGAACAAATACTAGTGTAATTACTAGTTTTGTCGAGCAGTATTGACCTGATTTCTCTCTTTTCTTTTCCAGTCAAGTGCTTCTCGGAGACAACAGCGCATGATAAAGAACAGAGAGTCTGCCTCTCTCTCCCGGAAGAAGAAAAAGGAGTATTTGCTGACGCTGGAGGCCCGTCTGAAGGTGGCGCTTTCAGAGAACGAGAAGCTGAAGAATGAAAACGGCACATTGAAAAGACAAGTGGAAGGCCTTATGAGTGAGGTGGGTGTCCATACTATCTACACTGTCATTCAAAAATTTGAGTTGTTTAAGATTTTTAAAATGTTTTGAAAAAAGTCCAACTTAAGGAAGTACTGTAGATGTGTTGTGTGTGTGTGTTTAATAGAGCTTTTCAGGTTGATTTTATTTATTTATTTATTTATTTATTTATTTTTAAATTGAAATGGGGTGAACTGTTGCTCTAAGATATGTTAATACCTTATCATTACTCATCTCTTAAGAACTCCGTGCTGAAAGCAACAGCTCCAAAACGGAGAGCTGTGTGTCTTATGGCGGTCCTGGTCTTCTTGGTCTTCAACTTGGGTTCAATGAGGTAAATAACTTTAAATGAATCAGTATTTTAATTTGTCACAGATTATACTATTGCACTTTGAGTTTGGTAAATGAATGGATCTGTGTCGCATGAAATTTGTAGATGGAAGTACTTGGTAGCACAAGGAGAAATTGGTGGTCCCATTGGAAGATTCCCATATGCAGTTCCTCTGAAGGAACCAGTAGGAATGTGTTATGTAAAGGTTTTTAATATCCTGACATGTTTTGTTTCCTTTTGTGTCCCACCCAGTCTGCTTGGAGGAGACAGAGGGTCTACGTTTCCTGCTGCCCCTGGGTTCAATGGCAGACACCTGCTGGGCTTTTCCCCAGAGTCAGAGAAAAACTTTGATTCAGACAAGCCTCAGACTGATACATTTAACCCTGTGAACAGGTAATACTATTCTGTAGTCTTTTACATCTGCATGAACACCTAGTCATGTTCAGTCTTCTATGTGGGACTCTTACTTGCCAAAGGTTGCAAAGTCCATTTTTGCTTTAGAAAACACGTCAGCACAGGTGTTGAGTGACTGACCAAATGTCTGTGTAAGAGAACAAGGCTTTGTTCTTACATCTGCCCCACACACAAATTTTCATACTGAAACTGGGCAGCTAGCTAAGTTCTATCTAACCAGGATGATGTTTTGAAAGGCAAAACTGCTTTCTTATGTCCAAAAAATTGCTTCAAAAACATGAAACTCGGAGGACTTCAAATACCCCATATGAAAAGACATGAAGACTT